>NC_134857.1:45731940-46041107 GCF_049852395.1 Peromyscus maniculatus bairdii
ACACAGACTATGGTCACGAGCAGTGTGGGGAAATTCTGGGCACTGTTCCATTCGACATTCCCACCAAGTCACATCTGGTCCTGAAAATCCCTGACAGGGGCCAAGTCTCCAGCACTTGGCATGATCAGAGGAGCACCTGCTGGGGTCCAACCTTGGGACAATCTAAGAACAAGGCCTCTTTAAAGCCCTTGTCCCTGATCTAGGCCGCTACCACTCAGAAACCAACACTGTTTTCATTTTGTAGGTTTCCCTTTCCTCTCAGAGCCGCATGCGCATGCGCAAAGCCATCACACCAATGCTCCTCCCCTTCCCCACGGATGGAAATGTTAAGTTCAAGGCCATAGTAGAGGAGGAAATAGCTCACTTTTTACTTTCTTACCCAAAGTTTACATCCTCTTGCATAGAATTAACATTAGAAGTTGATTATTTTTCAGAATATTTTAATAGCAGAATGGTAACTATGTTGTAATGGAAACAAGGGACGAAAATGCAGCTTAGAGAAACCGAAAGCACCTTACCCAGAGAATTTTCTTTTCCATCTGTGTCTTTTGCTGCTTCGGATATGGGCAGCGACAAAGCCCCCAGAAGACTCTTGTCAACCGGCATAGAGACAGGGCGCACTTGCAGACTCCGCGTGGTCCTCCGAAGGACACCGTCCTGCTCTCTTGTGGCCTCAGAGACGGAATCTTTTATCTCAACCATTTCTTGGAATCCCACTTTGCTTTTTTTCCTGCCTTTGGCCGGAGCACTGGCTGTACGCCGCAGAATTCTATCTCCAATTGATCGCTTCCTAATATAATGGGAGTTGTTTTCTGAAGAACTGTGCCTGGGATTCTTATTGAACAGTCCCTTCAGACCTTGGAGCTGTCTATTCTGAGGACAAAAAAAAAGGACCAAGCACAAATTAAACACATGCCATCGTAAGAACGACTTGAGTTTGAAATGGCAGCTCCATGAAGAATGAACATGAAGTGAAATTTTACAGCCATTGATTGAAGGACGTTCAAAATAAGAAAGCAGCTCACAGTGGGCTCACACAATACCATGCACAGCTCATCAACGTTACTCTGTGAGGAAGGCAGTCTTTCAATTTCATGGCCAACCTTTCCAGAACTTTCCTACCCAGAGATGATAAAATGGTAGAAAAGTTTCCCCAGGTGACAAATTGACAAAATTTCGGCAGCCTTGAAGCAACAAATGTGTGTTTCCAAATGGTAAGCAGAAGATGGAGAGACAGGAGGGGGCATGCCACCACAGTCATTTCACAAGACTATGCCAGGGAGAATGCAGGGCCATGCTGAGAAACTACCTTTGTAGCTCCTAGAAAGTGTAGTATGGTATAACTGGGGTTGAGGATTAGAGGGCTCCACTGCAGGGGAGGAAAAAAACAAAAATAACAAAAACAAAAACAAAACAAAACACAATTGGGCTCATTCAAGTAGGCAGTGCCAGTCAACATAAAAGACTAGTGTGCCGACCTGTACACACCCTTCCTCCCACCTCTAATACCTTCCCATCTTCTGTTCATTCCTTATTCAACTCAACACCACCATGTTATGGTACGAGCATCCCAACCCAAACATACATTGAAAATAATAAATGACTCCAAATTGGTCATTTATTTAGGAATGAAACAAAAGTTACATAAAATACTTTATTTGTATTTTATTTCTGGGCTAAATTTTAAACAAATGTTGTGTGCCTCATCGTTCCCCACCACCTTGAGTGAAGTTAGAGACATTACATAGTTAAACTGGCTTTCTGGTATTCGGGCATCATCTTAAAATCATCTATGTATGTTTCCATTTAGGCTAACAGAGCCCAACAAGCTGTATAACCAGGAATGCAAGACTGAACGTTTTCACCACCAGCATTTTCAGAAATAAAAATCCTTTGTTCCCTTCTGCTGACTGATCCGAGGCTCAACCTATAGTCCTACTCAATTCCCAGTTGGATTGTGGCCACAGTGACAATGATGTTCGCCAGTAGTATGCTTGTTTACTCCATGGCAGGTGGTTCTTAGAGAATAACAAACCTACTTATGAGGCAGGTACCATTTTCACCTCACATTTACACATGGAGAGTGAATTCAGAGAGAATGCCAGTACTCTGGACAAACTCCAGGCAACACAGACTATGGTCACAAGCAGTGTGGGGAAATCCTGGGCACTGTTCCATTCGACATTCCCACCAAGTCACATCTGGTCCTGAAAATCCCTGACAGGGGCCAAGTCTCCAGCACTTGGCATGACCAGAGGAGCACCTGCTGGGGTCCAAACCACCATCCCATTCTACAGAGAAGGGAGAAAACTAGATATATCTTTGTGATATTTGATCTCCCTTTCTCCCTATTTCCCTTTGTCCATCTCTTTCTCCTTCTCTCTTCCCACCTCCCTCTTCTTCCCCCTTTCATTCTAACTCCCCCATCTGTCTTTCCACTCTCCCTCTCTCCATTTCTTCTGTGGGTAGTTTTAAAGCCATTCACACTTTTTTTGATTTTCAATTTACAATTATTCCATATGAATGCATCCTGCCTAGACCTGGCTGGAATCATAGCTAGATTAGCATAGGCTATTCATCAAACCTCTGAGATATATTTCCTACTGTAGAAAATGAGGTCACTTTTAGAATTACAATAAAATTCAAATTTTAATGGTCTTCATTATTTTCATAAAATGATTGCCTGAAAGTATGGTAGTCTTCTCAATTCTATTAAACCTAGAGAGAACCTCTGGGAAGAAGGAATGAGCACACCTCCTGAGTAGAGGTGGACAGGGACAGGGACACTGCCTGAGCTTTCTGTGCTCCCCACAGACACCCACAAAAGAAGACTTTGTCAAATGTACATTCCTTTAATGAAATCAGTAACTTTCTTGAGGTTACACTACAGTTTTATGCTCTTTCTCACCTTTCCAAAGATCTCATTGATTGTAATGTGAACAAAGATGGACGCTTCTGTGAGTCCTTCCAAGTAGACATGCCGGTAGCCTGCAAAACCAAAAAGAATTGGTTCTTTGGGTCGAATTTGGCTTTCCAGAGAATACCACAGAATTACGTATCTCTTATTTATCATTCTCGCATTTTACATCACATCTATCATATAACATGATTTACATAATGAATTTGACAAATATCCTGTGGGACCCATGTCATGTATTAAACCTTCCAAAGAGAAACCAGTAAGCCACCATATAATAGACCCTATATACTTCTCTTTCACAGTAGAAAACAAACAAAAACAAAAAAGGAATAGCCAATCCAGAAAGGAAAGGCCAGTTTACACCTACCAGGTACTAGGCTGCTGAAGGTCACGGTCCTTTGTCCCACAAAGTCTCTTCCAATTGGATCATGATCCCACACAAGGAACCGAACTAAAGCTATTTCTGGCATGTGGACTGTAAATGTTAGGGTTTCTTCCCACACAGGGTTAAATCCTTAGAGAAACAGGAAAAAGAAAAATCAGCAAAAGCAAAGGGCTTGGTTGGAAATGATTTAGTAACAACGTCTGTAGAGCAGACAGTGAAAATTGCTTGTAATGGTTATTAAACTCATGCAAATGCCTGAGCCTCTCCAGGATGCCCTGCTGAAGGAAAGCCTCTGAGTTTACTACACTATCAGAAAATAATTGGTAGGAAAATTGCCTGTA
This sequence comes from Peromyscus maniculatus bairdii, assembly GCF_049852395.1. Lineage (NCBI taxonomy): Eukaryota > Metazoa > Chordata > Mammalia > Rodentia > Cricetidae > Peromyscus > Peromyscus maniculatus. The sequence continues at coordinate 45,735,587 of NC_134857.1, forward strand.
AATTATCACATCACATCAGTTCTATTAATCTCTGATGCCCATTGTATCAGGAAGCTTCTTAATCGTCACTAAAAAACTTCAATAAGCTTAAAAATTATAGTAGTATTCTAAGAGTATTTTAGCAGAAACATTATAGAAAGTTACCCCCTAAAAGAACCCTATTTCTCATCTACCAAAGCTTTTCCCGCTGGAGTAACTAACCACCAAGAACCACCATTTCATATGGTTCTTTATAGCTTTTGATTCTGTTGTGTACAACAGTCCTATTTAATTCCTAGAGAAACCCTGTAAGAGCAGCAGGGCAGGGGCTTGTGGATTCCCTTTGTTCTGTATTTTGAGACAGGGTTTCATGCAGTAGTCCAGGTTGTCTTACAACTCCTGATCCTCCTGTCTGCACCTCCCATGTGCTGGGACTACAGACATGAGCCACCACACCCTGTTTGTTATGGTCTAAGTAAGGGAAACGTACATACATTATCAAGTTTCGAACTACAACTTTTTCAAATTTATACAAGTAACACATGCTTATACTTTTGAAAGTCCAAAACATTTGTTACTCATTATATAGTTTATAGAACTGCTATTCACAGAAATGTGTTGAAGGTCCTACAGTGAGCAGGAGGCCCAAACTAGACTGTGCACTGCACATTCTTAGTGGCTTCTCGTGAAGCAAGAAGTTACTCTATTTCTGTTCGCACTGAACATGAAAAAGAAAGCAGATGCCTTGGTTCAAATACTGCAATAGTCTGCCTGTGGTTTGTCCCCTAATAATTTCCACTTTGCCCTATAAAAAGCCTCAAGCTCATTAAATAATGAGAGGCTGAAAATCAGGGAGTCCCTGCAGTGAACCAAAGAGATTATCTTTTTTGTTGACTCTGTCATGACCCCTCAGTTACATCTGCAACTGAGAAAAGAAGGAACAACTTCCTGAGCCCTGAAAAAAATACAACATAAGAATGGCTTTAAGAATGTTATTTCCTCACGGGTTCACTTTACTTTTGAACAACTAACATTCCTACAAGGGGGCTCCCTGCGAACTGCTGATTTCTCAAATGTTTTGATAACCTTGATTTCAAATCATTTTAGGATATTAATTAATATAAATTAAGAAAATATGTATGAAATATTACTTGTCAAATATAGAACAAGCAAATATAATTTTATAAGATTATCCAGAAAAATATGCTAAATTTGGGTAAAGGTAATGCCTTCTTGCCACTATTGAAATGCTGGCCACTCGCCATATTTCAGAAATGAATGGGCCAGAGAATTCTGGCCCAATCTTTAGATACTTTCATGCTACAAACAAACAACAACAAAAGCCAAGAGAAACTGACTAAACACATCAGCCTCAGGAATGAAAGTTTCAAGGAGACTCATTTATGAGAACACACAAAACACATTATAAGCAACACACTAGGAAGTATTCCCCTGGGTGAGTTTGGAGTCCAGGTCTTTAAGAAGACACTCATGCTTTTCCATAGAAAGGCCAAGCAAGAGTCCTAGGGGTCTTGATTATAATAACTTCATCAAAATGTACCACGTATCCATCTCAGTTCTTCAGGTGTTAGCCAAACCTTCTTTCCTTAGTTGCAGAAGTAACTGGGGGGTCATGACAGAGTCGACAAAAAGGATAATCTCGTTTGTTCACTGGGGGACTCTGATTTTCAGCCTGTCATCATTTAAGGAGCGTGAGGCATGTTATAGGGCACAGTGGTTGACTCCTCCTGAAACCACATGTTTGACAGAACTTACTTTCCTTGTTCAGAAAGGAATCAGAAGCTTAGCGAGTGGTTGAATTTTATCCGTGTGTTGAACACACTTGCAGATGGCAGTGACAGATCTCAGCCATCCTGCTCTTCTAAACAGGACACTTTTCCTAGTTGGTCCAAACTGCAGGGCACCTCCTCGGGAGTGCACACCGACCGCCATCTTACCATTGTCGTCCACCACCCGAGTCTGATCCTTGCAACAGTCTACTGGCAGTCCAATAATTTCAACTTCAACGAAGGGGTCAATGATCTGTAGAAAAGGGAGGAAGTATTAGTGCCCATGTCACATGCAAATGAGTGTTAATGATTCTGAGAATAAATTAGCCAAGTGTTCATATTTCAATAACCTTGATTTTACTACATGCTTACTCAAAGAATTATAGAACCAGGTACAGTATTTTTAGATACATGAGTGAAGAGTGGAATTAAAACATTAAATTCTTCTACACAAGCTTTTACTCAAAGAACCTACAATTTCAGTTCAGGATACATACCCAACCAAGGTAGGAGACTCTCACATACCCATGCACAGAATCTCAGAGAAGTCGCAATCTTATGGTCAAACACTGGAAGCAACTTAAAGGTCTACCATGAGTAAGATGGCTACATTGTTCCAATGTCATAAGATCAAAATAAAAAATCTGGAGAATTATTTTGAATCACAGAAGACTGGAGAAAAATGGCAATAAAAAGTTGCTGATGATTGAATTGAAAAACAAAAGAAGATAGACAATTTGAGGATAACCTGAAAGGGTTAGATACAGGTACTATATTAGATAATATTGTACTTTTACAAGAGAATATCTTTGTTCTTAATCAAGTAGTGAGACAGTCACAAATGACTGCCAAGGAAAGCAAACATGTAACCCCCAGCAGACATACTTAACAAAATACGTAAACATGAGGGGACAGCAAACGTGTGTTATAAAATTTAATCATTGAATTAGTGAATTGAGGAGATCCATTGGACTATTCTTGCAACTTTTCTGGAGCTAAAGACTTCTCAAAATGAAAAGCTTAAGAGACACAAGAAATGTGCATTCCTTTCTGCAGACATAAAGAAATAAGCACAAACTTTCTGATTATACCAATTAACTAGTCCTGCTGTTGAACGCAGAGCAGAAGGTAAAAACAAGAAAGGAAAACAGTGATGGGTCCATCGGAGAAAGCTGCAGCAGACACGGAGGCCATGGCCCTGCATGATGTGTTCCTTTCTATACCTGGGCACTGTGCTAACTGTCAATAAGTACAGAGATTGGAAAGAGCCATTATGAAGAGTGGGATAAGCCTAGGGAGAAGAACGGTGAGTGTGTCCTGCGGTACTGTACTACACCCTACCGCACTATGAAGAAGGGGATGAGCCTAGGGAGGTGAAGTGTGTGTGTGTCCTACAGTATTGCACTGCACTGAACTGCGTACAGGTCAGATAGAGTTTGACACACAGCATTCACAGTGGTATGAACACGCAGAGCTGTATGGCCCCATCCACAAGGTCAGGGGCGATAGTTGAGAGGGTGAAAGCGCCGAGAGCCTGTAGCAATGGGAAGCCCTGAGAGGAGGACATGGAACCGGGACTGACTGGCCAGTGGGGAGAAAATAAAAGGCTGCTGTATCCTGCAAGAGAAGGACAGCAGCTGGTGACAGCAGTCTGCACGTGGCCACAAAACATGAGGCCAAGGAGCAGGCGGCAGTGAGGAAGATTGCCAGACATGTGCGATTTAGAAGCTAAATACATGCTTTGGGTCATGTTTCTGCCAATGAAGAACTCAGCCTTTGTTCTTTACATCCAGACTGCCAGCATCAGTCTTGAACTGTGAACTAATATCATGCCTTCAAGCCTCTAAAGCAGGTGATACTACAGCCCTGCAGGAACTCTGTGTGACTGACAGAAAACCGGCTCATGCCTGGTAAGTGGAAGTCAAGACTTATTTAGGAACACAGACACAGGTATATACCCACCCACAAGCATACATAGACACACACACACACACACACACACACACACACACACACGTATACATAGACACACACACACATGTATACATAGACACACACAACACACACACACACACACACACACACACACACACACACACACACACTCTCATATATAAACCTCTGTACCCCCCAACACACATACCCCTAAAGACACTGAGATGACTGCTTAAACGCAATAAAATAATCTCATACCTAACTAATTAGGCAGTCAGATGTGACTTACCTCGCCTCGGTCTCCAAACATAGAGTCAGGGGGTTTGGGAAGCTGCTGCCCACTGATCACTTTCAAGATGAGCTGTTTTTTGGGATTGGCAGGAAGTGGATCACCGGAAAAAGGGTTGAAAGTACCTAGGCCAAGTAAGGTAGAGGTCAGTAGCATAGGAGAACGCGCGCACACACACACACACACACACACACACAGTCTGCCAAACACACAACAGTGTCATTTATCACAGTGTTTTCTAGAAGTAAGAAATTATCATGTAACCATCAATGTGACTTTCAGCAGAAGCAGCAGCAGGCACTTCCATAGCTGTGTTTTCATTACACTCTTTCCAAAAGCCAGGGGATGGGATCCTTTAAAGCCATGTCGACAGTGCAACCATGACATGGATGGACAATCTATTTGAATGCCTGTAGCATCGCAAGAAGGGCAGTTATACCAGATTCCAATCATTGTCTAAGCTATCTCGGGTCTAGAACAAATTACAGGGAACAGAAAGAAAATCTGAAATTAAGTCGAGAACAGAAACTCTGTTGTCTAACTTCTAGTTAGACAAATCCAGTTCGTGGGTAACGCTCTTGCCGTGAAGCCTGAAGACTTGAGCCCAGTCCTTGGCGCCCACAGCGGTGGGAGGAGAGAAGAGACTCCACAAAGCTGCCCTCTGACCTCCACTAACATACATATAAACACACATGCCCATGTTGCTAGAGTTTTCCTGCCTTGCCCACAGTCAGGACAAATCTCTGTCACCCGCCAGTCCCACAGCCGCTCAGACCCAACCAAGCAAACACAGAGATTTACATTGCTTACAAACTGTATGGCCGTGGCAGGCCTCCTGTTAACTGTTCCTATATCTTAAAGTAACGCATTTCTACAAATCTATACCTTGCCAGGCAGCTCGTGGCTCACCAGCATCTTCACATGCTGCTTGTCCTGGCAGTGGCTGGCAGCGTCTCCTTCTGCCTCCCTGCTCTTTTATCTCTCCTCTCTGTTAGTCCTGCCCATACCTCCTGCCTAGCCACGACCAATCAGGTTTTATTTATTGACCAATCAGAGCAACTTGACATACAGACCATCCCCCAGCACAGCCAAGTGCAGACCATCTCAGACACCTGCACTCAGGCCCATGGTCCTAATCATCCTCTATGCAAACCTGCTGGGTAACGCCACAAGGAACCCAAGAAGGGCTCCCACAGGACATACATTAACATCCCACAGCATGCCCACATTCATAACAATAATAATAAATTCAAAACTTTTAAATAGCGGAGTATCACCTGCATTCAGATACAGCTGTGACCCCGGCGCTTACCTTTGCACATCTGCTGTGGCTTGAGGATGTAGCCACAGTTGCCGTTTGCCTTGAATTTTGCCCGATTTAGCTGCATCATTCGTCCTTCAGACTGGTAGTTCAGAGCCACTGTGAACATTGAACATTTGAGAGAATTAGAAACAACTTACAGTCAGCAAGGTAGAGAGGGGATGCCGAGGACCGGTCCTCTCAGGCCACACCCACCTAGCTGGCAGCCTGCATTCCAATAGGGCAGAGGGTTGAAGTTGCTGGAGTCGATGCGGTAGGCAGAGGGGTAAATCCTTGTGAGCTGTTTTTGGTTGTAGATCATGAATTGCTCTGACTTCTGCTGGACCACTTGATGTGCTCTTGTCTCACTGAAGGACAACACATTCCCTGTGGTCCCTAGCAGTCAAAGAAACAGGGAAAGTGATAGACGCACCAAAGCCAACACTCTCTTAAAAGACTGGATAACGCCAGAGCCCACCCACAGCCCACAGCAGAAGTGGATCCAACCTGTCCAATGAAAGACTTTAGACATATCAAATCCACCAAAGACCTTTCACAAATTAAAGGTTCACCACAGCATCAAAATGGGTTCAGAGCGACCCACCCCACTCCGTGGCAAGTTATAGGTAGAACTACCAAAAGAAAGTGTCAGGAAAAACAAAACTTAGAGACACTCTGGTTGGTGGCAGCTCATGTGTGCTAACTGAACCCTCCTCAGAAGAGGACCCCATTGTAATTAACTGAGACTCAGCTGCTTATCAGAACAAGAAGTTAAAGTATCTTTATCTATCACGTTAAGCTGTAGCTGGTTAGAGACTGAGAAAGGTTTAAGTCAAACATAAACAGGTATGAACAAAGTTTTAGACAAAATTTGCCATTTAACAAGCCACAATGTAAGCAACTTCTGACCAAAAAAAAAAAAAAAAAAAAGACCCATTTAAGACTCCATTCTTAGGACTCTGTTGCCAATGCAAAGCCGAATAAGAACTTCATTTGCTAAGGTGCCCCCATTGTGGGGTCCCATATTCTCCCAGATTCCAGTTATTTCATTGATTCATGTCTGGTCAGCAAGAAGAGGCAGGAAGGAAAATTATTTTGTAGGTTCATGACATAAGCTGTATCTTTGGCAAAGATGCAGGTGACAGTGAATGGATGAAGCCACATATACAACTTACTCCTGACACCAGGGAGACAAACATTGAAGATGCTCATTAAAAACATGCATGTTGGGTTGGGGAGATGGCTCAGTGATTATGCACTTGACGTGTAACTATGAGGACCAGAGTTCAGATACCCAAAACCCACATAAAAGTTCAGTGGCTGTGGTGGCCTGCCTGGAATTCCTCCTTGGGAAGGTGAAGACAATGGAGCCCCACAGCATTGTCACCAATATAGCTAGCAAGACTAACCATATTGGTGAGCTCTGGGTTTGATGGAGAGACCCCACTCAGTGAATAAGGTGGAAAAGCAATGGAGGATGTTTTCCAACATAAACCTCAGGCCTCTACATCCTTGGGACTCCATATGCATGCCCACTCCCACATGTGTGCTACATACATAGACATGTACATACATATAAGCAACATATAGGTCTGAAAATGTAAAAAGTAAAAAGCATATGTGAAATACATGTACTAGTGAAGGAAAAAATGTCATGTTGGAAAAAAAAAGAGCTTGAGTTTTGAAGGTGATTTGATCCCTCATAGAGTCAATAGAAATCTGTTTGAAGAGGGGCACAAGATAGATAGTGCCCATGCAGTAATGCCAGCAACTCTGGAGGCCAGGAGGAAGATTCCAAGTTGAAGGATTGCCTGCACTAAGCAAGTGACTTCAATGCCATCTCAGGCAACTTAGACACTGTCCCAAAATCAACACAAGAAAAGATATATTGCTGTAACTCAGTAGTAAAGCATAAAAATGGAGAGAGGCAGAAATGCATGGTGCCTGCACCTGGGTTTCTGCTTGGACAAGAAAATGTTGTCAATGTAGAATCTACAGATGTGGGGGTCGTGTGCAATAAAACTTTAATCATTCCCCATTTTGTCCCCATCTATCTCTTGAGCCATCATCACAGTGCCACAGCTGTTACCCACATTTACCAAACCTCACATCCTGGAACCTGTGTACTCCTGTGTCTACCGGGCCTGCTGCAGAGGACCAGCCTGAATAAAGAGCAGGCTCGCCCAGAGTCTCATTCTCACCAGACTCTGACAAGGTGAGAGTCTAAATCCATGGAAACCAAGAATGGAATGCAGTTGCTGTGCTCAGACCATAGCTGTCCGGCTTTGCTTGTTGGCAACGTGGTCTGCCAGGGTACCTGTTGTCCTGGGGGCTATACTCCCATGGGTGGGAAAAATTGACAACTGAGTCAGTGACATTCAGTGACATTTCATAGCTGGAACCTGAACTAGTCAGAGCTCAAGAGGAAGAGATGGGAGGACTGTAGTTTTCAACCTAGTGATTTTCTCTAGCATGGGCCTGTTCTCTGAAAACAATTACTAGTATATATTATGGACAGAATACATGAACAGAATTTATGCATCTCAACAAAACTGAAATTGAATGTATGTCCAGATTCTGATGGAAAATGCATTGAATAGAGCAGGAGAAAATACACTTATCGACAAGCCCAGTTCATATGGAGCATCACTGCTGATCAATACCTGAGTTATTTTTTCTGATTCTCCACATAAACAGGCTCGCCAGGGTATCGTTAAGATGACCTTGCTTACTAAGCTCGCATTAATTAGTATTCTAATGGAATTGAGTTGTTTTGCAGAGAGATAAGCAACATACTCATTATGTACTGTTCATTTTGTGTCTTTTTTAAAAAATTAAAGACAAACCAGATGGAGTTTAAGAGGTAAACAATACTCAAAACTGTTTTCCCAAAGCTACTAGGCTTGTGATTCCCAAAGGTATTATTAATAAACATGTTCATTCTGTAAACCAGCTATACATTCAACTCCATTCAGCTAATCCCTGGGTTAATCTGGGAGCCATGGGCAGTCATTAAAAAAAACATCGTTTGCTAGTTGAGAGTCTTGAGGTTTCTCTTTTCTCACAGATAGTGTTCATTTAAATTCTGCATAACTGCCATTGTTTCAGGAGGAAATCTAAACCCAGGTTGAAGAAAAGTCATCTTTCAATGGATACAGAAAGTGTACTTGTGGCTTATGGCCAAGAAAAAAGAACCCAGGGAAGACTCCGAGGCCTGTGAGGACAAGAGCCTTTTCCCACACTGCTGTCTTTGTGCTGAGACCACTGAGAAAATGGACATTCTGGCCGCCATTTCACTCTGCTATAATTAAAATGGATTGAAGCACCACAGGTCTATTGTATCTCAGTAAGCATTTGGTGATGGGAGCCCTACAGGTCTATGTATCTCAATAAACATTTGGTGATGGGAGCACCACAGGATAACTGCTCCTCAACAAACATTTGGTGACGGGAGCACCACAGGACTCTTGTATCTCAATAAACATTTGGTGACAGAATGAAACAGGACACAAGGAGGGAAAGAACAACTAGGAGACTCAAAGATGAGGACAACTGTGACTGGACCCTCCTAGCTTGATACAGTGGAAAGCAGTGAGACGGGGATGGAGAGATGTCTCTGAGTTAAGAGTACTCTGAGGACCTTGGTTTGGTTCCCAGCACCCACAGTATTCTGTAACTCCAGTTCCAGGGGATCGAACACCCACTCCTGGCCTCCACAGGCACCAACCATGCATGTGGTGCACATACATACATGTAGTCAAGATACTCATATACACACAATATATAAATCATTTTTAAAAAGAAAAGAACAAAGGAAAAATCCATGAGAACCAGTGATGCTGAAATATGTCTATTCTTTTTGTTAAAATTTCAGTCAGTGAAATAAACTACTTTATTCAAAGTCAAAATGTTTAATGAGAAAATGTGGTCTCTCCAGGTTATTGTTATAGCTAATTAATTCACTCCTTCTGGTCATTCACACTTGAAATGGCCATCTGTGACCTGATCATGAAGGTAGGTCAGGTCTCCACAGTTCGAGTCCTGGAGTGAGACCTGACATTGTCATTGTCAGAATAATAAAAGCCTTCTCCATCCTGTAGGAAACTTCTCTGACCTCCAGGCAATCAGGCACCTACCTACGATTAACACAGCCCCGTATGTGAGCTCACAATCACATTAGTTATCATTTTCCTGGCAAATGAGAATCCATACAGTCACAGACATGTGTCGGAACGATCTGATCAGTGACAACATTAACTAGCAACGACAAAGAAAAGTCATGAGTGTTGGGACGAATGAGAGATTCTTGGACCTTACCATCATCCACAATATCCTGGGCTGCCACGGAGTTTGTGTACACCACCAGGTCCGAGAGCTCTCTGCACAGCTTCATGGTTCTCCTTCGGCGGCCCAACCTGCAGAACATACACTCAAATGAATGAGTCTAGAGCTGGAAGGGTTGGGAGCCTCTGGTTGTACCTCCTTCCCTGGGACTTGATGGAGCCGGAACGGGACCCCAGGTCTGACTCCCCATTCAGTACTTCCGTGGTGTCTACACCACCCTACACCCTTAGTTCTAGTCAGGCGCTGCAGGGATCTGCCTTTGTGAGTTCTCTTGGGAAACAGCTGCCCAGCTGGGGGCAATCATAGGAAACAGACTAAATAGGTACGGAAATGTGGGCCATAAAACCTAAAGACCTAAAAAGAAATGAACCAAAAATTTCACAGTGATTTTCTTTTAGAAAACAATTACAAGTATTTTAGATATTCTTTAAATGACTATACATTGTATTATGTGAAATTTAGTTTTCCTAGGTACCCTCTAAGTTTTCTCCCTACAAAATATTCTTATAATCTTGACTATAGCCTTACATATTTAACCACTACTCTTTACCACAGTAAAATCTCCACATGCCACCTCATTGCACGCGCGCGCGCGCACACACACACACAAACACACACACACACACACACACACACACACACACACACACACACACACACACGTTTCTCCTCTAGAGAAAAGTTAACTATCAAACACTTCAATGCTCATCAACACCATTCCAATGGCCAATAAGCCCACAAGATAATGGTCAATAAACATCATTAGTGAAGAGCAAAGTGGAAATGTACAAGAAGGTACCATGTCTCTTCTGTTAGGATAGCTCTAACTAAAAAGGTAGGGGAGTGACGACAAGAAGAAACTCAGACACAGTCAGGGAATATAAATGATGCAGTTCCCCTGGGAAATGGTTCAGCAGTTGGTCAAGTGCAAGAGTTACATTGTTACCTAGCAATTCTACTGCGATGTAAAATCCTGTATCTGAATATGCATGACAATACTTTCTCCCAACCAACAAAGTGAAAGCTACCAAAACATTCTCCAGCTACTGAATAAAATACATAAAATGTAGTATATACATACGGTGGGTGGTTAGGCAACAAAACTGAACACAGCATATATATGCCACAATGTGAGTGAATCTTGAAAACACAAAGCTATGCCTGGTCTAAGCTCCTTCTCAGTTTTAAAAAATACTTATTTTATTTTTTTGAGATTATAACACAATATCTTCATTTCGCCCTTCTATTTCCCCACTATAAGTCTTCTCATATATGCCTAAATGCTCTTTAAAATTCATGGCGATTTTTTTCATGAATTGTTGCTACATACATGTATGTATATGTATATAATATATATTCCTAAATATATAAATGCAATCTTCTCAGCCCATATAATGTTATTTGTTTGTATGTTTTCAGGGATGACCACTGGAAAACTCAGAAGGGGCTTAGACCAGGCATAGTGGTACACACCTGTAATCTCAACAATGGACAGATAAAAGCAGGGAGATTACATGCTGAGGCTAGTTTGGGCTACCCAGAGTCTCTGTCCAAGAAAATCACTGCTGCTATCATCTCAACTGACAATAAGTGAATGCATAAACAAATGTGTTGATGTAGTAAAAAAAATAGAAAACACAAAACTGAATGAAAGAAACCAGGCAGTTTTAAAAGGTCAAATATTGTCAAGAAAAAGTCTACCCAGAGACAGAAAGGAGAGGGGAGCAGACAGACTGCTGAGGGGTAGATTTTTGGGGGGGGGGTGAAAAGGTTTGAGAACTAGGTATTAAAGATAAAAACTGAACAAATCAGTGTCAGATCATGCTTAAAACTTACAAGCAAAACTCCCAGGACAGTCAGCGGCATGGAGACATTCGACATAAAGTTAGCTCTTTATATTGCTCATACCAATAGTGAACTGGGTTAGTCAAGTCCCAAGGTGACTGTCTGGGATGCTCAGGCTCTCACAGGTATTAGGTGAAAATCTCTAACTGACTCAAGAGCAGCATGCAACCTTATTTCATGTAATACCTGTGATGACATCTCGTTGGGGTGCAGGAAGAATACTGTGGCTTTTCAAATGCTATTCCTTCCCCAGCTGTGCCTAAGGCTCTTTGATTTAGAAATAGTAAAGTTCTTCTGAAAGGTGTTCCTGTCTCTCCTGTATCTTTTACTGTAACTAACATTCAACTTTTCTGCACATTTCTCCTCTGCCCTCACTAACGAGCATTTGATGCATATGCATCCCATTAGGGCACAAATATAAAGCCTACCTGAGCACTAATGGTAAATTCCTATAAGGCCTCTATGGCTTTAATTTCTCTGTCCAGTAAAGAGACAAAGCTCTCTCTCTCTCTCTCTCTCTCTCTCTCTCTCTCTCTCTCTCTCTCTCTCTCTCTCTCTCTCTCTCTCTCTCTCTGTGTGTGTGTGTGTGTGTCTGCCAGGAAGTCCTGATCACAGCATGGGTCACAATTGGATTCTGAAAACATTCATCGTGAATACTACTGGCAACAGCTTAAAGAGGAGGAGCAGGAAACTTTCCATACCTAGTCCCCTCCTCTATTTGCAGATCATGTGTTTACTCTAGCCCTTCTTTTTCAGCCTCCCCACCTGCAATCTCTGGACTCCTTTCTTGCTTCTTGGCATCTACAGGTATCAACACAATTTGAATACAGAAATCTGAAAAACTGACGTGAGGATCTGCATGACAACACATGGTGTCTGTCTTTCTGGGTCTAGGGTACCTCGCTCACTATAATATTCTCCAGCTACATCTATTTTCCTATACATTTCATAACTTCACATTTGTATGGTGCTGAACTGGACTCTGTGATGTCTAAGCACCGCATTTTCATTAGCCATTCGTGGGCTGGCAGACACGTGAGCTGACTCACTTTCCTAGCTGTTGTGGATAGAGCAACAGTGAACATCTAAGTACAGGCATCTCTGTGACAGGCTACGTGGAGTCCTTTGGATATATGCCCAGGAAGTGTGGCCAAGTCCTATGCAAGTTCCACTGCTAGTTTTCTGGGACATTCCATACTGCTTTCCATTGTGGCTGTACCAGTTTACACTCCCACCAACAGTGAATAAAGATCCCCCTTTCCTCTCCTCCTCGCTGACATTTCTGCCGTTTGTTTTCTTGACAATAGCCATTCTGAGTGGGGTGAGATGGATCTCAAAATATGAAAGTGTTTGAATTTGCATCTCCCTGGTGACTAGCGATGTCAAACACTAGTGTTTATTAGTCATTTATAGCTTTCTTTGAGAACTCTCTGCTCAGTCCCATAGCCTAGTCTTTAAAATTAGGTTATTATCTAATGTTTAGTTGTTTCAGTGTTCTGTATATTCTAGGTGTTAATCCTCTGTCCAGTGTATATCTGACAAGAGGAAGGAGGGGGATACTAGGTGTAGAGATGTTTAAACAGGGATGGAGTTGGGCATGGAGAGAAGGAGGGGGAAGGTTAATCAAAACTAAGAATTATGAAAAATAGAGAAACCTATTGTTTTAGGCTTGCGGGCTCAGAGGATAAAGGCATTCGCTACCATGTCTGACAACCTGAGTTTGAATGCCAGAACTCACGTGGTTGAAGGAAAGAACTACCTTCCACAAGCTGTCCTCGGACCTCCACACACAGGCCATGACACGTGTGTGCACACACATGCACACGCACGTGCGCATACACACATACACACGAGAGAGAGAGAGAGAGAGAGAGAGAGAGAGAGAGAGAGAATGTTTTTTAAATATCTGTTTTCTAAGATAACTAAATAAAACTTTTATTTAAAAAAAGAGTTAGTAGGGAAATGGCCTGCATGGCAGATAATGCCGTGCCTAGAAGCCATGAGTAAGTAATCAAAACCTCCAGTGCCAGGTGTGGGGTGCCTTCATGTGAACTGGTGGTTAAGGGAGACTTCCAACACAATACAGACAGGCTCTGGGCACTTGGCTGTCTGCCAGGACTGGATGGTAAGACACAACTGCTGAGGATCCCATACACACTGGCTGCAAGAAACAGAAATAAAGCTGGAGCGAGGCAGGCAGTTCCTCCCTGCCAGCTAGCTCCCATAGTGCACCAAGGGGCTCCACACAGGTTGCTAGGGGACAAGAGGCTTCAGCAGTCTTAGGGTTGTGAACATGAAGAACTATAATGCCAACCTGCCTAGCAACATGCACCCGCTATGAGGTAACCAACTGCTGCTTGGTTGAAGTTGAGGCCCTATCCACAAGAGAGAATCCATGCATGGTTGCTGTGGGACGTCTGTATGTCAAATTGCTCTGATTGGTCAATAAATAAAACACTGTTTGGCCAGTGGCCAGGCAGGAAGTAGGTGGGACAAGGAGAGAGGAGAATTAGGGGAAGCGGAAGGCTGAGGCGGAGAGACACTGCAGCAGCCACCATGACCAGCAGCATGTGAAGACGCCGGTAAGCCACCAGCCACGTGGCAAGGTATAGATTTATGGAAATGGTTAATTTAAGATAAAAGAACAGTTAGCAAGAAGCCTGCCACGGCCATACAGTTTGTAAGCAATATAAGTCTCTGTGTTTACTTGGTTGGGTCTGAGCGGCTGTGGGACTGGCGGGTGACAAAGATTTGTCCTGACTGTGGGCAAAACAGGAAAACTCTAGCTACACATGGTACTATAAAACCAGCCCAAACTAGGGGGCTGGTGAAGTCATAGGCCCTAGGAAAGAGCTTACTGCTGTTTAGATAAACTGACATTGCTAAAAAAACAAAACAAAACAAAACAAAACAAAAAACCCACAGCCTTCTAATTATCTACATTTATACATAGATAAACACTACGCCTAGCCTAACCTGAGAAGTCTCTCTTTGCAGTGAATAACGGAGAATGCAGAGACTCGTGGCTGCTCAAAGTGCCAAGAACAAGTGACAGTTGAATGCTCAACCCTAAATAAGACATGTAGACCTCCCCAGCTAAGGTTCAGGAAAAGCTGCAGAAGAGGGAGCAACAAGAACGCAAGAGCCAGAAGTCAGGGAGGAGGCTGTGGAAGGTCATCTTCTGACACCACCACTGCAATCAGCAGCAGTGGCCGAGGGTAGCTGCACTGAGCCTGTCCAAGACTGGTCCGGTCAACTGTCAGTCATGGATGAGGGAGGGGCTCACAGGGCCTCACCACTCCCTGTTGAAGTATTGGTACTACTAGATTCTAGGAGAGGAGTCACTGTCTTCAGCCTTATGTCCATTAGGGAGCCCACCAGGTTCCAATGGCTAGTTCTAAGGCCATGATCACCCAGAGAGGTCTGTTTAAACTCGCTGGATCCCAAAATAAAATGATACAAATGTGAGATTTATAGGGAAGAGGGAGGGCTGACATGGGTGGTAGGAGGATAAGAGAGGGTAGGGAGTGAGAGTAATCAGAATTCATTATATACATGAATGGAATTGTTAAAGAACAGGTTTAATTAATAATAATAATAATTTTTAAAAAGACCAAGTTCAAATTTAGAAGTCTGAATGGAGGTAGTACTGCTCTCCCTAGAAGTCATAAGTCTTTAAATGAAATTCTCAGCACTTAGGGTAGACCACTCCCTATGTTTGTTGGTCAAGAAGACTGCAGGAGCTCCTGAAACAATACAGGCTGTGGCCATTGCTCTTGGTTGCCTATTAGAACTAAGTGAAATCGCTCTCTTCTATTCCACAGTCCATTTTACTGTGTGTTATCTTAATGCTCAGTTTGGCTTTAGTGCTATGACTATTCTGGATATTAATCTTCTGTCATAGGTATAGCTGACAAAGATTTTCTCCAGACTCTGTTGCTGAAGACATCATATATCCCCACCTGCAGGACATGGAGAAATCAAGAAGAAACTGATTGGAAACTTCTTTCTTGCTCTCTAGTTTCCATAGCACTAGCAGGTTTTCTGCAGGACAGTGTGGGAGAAAAGTCAGTATCTTACCCAGTTAAGGACCATGTACCAGGCAAGATCTGCTCATTGGTGCAAATAGTGGCATTACTATGTGGGGATAACCAACAGTACCCGCTGCCTTCTGACTGGGTTTGAGGGCTGTTCTATGGAAAGGAATAAGTGTCTGGTACTATGCATGTGGTGAATGGCCTATAGCTGAGGCAGGTCACTGACCTACAGCAAAACCTACTACCACTGTTTTGCTAACAGGACAAGTAGCCAAACTGCTATATAACTACATGCTTGTAATCAAAGACTACTCCTGCTCCCAGCCTTGACCAGAGAAGCTTCTTCATGCAGTGAGTAGCATTTGATGGAAATACTTATAACTAGATAAAAGTGCTGAGAATTAGTGACCGTTGAGTATTCTGCTCTAAAAAGAACATCTGGGGCTGGAGAGATGGCCCAGTGGTTAAGAGTACTGGCTGCTCTTCCACCCTCTTCCAGAGGTCCTAAGTTCAATTCCCAGCAATCACATGGTGGCTCACAACCATCTGTAATGAGATCTGGCGCCCTATTCTGGTGCCCCTAGTAAAACACCAATGCACATTTAAAAAAAAAAAAAAAAAAAAAGTAAATACTTAAAAAAAAAAAAAGAACAATCAGAGGATTAGGAGACATGTTAGGAAACACTGTTTTCTGGCTATGGTGTGGCCATTATGAACACACAGTATCTGCAGATAACAATATGAGACCTGCACAAGACCTTCAGCATTCCATCCCGGATGAGGGAGGGGATTATGAGGGTCTACAATTCCCCAAGGAGCAACTGGCAGTTAAGTGGTTCTGGGACTAAGGGAGTATAACTTTGTTCAGTGGTATAGCTACTGATAAATGTCCCAAGCTTCAGCAAGTGACCCCGTACTCATCCTCATGTCAAGAACCCAAATTCATCTCAGTGGGTCCAAAGAAAGACGTGAAAGTAGGAGGAGGCCAGGTTGGGAAGAAGTGAGTCAGAAGGAGCGGGAAAGGAATGAGAGAGGGTAAAAATGGGTAGATATGACCAGAATACATTGTATATGTGCAAAGTTGTCAAAAATAATAATGGGAGCTAATATTTTTGAGCATTTCTTTAATGGAGTTGGGACCTACCATGCTAATATGCAATTCCTTTAATCCTTTCGTGTCCCTAAGAGATGGAGAGCTGACATTGCTCAGTATTAAAGATGGTTGGTGGATAAGTAAACACCTGTGGTCTGGCTCCAGCTGTATGCTTATCCTGTCCTTCAAGCCCTCTGCCAGTCCTGCATCTGCACAGCCCTCTCCTTCTTTGAAGACACCTTTCATGTGACAACTACTGTCATTAGCATGGGTCCAGTACCTCACTGACGCCATGTTCCCTCCACACTGGATCTCTCTCTTGACCTTTACATTTTACTCCAACGCCTTACCTTGTGATCCCTCCCATTCTCTAGACATACACAACTAAACAATCCGGATCATAGGCTGGAGAGGCCATGGGAGTCTGAGCAACAAGCATGAAGATGCTTTCCTACCTGTACAGCTGGCCTCCCTCCTTGCCAGGATTCTGAAATATATCTTCCTCATCGTCAGTACTATAGGATTTAGAACGTGATTTTGTAGTTTTCTGTTGGAAAAATTACAGTAAACTTACTAACTCACCACATTTAGGCACATTCACAACATAAAGAGATTGGACTTGATTTTAACACACACACACACACACACACACACACACACACACACACACACACACACACACATGCACACAGAAAGAATGACCAATAGCAATCATTATATTACACCAGCAATGCAAAACTTAAGAGTTTCATGCCCAAAAGCCAGTTTCTTAGCCACAGAAAACTGACATCTTGGAAAAATTATATTAGTTGTATACTTTGAAAATGTCCACAAGAGAGGGCCAAAATTAAAGTATCTATTTAAATAATCATAAGGAAAAAATGTCCTTATGTACAGAAGCTTACTACTAGTAAGTGATAAAAGGCAACTTTGACTCTCAAAAAAGGTATGTATTAAGTAAAAAATAGAATGACTGTCATTCTACCTCCGATCAGCACATACTCAAATAGTTATGTAAATCAAACTGCTCTTTTGAATTTTTGACCCATTTTACATTCTAGAAGTAAAATAAAAATTGCTACTCATAGGAATGAGGTGAAAGTCTCCAGAACTAATCTAATGTCTTCTGGACAGACTTGCGGGGGTGCTTCATTCTCACACTGGAGACTGCTCTTTAGTTAGGCAATACCTTGACCAACGAAACAAATGATGAAGACCCTGTCACTGCAGAAGGCCTTGAGACTAAACGTACAGCTCCTACAAAGGTTAGCCATCTAGAGAGTCTACTCTGGACATCAGAGAAGTGTGGGTTTGAAAATGAACGCTACCCCCAAGTCACCACAGGATCACATCCGCTTCCAGATTTTCTCATTCCTAAAACTGAAGACAAGCTACAAAATACCCACTGTACTGACAGTGAGGAGCTACTTCGAACTTCCTCAGGAATTACTTTTGTCCTGAGAACTTCAGATATGGAAGCCCTAGTGGTCAAATTTCTATTCGAAGCTAGCTTTTCAACCAAGCTGGTGGAGTAGCAAGCCCCATCAAGCTTCCTGCTATACTTCAAAAGTAGTGTGTAAATACTGTCCATTCTACAGGATTCTTATTATTTCAATGGTTAAATGAGATGACATAAAAAGCCATTTTGCAATCCATTGATTTTAACTTTCTATGTAAATTATTACTGGTACTTACTAAAATAATTCGTCAACAGTCTCATGGACAGCCTACTACGATCACCAGCTGTGTGAAAATGTTCACTCTTTGGTAGCTAGAATGCTTCTGAAACATTTACCTCAGAAGTTTAATTTTTATTATAAGATACAAAATTTATTATAAGATACAAAAAGTTAAGAAATTAGTAACTAAATGTAGCATACACCTGTAATTCAAGCTCTTGAGAGGTGGAGGCAGGAGGTTCAGTGGGAATGTAAGGCCAGCTTGGGCTACACAGCAAGATGCTGCCTCAAAAACAAAACAAAGAATGATTAATGATGATAATTTTTCTAGCACAGTTTTGATATATGATATACATGAGGTTGTGATTATTACACCTAGAACCTATTTTCATCATATTTTTTTGTTTCATGTTTTGTATGTTAAGCTCTTCAGAGATCAGCCCCCTGTGGCTACACACCTGCCCATTATGCAAGAGAGTCATGGTTTGCTTAATCACTCTTTATGACTGAACAGTTGGTTCTTTATTTATTTTTATTGCTGCAACTAATTTCCCTAAATTATCCTACTTATAGACATGAAATTCCAGATAGAACATCCCTACGATAGTAGGAAAGGTCTCATCAAAACCCTCAGATAGTGTTAGGTTCATCACCTAATAATTAATTTCCTTTATTAATTTTTAAAACTACATTTAGTTTATGTGTGCATGCCTGTGTGGTGCCACACATGCATGCCACAATGTTGTGGGTAGCTGTTTGAGCCATGACCTGAAGCACCACCCCTAGTGAGGCAGCTTTAGCTGTTACTCCTGCCTATGACCTTGAGGTACCTGCCCCTGGGGCATGGCCACCAGAGACCCCTAAGGCCTGGGATGCACAGATGCCTGCTCTCTTGGCTACTTTGTAGTTTTGAATGCTGAGATCTCGGACCAAGCCATTCAGTGTGGGACAGAGCTCAGCTTTCCCGGACCCTACAATAAATCATCCGTGGTTGTGAGTTTATTCCCAAATAAACTCCTTTGATCATTAAATAGACTCAGTGGATTAATCCCATTATCTGGCACCCAATGTGGGGCATGAACTCATGACCCCGAGTTTAAGAGTCTCATGCTCTGCTGACTGAGCTAGCCAGGGACAGTCTGTCAGAGTAACTTTATCTTTTTCCACCATGTAGGTCATGAGAAACTCAGGTCATCAGGCTTGGCACAAATACTTTAGCCACTGAGCTACCTGATATCCTGTATAATATTATCACCTCTTTATTGAGGTATTGCATATATTTGCAAATGATTTCCACAAAGTGAAAGCACTCCAACAAGGAAGTAGACTCCTACCTGCTCTGTAAAATCCTTCTAATCTTCCCACATGGTCCTTACTTTCCCCCCAAAGGTAACAACAGTAATTAATAACTACCCTAGCTTCTACCCTAGAGCATTTTTTTACAGGGCTTTCATTTCATACAAAGACACTCACACTACATGCACTCTGAGTTTTACTTCTTTAGTTTAGATCATGTTTGAAAGATTGTATCATTGCACATAGATATAACTGTATCCTTTTTGTGGCTGTCCACATGTGAATTTGCCACAGTTTAATTGATTCTACAGTTGATAAGCATTTGGGCAGTTCACTACGCACCCCATTACAAATGCTACTGTTAACTGTTGTTTCTGTCTTGATCATAAACCCAACAGTGGAGCTGCTAAAAGATAAGACTGTCACACAGTGTGCCAGAGTGGTTTCTGTTCCACAGCAGAGTGAGTACATGTTGCTCAGCACTCCAACACTTTGCTCTTTTTATGCTATCTATCACAGTGTTCATGGATCGGCAACATTAACTGCAATTTGCTCTTCTTTTCCCTGCCATGTGCTATCTGCTTTTGCAATGGGCACATTTACGCTTTTGGTTTGGTTTTGTTCTTTGGAAATGCGAACTGCCTGTCTTCTTACTTGTAGAAATGATTCAAGTACTATGAGTCCTTTGTTGGATATGTTTATTTAAAAGACTTCCAAAATGCAACTTGATTTTTGATACTTTTGATTAACAGTGGTTCTAAATCTCAAAGTCTTTTAAATTTCAAACTTTTCTCCTTCAGACATCCTTTTGATGAACTCTTCAGTCATTCCAAGGTCAGTTTAATACAATGTTGCCCTGCTACTTATAGACTCTTCAAATTAACTGAATTATGCACATTTGCCACCATTACTATGTACATACCTTGTGTTTCCCAAAGTTGGTCATCAGGGATCGTCCATGGGACTTCTTTCCACTTTCTTTCACATCCAGGTTCTGCATAAATAAAAAGCATAATATAATGATTTGTCTTTCTTTTTGTTCTGCTTAGCTCAGGTGGCAAAGGGACCCTCTCTTCTCTTTCCCTAGTTCCTTTCTTCCTGCTTCACACTTCTGACATCTCAAATGTGGCTGTCTGCTGTAAGAAGGGGGACACTGTCAGGATACAGTACTGACCCATGGCTTTCCAAAGCTGACATCTAGCTCTTAGCAACAGCCAGCTCTGCTGGCCCTCCATTCCTATTCACCATGTGCCTAAAATCAGAAAGTGGTGTTTTCAACATCCCAAGTGGAGATAAATCATTTCCAGTTAAGAGGAATTTTAATTTTGGAAATTAACCAGAATTGGATAAAAGCCCAATCTGCTAAGTACAGCAAATGCTCACACTGAACACTGTTGTTTGGGATTTTAAAATATTACAAATAAAACACAGTCATATGACTTTCGTTCATTTAAGGAAATCACTGTGTGCTTATCTATATAGTAAATGCATTGCCCTAGTAGTAAGCACTGGGGTGTGGCATTTTAGCCTCTGAAGATTTTTCAAATGGGTTAATTTTCCAGGCAGAGGTGGTGAGCAAGTATCCTCTTGTGTCAGCCCACATGTGGGAGTAGGGACAGAAATGCCCCCTGTTCAGTTATGTTCCTGAAGTTCATTGTGTGGAGACCTGCAGATCCCACCCACCAAGGGTTCCAGCTGTGTAGAAAGAAAAATGCCAATAGAACAAAGGTGGGTAAGCAAGCCACTTACAATAAAGAAGCTGCAAGAAGTGTCTGCTAAAGCCATAGACAGATATCACAAGTGATTCACCGGAGAGGTGGTAAGGAAGAGCCCAGGAGATGGCTGGTAGAAAAACCCACCCAAAACTCGGTGAGGGGTAGGAACCAGGTGCTTACAGGGGGATGTTGACTCACCCTTGACTACTTTATGTGTGTGCATTGCCTGTGAAGACCTGGTAATACTGATCACTAACTGTTCAAACCGTGCGGATTGGGAAGGTAGCTACAGTGGACACTGTCACAGAATTGGCACTACTCTCCCTAAGCTAGGAGAAACAGTATTCTCACCAAAGCCATGACCCTTGTCTAGGTCTCCATTTTCTCATCTGTAAACAGAAGAGTGAGCCAGTTAACCTGTGAGTTCTTTGGTACTTCTAAGAGCTCATCAATTGGTAGGAGGACTATGTCACTTATTGGCCCAACTAAGATGATTTAAGAGTAAAATTAAGCCGGGCGGTGGTGGCATATGCCTTTAATCCCAGCACTCAGGAGGCAGAGGCAGGCAGATCTCTGTGAGTTCGAGGCCAGCATGGTCTCCAAAGCGAGTTCCAGGAAAGGCGCAAAGCTACACAGAGAAACCCTGTCTCGAAAAACCAAAGAGTAAAACTGGGCATATTTAATAGGACACCAGGCCAACAGCACACAGCAGAGCTGTCTCACGTAATCGGAGATAAAAGTCATTGACTGAAGTTGGTATTTCTGTACCCCAGGACAATACTAAGTGTGTTGCATACATTCTCACTTATTTTGCAGAAGGATTTTGTTTCTCAAACTTTACAAAGACAGACAGAGAAGTTTGAGAAGCATTTCACAAAGGAAAGGTGCTTAGAAACCAAAGAGAAGGGTACGTTTTTTCCTCGTTGAAGGGTGAGTTCAATGGGAATTATCTACCTGTTTCAGGTGTGTGTTTAAGCCTTCATGCGTGGCCTTGAGCAGAGCCCTCACTGTGAAACTATCAGGGTCTTCTTTGTCTCGAATTTGAGACTCCCTTAACAATGATTCCAGTTTTTTCCGTATGAAAGATTCTACTTGGTGCTCAGTGGTCCCGTTACTCTGAAAAAAAAAAATCAAGTAATATAAACAATCCTCTGAGAAACAGACTAGTGTAGAAGATGCCTTTAGTCCAAGACAACACTAAGTATATGATCTCATGAACTCTAAGTAACCTGTAAGAAATTAAGATACTCCTTGAACAATTTTGCCCCCCCCCCCCATCAAAAAACTCTGCAAAGCACCCAATTATCAAAAATCCCGCTCTCTGTCAGTAGCTCCTCATTGGCTCACTGGTCCCCACACGTTTTCAACACTATTCACACTTACAAAGTCTTACTCTATTTCATTTCAGTGATGTGGAATCTGTGGCCTTGAGAAATGAAAAAATTTGTTTAACATTTACAAAGGTAGCCAGCAAGTGAGGCAAGATTCTAAACCATTCCTTCCTGAGATGGCAAGGTCTCAGCAGGGGGCAAGCCAGGGAAACCTTCTGGAGACAGAGCTTTCTAAGCCTATGTGGTTACAACTGAGCAAAAATGCTATTTTTAAGAATGACTTCCTTCACTGAGAGGCAAAGAATGCTATGGGAGTTTCCAAGGTTGCTGACAATTCTGAGACAAAATTTCTTTTGGTCTCCAACTCCTTGACGTCACTAGAGGGTACACAGTATACCTCTGATTACAATTATTTTGAAAATCACAACCAGTTTCAAGGCTTTCGGAAAACAAAGCAATGCCAATAACTTAGACGGCTTTTAGGTGGTCAAGGCACTTCATTTCCTGGAAATCTCACACAGCACAGTGTCTAGCCTCCATGTCCTCACTGACCAGTGACCCCAGGCTGTGTGCACTGCCCCCTGCTGGTGAACTGCTTTTGCCTCTCCCTCCCTTTGTCCAGATCTGCTCCACAGATTACTCAACCAGTTGCCAAAGACCAGCCACCCCAGGCATGGAGGGAGTGATACCTTTCCGCACAAACATTTCCCACACTATTTATCACTAGAAGGCCCATCTATCTGACTTCTGTAGAATAGATAGCTCTCTAATTCTGAAGGCATTTCACAAAATTCTGTAAGAGAAAGGCAATAGAAGCATAACAGGAAATTTTAGAAAGGGGAACACTCCTCCACTGCTGGTGGGAATGCAGTCTTGTACAGCCACTCTGGAAATCAGTATGGCAGTATCTCAGAAAATTGGGAATCAACCTACCTCAAGACCCAGTAATACCACTCTTGGGCATATACCCAAAGGATGCTTTAATTGTACCACAAGGACATTTGCTCAACTATGTTCATAGCAGCTTTATTCATAATTGCCAGAACCTGGAAACTACCTAGATGCCCTTCAACTGAAGAATGGATAAAGAAAATGTAATACATTTACACAATGGAGTATTACGCAGCGGTAAAGAACAATGTCATCATGAAATTTGTAGGCAAATGGATGGACCTAGAAAAAAATCATCCTGAGTGAAGTAATCCAGACCCAGAAAAACAAATATAGTATGTACTCACTCATAAGTGAATATTAGATGCAAAACAAAGGATAACTAGGCTACAATCAACAAACCCAGAAAGCTAGGTCAAGAAGAGGACACTAAGAGAGACACACATGGATCACCACAGAAAGGGGAAAGGGTTAAGATTTCCTG
This sequence comes from Peromyscus maniculatus bairdii, assembly GCF_049852395.1. Taxonomy (NCBI): domain Eukaryota; kingdom Metazoa; phylum Chordata; class Mammalia; order Rodentia; family Cricetidae; genus Peromyscus; species Peromyscus maniculatus. The sequence continues at coordinate 45,759,595 of NC_134857.1, forward strand.
GGTAAACTGGGAGGGAGGAATAGAAGGAAGGGGGTGGGAGAAAATAGGAGGTGGGAACATGTGGGAGAGACAAAGAGGGGGAGCAATGAAAGAGATATCTTGACAGAGTATACCGTTAAGGGGATGGGGAGAAATCTGCAGCTAGGGAAAACCCCAGGAACTCATAAGATTGTCCCAAGCCAAGACTCACAGCAATGGTGGAGAAGGTGCGAAGGTGTTTGAACTTGCCTTCCCCTGCACTCAGATTGGTGGCTACCCTAATTGTCATCACAGAACCTACATCCAGTGGCTGATGGAAGCAGATGCAGAGACCCACAGCCAAGCACTTGGAGTTCAGTTGAAAAGAGGGAAGAAAGATTATAAGAGCTGGGGGTTGTCATCATAGAACCTACATCCAGTGGCTAATGGAAGCAGATGTAGAGACCCACAGCCAAGCACTTGGAGTTCAGTTGAAAAGAGGGAAGAAAGATTATAAGAGTTGGGGCGGGGGGGGGGGCAGTCAGAGTCATGATGGGACAAACCACAGAAATAGCTGACCCAAGCTAGTGGGAGCTCATGGACTCTGGACTGACAGCTGGGGAGCCTGTATGGGACTGCACTAGGTCCTCTGAATGTGGGTGACAGTTGCGTGGCTTGATGTGTTTATGGGTCCCCTGGCAGTCAGACCAGGACTCATCCCAAGTCCATGAACTTGCTTTTTAGAGCCCATTCCCTATGGTGCCATGCCTTACTCAGCCGTGATGCAGAGGGGAGGTGCTGGTTCCATTCCCAACTTGTTATGCCAGACTGTGCTGACTACACAAGTGAGGCCTTACTATAAGGAGGGGATGGGATGGGTTGGGGGCAGGTGGGGGGGGAGTGGAAGAAGTAAAGGGAGGGGGAACAGGGGTTGGTATGTAAAAGAAAAGAAAAAAATTTAAATAAAAAAGATTATTTAAAAAAAAAAGAACACCTGTGCCAGGATGGATTGCTACATTTCCCTGTACTTATAAAACATAAATTAATGTGTTTTTGACATATCCAATTAACAATGCATTCCACCAATTATAGAATCAGCTTTGAAGGAGACACAAAGATGAAAAAGAGCTTGCACTTGCTCTCAGAAGTGAGCAAGTACAGCCCACCAGTCACAGGATGCCAGGAAGGACATGCCATTCCTCCTGAGTGGCACAGATGGAGCCAAAGAAAAGGTCTGACCAGACAGCTAAGTGTTCAACAGTGAGGAAAGGAAGGACTTCCTGTGATACACAGTCTAAACAACCATTTAAATGGGTCAGTCATGTCCTAGAGCAGGAGTTCAGAGAAAAGGAAAGAACTCTGGGGACTGACGGGACTTGAAAGCCAGAAGATGGGGCAGCCAGAGTTCTGCATAAATTAATACTTTAGGAATAATAGCACTTTGGGAGCGTATGCCAAAGGAGGCCAGGAGTCTGGAAATCCAGACACATCAGGTACCGTGGCAGGCACTAATTAGTACACAGGCAAGGGTGCTGCGGGACGTAATAAGGATCACAGAGAGTTTGGAGGGGAAACTCATCTTGATTAAAACAAACTCGTACTGAATTTCTGCCATATGCTAGGTGACACACACTAATAAGGATCAACCCACTGTCACAGTCCTTGGTGCCATGAGAACTGCTCACACAAGTCAGTGTGGAGCAGGCATGTGGGGAACCACTAACGCACAGAGGAGGGACACTCCACCTGTCTTGGGAATTCAGCTTCTTGGCATGAAGAAACATGAAGCATTGTATCTTAAAGGAGCAGAACATAGATTTCCTGTGAGAGCTGTAATAAATGACTCAAATTTAGCATCTTGAAACAACAAATTCATTCCATCATTCGTCTGGAGGACAAAAGTTTGGAGCAAGGTGGGGCCACAGTCCCTGTGGAGTTCCAGGCCCTTGCCTCTTCTCACCTACAGTCGCTCCCTGCATTCCCTGGCTTATGAGACCATAGCAATCTCTACCTGGGTCTCCACATCATCTTCGCCTACGTGTTCCCGTCTGTTAGCCTTCTCCTCTTCCTGGAACACTTGGCACTGAATTGAAGCGCACCGGGTCAAGCCCAGGATAGTCTCAAGATCCTTAACTGAAGAGAGTTAGGGTTGATTGGGCTTCAGGAAAGTTCCGGCCAGTTTATCTTTTATCCAGACCACTAGCGCTTTCTTCGTTATCGGCAGTAGGTCTGCTTCACTTTTTCCCATCCGGGCAGTCACTGGAGTAAACTACCTTCATGTCCTTCGCCCTTCCCTTTGTATTTACAGCTTGGCCAATGGCTTAGCACCACAGGCCTTGCTTCCAGCTGCTTAGTTTCTGTCCCTTTGTCCCCGCGACTCATCAGCTCCAGCTTGGACTTGAAGAGACAGGCATGCAACTCTCCCTTTCGCCTGAGCACTTGGGGGCCACTGCAAGGCTATTAATTAACCTACTTCCAATACTGTGTGTATCAGGGACTGGCAACGCCCAAGCATAAGAAAGAGCTGAGAAACAGCAAGTGAGTGGATAGGTCAGAATACACATATTAACAGACTGGGTGAGTTTAAGGTATCCCCCCCCCCCCCCCCGCCCTGCCTCAAACCATGAGAATGCTAACATCAAAAGTCAGAGATCAAGCCGGGCGGTGGTGGCGCATGCCTTTAATCCCAGCACTCGGGAGGCAGAGGCAGATGGATCTCTGTGAGTTCAAGGCCAGCCTGGTCTCCAAAGCGAGTTCCAGGAAAGGCGCAAAGCTACGCAGAGAAACCCTGTCTTGAAAAACCAAAAAAAAGAAAAAAGAAAAAAAAAAGTCAGAGATCACCACATATAATGACAACATAATCGTGAAGCTTAAAATATTGGGAGAATTACGAAAATGGGCCAGAGACACAATGTGAGCACATGCTGTGGGAAAAACTGGGCTGACATGCTTTTGAGGTGCAACACTGAAGTAAACCCACTGGCTAAAGATGCAATATCTGTCTAATGTAATAAACCAAAGCTCAAGACAACATGGTGTGCCTGTCTGGAAAGCGCAAGTGTGACTCTGCACAGGGCCACCTTACAAAGTAAAGTCCTTAAACATCTCGTTATCTGAACCACTCAACACCCTCTAAGGGAGGCACTCGGGCCTGTCAAGTCCCACTCATCGTGACACAAAGACTCAGAAGCTCATCCAAACACGGCCCCATGGATGATGATCCCGGGGCAATCCGTAACACTTCCTTAGCAAGGCAGCAGCCCTTCCTTTCGCACTGGGGCAGAAAGAGATGAATTTCTGAGTTGAGTGGTTGCTGAGTTGGCTCATATTTTAAACAACCACCATTCCTCCTACAAAATGTGGGAAACGGTCTGAAATCCCTCTGCAGGAAACATTGAGTATGTTTCACTTAAGGCCATGAGTGGACCCAACAAAAGAGCTGTAAGATCTCGAACTTCTAGCATCCTTGATCGAGTACTCCTGAGCCTGGAGGGGAGGGCCTGTGGGGACAGAAAGAGAACACTTGCAAGAGAAAGCTTGCAAGAACGCGTGGAATGCCCAGAGCCAATCACAGAGGGCTCCCTACACCATCCACTTCTTTTCCTTGCTCAGGGCCTCCCAGGAAGCTGGACACAATGAAGAGCTGGACTGTGGGCATGTCAGAAGAACAGGACTGAAGCTACAAAGCCCAGGATGGCAGGTGCTGGGGGGAATAACAAACGCCTAACTCAAGAGCTTATAATTCACCTCACATCCTCTGGATGTGGGGGTTTGCCAAAGGAACGAGAGGTTGCCTGGTGATCTTTTTTCCTTCTGTGATTTTCATCACTACAAAATTTGCAGCCACAAGGAACAAAGAAATACGCAGCTGAGGTTTCATTACTGTGTTATCATTCAGTCCTGGAGCCCAACAGCACTCACTGACAGACCATTCCGACAGACACCTGACCTCAAGACCTATGTGCCACTGTGCAGCTGTGGTAGAGACCGAAGCTGAGAGCCATGTGTATCTCATTCTATTGTTCCCTGGGCCAGAGGAAGGAGGTTGCAGTGGAAAAGAGAGAATCGTCATTTAACATGGTCAGCAGCAGTTTCTCCTTCATTCAGAGAAAATGAGTCCAATCTAGGAATCTCTGTCATCCATCAATGGATTTAAAAAAACAATTAACAAATGAACACATTCTCCTTTTCCCCCAGCATATTTTTCCTAAAGCATCATTTGGAAAGAAGGATGCCCCACAGCAGTCTAGGAAGGAGATGGAGAGAGAGAGAGAAAAAGAGATTGAGCCAGAGAACACTGATGTTTCACTAGACACTGGAGTCACCAAGGCATTGGGCAAGACTCCCAGGTAATACCCAGACCAGCGTCACAGTCTCTGGGCTGGGGCACAGGCACTAGCACTTCTGAAAGCTCCTTGCCATACCAAGATGCCACCAAAGTTAGGGGCCTTCTCTTAAAAAATGAACCCAGAAAACAAGATACGGGGCCATCTCTACATCCCCAGATGCCTTTTCTTCCCTGTTCAGTGCTGGACTCTGGCAATAGAAAGAAAATGTATTAACTGCTCCATCGGTTGCCTTATGAAGCTTGGAGCCCATTTCCTGAAGGCAAACGGGGGAGTGGGGGAGCACAGCTGCTTTTCAGCTATCCGAGTCTGCATTCACTTCGGCCCTCACCTGCCAGTTCCTTTACTTCCCATAAAACGTGTTCAAGAGTCATGTCACAGAGCAGAAAGAACTGGAATCTTGCAGGTCACCTCATCTAGTCCTTATAACTTGTTGCTAGGATGTGACCTGCTGCTCAGCATGTATCACTTCATCTCAGAGTGGACATGGGAGTAGCAAGGTTCAGAGCCGCAAGAGGCAGCTCATCCGTTCTATGAATGCTGTTATGTTTGAGACTAACAATGCTCACCAGTCTTCTTAAAATGCCTCAGAGGAGAGATGATGAAGTTGCAACTATAGTTGTGAGGAGGGGAAAATGATTAAAATGTTCAATGAGAGACAGAGTGAACAATGGTGTATGGTATAACGGGAAACAATGGCCTGCAGTGGGGCTCAATTTGGGCTGGAAGGCCCGGGGTTTGTGGGACGAGCTTCATGCAAGAGGGAGCTGCTGTTTATGCCCAACAGCCTGGCTAAACACAGATTCAGAGAGTTTTAAGAAAAATAACTGAAAAGCTCAACAGGAAGAGAGAAAAAAATAATCAATGAAGTTGAAATTCAAGAGTGAGAAGCCTGTGCTACCCACTGGCACAGGGAGCTCCCCTAGCTGTGAATAATGGTGATCGGGCTGCCTGAAATCAAATCCGTTAGATTATTGCATTGTGGCTGGGAGGAAATTGTCCCTTACGTCTCTGAGCTGTGTGATTCTTGGGTCACTGAACACATTGGCTGTACCCTGTGGCTTACATATCATAAACCAGATTTTCTCTGTTGCTGAAGCTACAAAGGCATACAAAACCGAAGCTTAGACAAGCCAAGCACAGCAAAAAACTCATTGCATAAGCAAAAAAAACGTCACGGGGTTTGAACAGCTGACAGACTAGGAGAAAGCCTTCTTCCTGCTCAGCAGGGAATATTGGGTGAGCTGCTGTACCTGCTCTACTCTTTGCCTTGGGGTTTATTCTGCCTAGAACTTTCTCCCCAAATATTAACCTGGCTAATTTTTTTCTCTTCAGATCTTTAGTTAAATGTAACTTTTAAGGAAAGTTTCATGTCAACAACCCCTCTAAAATTCAACACACACACACACACACACACACACACACACAAAACTGTTTCCTTTAGCACTTATATCTAACATACTATATGTTTCACTTATTTGCCTTGTTTCTTATCTGTCTCCTTTCTCTTTGATTAATGCTTCAACCCCACGAAGACAAGAACTTTCATCTATTTTATTCACTCCAATGTCATCTAACACCAACAATAGTGATGGTGCATCTCCAACAGGAAATGTCCAGTAAAAATTGGTGATGTGCATAAAATATCTTTATAAGCTCATGAAAGTTAATGTTCTGGAGTCTATAAACTGTGTTAAAAGCTTTCTGCGCTACACTGATTTAGATATGGCTTATAAATCTAACCACACACTTCCAACTTACAGTTGAGGTTAAGAGCTTCCTTTATAGAAATGGTTTTGTGGGTAATGGCTGGTACCTACGCTGCTCTTGGTTTTGTAGAAATATGAACAACCATCTTTAAATCTGCCACATAGATAAGACTTCCTGTTGTCCAGTGGAGTATAAACTGACTAGTTACAATAGAATACTCTCAAATTCTAAACAGGACATTCACTGTCTTTTCTCAAAAGAGCTCAAAAATAGAGAAAAGGGGTTGTATAAGAACTTTATATATTTCTCCTAAAAATGTTGTATATGTGTTAGCATATTTTCTTCCTCAGTGTATAACAAGGAAGCCTCTGTAAAGCCTTTTAAATGGGGTGCTCCCTAGCTCTATTCAAGTCAAATGAATGGTCATGACTATCTTTGTGGAGCCATGTTCTAAAGTATTTGTCCATACCAGAGCCTAGAAAGCAGCCAGGAAACTAAAGGCACAAGCAGAGACCCCCGAAGGTTACACATGCAAATGTTAGTTCCCACAGAGTTGTGTCTACAATGAAATTTCATAACCACAGATATTTACTGTCGAAAAGTAGAAGTTTGTCAGGTATGGTGACGTGAGCTGATATCCTAGCTGTGCAGGAGGATCGGCAAGTTCAAGGCCAGCCTTGGCAACAAAGTGAGGCTGTGTCCCAAGATAAAAAGCCAAAAGAAAAAAGCTGGGGACATAGTTCAGTGGTAAAATACTTGGCTAGCAAACAACAGGACCTGGATTCAACCCTGAGTACCACAAAGAAAACCTCTCAACAGACTCAAAGGAAAACTGATACAGCCAAGTGGACCTAAGAACTAGATCAACTTGGCTTGCATGTGGTAGGAGAGGATGGCATTGTCACAGTAACAGAAGCTAAAGCTTCTACCTCCCATATCAGAGAACAGCATCCCCCACACAGTTAATATGCATGGGCTTCTGCTTCCTCTATCAGATGGTAGACTATACAGCAAGTAACCCAGAGATCTGAAGGACTATATGCAAGAGTGAGAATCTGAAAAGCATGGTTTATTAAATAAGACTCTAATTATCCACAATCAAAAGGAATCAGTTACAAAGATAGCAAATACATAGAAAAGCATATATTAAAAAAAAAACTAATGTAGTTGCTATATTTTCAGTTAAGAAGCTACCTAGGTTTTTGTGATCTATTAGATATGGGTATTTAACTGAGTTAATAAAAACTACTGACAGGGAAGAGATGAATTCAGATCACCATTTTCTCTCTCTTCAAGCTGAATCTTTGCTATTTCCCCCCTTCAAAGCACTTTAAAGCCAAGAAAGAAATGTCTATGGAGACTTCAGCTGTCATTAAGCTCTTGTCTCCTTTGAAAATGATGTCAGCCCCTGCTGCCACCTCTGAGGTGAGGCATCAGAGTTAGTGTAATTTAGAAGATAGTGTCTTGTTGTAACAACATAATTGTTGAATTCTGGGTAATGGTGTATATTAGGAGAGATTATACAAAATGCATCTGGGGACAGAATAATGGTTCTGATGTCCACGAAGTACCACTTTCCTGTAGAAATGAAACTATACGGCAAGGCCTGCACTGCTTTGGGATTGTCATGTGGCACCAGAAATCATGTGACCATTGAAAGTGACAGGGACAGCATTTCTTCAAGCCTTAGGATTCTGCAGGTTCAAACTGAACCCCCTCCACCACCACCACCACCACCTGTCAAAACACTGATCTTCTGAACACAGGTTCCTTCCTGTAAGAAAAGGTCCCGATCCCGAGGCAGATGGCTCACCTCAAATGCCACTCTGTTGAGGATGTGGCCAGTTAAACATCCAGCCAAGTGTCCCATTCTAGGAAGGGCTTAGGAATCACTGAGACCAAGGCATATTTTCTTGGTGAGGGGTTTGGAATCTTAAAAAAGCAGACCCAGGTGCAGCTGGGTCCTGGAGCCGGCCTAAGGTACCACAGTGGGCAGCCAGTATTTGGCAGGGGAAGTAAAACCACACCTGCTCATGTTCATCAAGAAGATTGACAGTCCAACCACACTTTGACTCTCAGCCCTATTATAACATGTGTGTTTGTCCCTGGGAAGAGGACGGATGGTGTGGTGGTTTGAATGAAAATGGCCCCCATGGGCTTATAGGGGGTGGCACTATTAGGAGGTGTGGCCTTGTTGGAGTAGGTGTGGCCTTGTTGGAGAAAGTGTGTCACTGGGCGTGGGCTTTGAGGTTTGAAATGCTCAAGTCAAGCCCAGTTGTCTTTCTCTTCCTGCTGCCTGTGGATCCAGATTTAGAACTCTCAGCTCCTTCTCCAGCATCATGTCTGCCTGCATGTCCCCATGCTTCCTGGCATGATGAAACAGACTAAACCGCTGAACCGTAAGCCAGCCCAAATTAAATGTTTTCCTTTATAAGAGCTGCCATGGTCATGGTGTCTGTTCACAGGATAGAAACCCTAAGACAGAAGGGCTCACCACTAACACACCTCTCAGTTCTAAGGCATAGGTTCCTCCACTCACTCACTCTCTCACCACACAGAGTCATTTTAAAGGAAGATCCTTTCACACTACTACAGACGCCGTATTTATGGAGAGTCCAACACAGCACCGACTTAGGGCCCCATTCCTTCTGTGGTATGTGAAGGGCAAAAAGAGGGCGGAGCCTGCAACTCACGTAATGGAGCTTGAACTTGCACTCGTCTTCAATTTCATCTGCGCTGTCCTCATCCGAAACTTCTCCTTCCTCTGCATCATCCCCAAGGTGATAAGGCAGCTTCTTGCCCTGAAATAGATGAAAACACCCCATTTGAAAATGAAAAGAAATCCCTAGCAGTCCCCAAAGTAGAGGCAAGCCAGGCATCCGTGGACAGAGGCATGGACACACAGAACCTGCTCCTCTCATATGGACTATTACTCAGCCTTCTAAAAGCACAACACCCTCATTACACATTACAAAATGGGGGAACCTGGAAGGCATTATGTCAGACGACATAACCAAAAACAAACCTTGCATGGTTCCACTTGCGTCCGGTATCCAAACAGTAAACCCAGAGAGGGAATACAGAATGGTGATGGAAACGGGCGGTAGGAAGCAAATGGCTGCTCTGAAGGAATATGGAGCTTTAGCTTTTCAAGATGAAAAGACTCTGATTGTATAACATTCTGTCTATTTTTAACAATACAGAACTATACACTTAAGTAATTAAGGGGTAAGGTACATGTTCTGCTCTATGAACCATAATTTTTTTATAGAGAAAACTGAATACAAAATGAAGTGTCTATGCAATGACCCATCATTACTTCAGACTGACTGGAAAGCAGATAGTCTGGAAGAAAGACAAAATAAAGATGAGAAGAACTTTTTATCCTAAGGCTGTTATTACCTCAAATTAAATGAAATCAGTTAATAATACTGTATTTTTAAAAACCAGACCAATGTCTTTTTAAAAAGGCCTGACTCCTGACAATGTGCATTTGACTGTACAACTTTCACATTCTGGGTATTGGTGTCCCCTCATTTGCTGGAACCTGATACTATGGGTATTGTGGCTGACAGCATGAAGAACTCAGGCCTCTGGGAAGTTACTGAATGAGGATGGGTCCCTTAAGTTGCTTGTCTCTTCCATCATGGAAACATACCTATGAGGAGCAGACCCTCCTTCACCAGACACTAAACATGATAACCTAGCTCACAACTATAATCCTAATACTTGAGAGGTTGATAAAGGAAGACTGAGGTGAATTGGGGACAAGTCTGGCTATATAGTGAGTTCCAGGCTAACCTTGACTACAGAGCGAGATATACATCAGGGTGTGTGTGTGTGTGTGTGTGTGTGTGTGTGTGTGTGAGAGAGAGAGAGAGAGAGAGAGAGAGAGAGAGAGAGAGAGAGAGAGAGAGAGAGAGAGAGAGAAGAAGAAGGAGGAGGAGGAGGAGGAGGAGGAGGAGGAGGAGGAGGAGGAGGAGGAGAGGGGGAGGAAGGGGAGGAGAAGGGAAGGGAATTATAAAACCTGGAAGTTGGACTTTTCAGCCTGTAGAACAGAGAAATAAACTTCTTTGTTTTTAAGTTACTCAGACTAGGACATCTTGTTTTAGCAGCCCAAAGCCACTGTGGCCCCAGAGCAGCCTGCTGTCCTCAGGGGGCAGAGCTGCCCTTGGCTGCTGCCTGCTGCTTCCCCTTTGCATCCAGTCCTCCCTTCACAGGACCACTATGTAGCTTACACAACAGTCCTCAGGACCAGGCCACTCTCCAGTCACCAGTACATTTTAGAAATCAGGGACCTTTGGCCGGGAAAACTCTCATAAGATGGGAAGAGATTTGAGCTACATAACGTACAGCCCTAAGCATCCATGGGAGATGGGCTCTAGAACGCTTCTCAGACACCAACTCCTAAAGATGTTCAAGTCTTTGCTACAACACCCTGTATATCCTCCTGTTTCCCTCAAATCACTTCTAGGCTATTTATAATACCTAATGTAACATAAATGCTATGTAACATAAGGGAACGAAACCTGTGAGGCTCAGTTCAGACACAGGAGGTGGACTGTCTGTACTCAATAGATCACAGTGATCTATGAGATCACTGGAGAATAATTTGGAAGTAGATACTTCCAAATAATTTGGAAGTAGATAGTTGTTAGAAATATGTATCCAGAGCTGGGGAGATGCTCACAGGATAAAACACTTACTTCACAAGCCTGGGGATCTGACTTTGGACCCCCCGAAGCCACGAAAAGCAGCATGACATCAGCTTGTGTCTATAATCTCAGGGCTTCTATGGCAAGATGGGAGATGAGAGAGGGGAACCCCCAGAAACTGACAGGGCTGCCTCAGCCAAGTGGAAAACACACACCGATACCTGTGGTTGTCCTCTGACACCCACCTGTGTTGCACAGGCACACGCACAAACACACACACACATGTGTGCACATGCATACACAGACAAAATTTTTTTAAGAGTGAGTACCTCTATGGGTTTCCCCCCTTCTTCTTTATTTCCCAACTTATATTCAGAAAAAGTTAAAAAGGAGAAAAAGCCAAGAGAAGGCAAGTCCCAGGGGTCTGATAAGAGAGACCTCTAAGGTAGCTATCTACATCGGTAGGCTTCTGACTTGGAAGCAGAAAGGAATATTAATGGGATCTGCAGTTGCCCCCAGAACATGCTGGAGGGTCGGGGTGAGCAGACCAGGCTCTCAGGCAAGTGGCTGAGGCTGTAGTGATGGGCAGCCTCCAAAGTGTCACAGCTGCCTCCCGGCTCTTGTCTGTCCTATTGCAATGCTCTCTTCTTGAATGTGGGCTGGACCTAGTGGCCACCAAAACATGGAGAACATAGCAATTGCCCCCCCCCCCCCCCGCTGCCGCCGCCCCGACACACACACCACACACACACACACACACACACACACACACACACACACACACACACACACACACACGAGTGAGCAGTTCAGTGGAAAGAACCACGTGGCAAAGAACTAGAAGTCTCTAGGCCAACATCCTGCCAGCCACTGCCACCAACTGATCCTAGAGTACATCTTCCTCTCCCCAGTCTGCCAGGGGACTGCAGTACCACCTGACACCTCCACTGCAGCTTTGGGCAGAAAACCCAGCAGGGACTCTGGGATAATGTCTGCTACTTCAAGTTGCTAAATTTGGGGGGAACTGCTATGCAGCCATGGATGCCTAATAGACTTACAAATAGAATCTTGGGGGAGGGGGAGCAGAACTAATCCAGTGAAAATACCTTTTTCAAAACAAGAAGGGACAGAGATCATTGTCTAGAACCTCACCATCCACACAGTGGCCTCAGCAACTGCTGGCAGATAGGCAGCCAGTGGCCTCTCCCAGCATCCCTCAGCTGGAGGGGCTCAGTTTGGACCCTCCTCCTATTTCTTTTTCAGTGACAGAGGGAGGTTCACCTGATGGGCCATCTGTAGGCAGGGTGCACCCCCTACTTTTAAGAAAGGTTGAAAAATCAAATATCTGGCATTTTTAACTCAAAACAGAGATAGAAATGTTTTAAGAACGGAATGAACTCGGCAACTGCTCTGTGCACATGAATGGTATTTCAGGTTGTGAGAGGGATCTCACCTGCTGACCTTGTCCCGAATGCTCCTGTACACCCAATGCCTTTGACCCTAGACTTTAGCTCAGTTATAATTTCAAAAGGTTATATAATCATGTAATAAAAATGAAGTCTGCATTCAGATCAAGCTTTTAGGATTTGGAGACTGACATATGTTCTCTAACTTACAGAATGGCCTTTCTGAGACTGAAGTGGTCAAAACAAATTTGTGCATTGTTTTAGACAGGCTTTCATATATTACAGGCTGGCCTTGAACTCACTTTGTAGCTGAAGATGACCTTAAATTTCTGGTCCTCCTGCCTCCACTCCTTAGTATAGGAATTAGAGGTGTACATCACCAAGGCCAGTTTAGGTGGTGACAGGAATTGATCCAAGGGTTTCACACACACTGGGCAAGCATTCCACTAAGAGCTACACTGTGGTGATGTATTGTGTACCCTAACAAAATTTGCCTGAAGATCAGAGAACAGAACAAGCCACTAGATTAAACATAGAGACCAGACCGTGGTGGCACACACCTTTAATCCCAGTACTTGGGAAGCACACACACCTTTAATGGCTGGGCGGAGAAAGGTATATAAGGACGTGAGGACACAGGAACTAAAGGCTTTTTTTGTCTGGAGCCTTTCAGGTGAGGACTCAGAGGATTTTAGTCAGAGGATTCGTGGAGTTGGTGAGGTAAGACATGGCAGTGGCCTGTTCCTTTGTCTCTCTTTGTCATACCCACCCCTTCTGGATTCCGCAACCAACTCAATTATTCTTGTTATGAGTTAAACCCTGAATAAATCCCTTTGATCTTCAACAGACTCTGTGGGATTATCCCATTATCGGGCTCCCCGTTTCCCACTCCCTGCCTCTTGGATGCTGGGATTAAAGACACGTGCCCCCATGCCCAGCTTTTTCCTTAACTTCTAAGAAACCAATAGTGAATGGATCTCAGACACATTTGGGATGCCCATAGCTCACACTTCTGCCACCCCTTCCGAAAATTGCCTCGGACCTTCTACCTGATACATTCTGGTACCCATAAGTCCTGGAACACCACATATCTATCTTAACTCCCACTGTCCAAAAAGCAAGATTTTTTTTTTTTTTTGAGACACAGTCTCACTGTACAGCTCTGACTGGCTTAGAACATACTATGTAGACCAGATTGGCCTCAGATTTGCACAGATCCTCCCTATCTCTGACTCCCATGGGCTAGAATTAAAGAATGTGCCACTGTGCCCAGCCAAACAACCATTTCAGTCTACATGCAATTTTCTTATAGTTGGGTAAGGAATGTGAGGTGTTTACAATATTATATAGATAATTCTTCAATTTTGAATGCAGAAACTAGTTTTTAGCACAGCAGTTACCTCTGGCCAAGTTGGGCAAGTTGACCTTAATATTACCTGTCATGTTATCAGGACCTTTCATTCAAAATGTACCTACACAGGAGGCTGACAGCACCTCTCTGATGGACTCTGGACCTATCCTTCTGATATAATTGCTAGAAAAGCATGTTTTGACTAACTCTAAAGATTTCATTATCTTTCTTAGAGTTCCCCCGTACAATGGGCTCTTACTTTACTGTTTCTCCATGACACATATCCTTCTTAAGTAGTCTAGTCTACTCTCTACTCTTTATCATTCTAAACTCAAACTAAGGCAACCATGTAAGATTTTAGTCCAAAGAAAACGTTCACTGGAGATCAGTGAAATCACAGAGCTGGAAATCTGAGAACTCAAGGAACTGTCTTTCTAGCCATCATTTGCATTCATGATATTCACTATAGTAAGTTTTCTCCCTTGGAAAATCTCTTGATAAAATGTCACTTCGATCACCCCCTCTCCTCTCATACACACAGGTCCTGAGGGGCATTATGTCTGTGCCCATGTTCCTGTCTGAAGTGAGTGCTTCTCACACACATAACCAAGACCAACCAACCATGAAGATTTTTTTTCCTTTTGACAGACAGTTATTGGAGCTTGAAATAGAAGAAAAGAATCTAACAGAATGCCTTCAGACATGGAGTCAGAGAGCTTTCTCCTCTCTTGCACCTCACTTTGCCATACGCAGCTCTCTGTGGGAACTCACTCAGACTAAAATAGCTTGCACAGCATGGACAGCCAGCAAAACAAATCCATAGCATTCAATCAGCCATAACCTGCTTCTGAAAGTGTGACTATACATTAACATAAGACATGTATACAGATTCCTTTCACACATATTGATTCTAATCATTTTCCCTTTTGTTGGTTTGTTTATTATTTATTTATTGTTACCAGGGAGGACAGACCTAGTTGACATTAATGTCTGGGCTGTAACCCCTGAAGTCATTACCTTCACTAGGATTTTGCCTTTCAGACTCTGAGGGCTTGGAAGCTGCCTGCACTCTCCAGTGTCCACGGATGACAGGTCCAGCTTGTCCTGGAATATTCCCTTCAGGTACTGAGCAATCTTCCTCTGCTGCTGAATGCTGCAGTGGTTCTCAATAGACAGTATAACTGGAAACCTGAGGGAAGAGCAACAATTCCACGGGCGTTCAGCACAGCCAGCTCACAGGCATCGTGGGGACCTGGCAACAGAATCTGCAAGTGATGCTTTCTTAAAATCCCAGCCACTGAATGGGCAATACTGATAATGATTAAAATGGCACTAACAAACAGAAAGATTAAGAATGCATTGAAAAAAAGTTCCTCCAGGCAAATACACTTTGCCATGCACAAAGGCTAAACAATAGTTTAATGTTAGGCAAAAATTGAGGAATATATATATATATATATATATATATATATATATATATATATATATATGTGTGTGTGTGTGTGTGTGTGTGTATGCATATATATGAAATATGAAGCCTAAGGAACGAAAATTCATGATGTCATTTTTTTTTCATATTTATTCACATGTATAAATGAATCACAGAGACTACTGCATATCATTAAAGGCCATTACTTGCTCTAAAAAATATAGCAGTCCCAGCTTGGGAACTAAGGGGGAAAAAATAACATAATGCAGCTTGGTTTTATACATCAAATGTCAGGCCTCCCCAACATTTTTTTTTAAATAAAACTGAACACTAGTGTTCAATTAAAAAAAAAAAAAAAAGCTGGGCCAGTGAGCTGGCTCAGCCTCAGCCAGTAAAGGCAGCTGCTGCCAAGGCTGATGGCCTGGATCTGATCCCCAACACCCACGTGTGGAAGGAGAAAAGGTATTCCCGTTAGCTGTCCTCTAATACCCACATGTGCAATGTGGCATATGAACACATACACCCCACATCAATGTCTAAAACAACCCACTATCCATGCTATAGCAGCACACAGGTTTCAGCACAGAAAATGGAAGGTGATTCCCAAAATCTGGGGGGTTGGCAGCCAAAGCAGGAAAAACAAAACAGAATTTAGTTTTCTAGCACGAATCTTCAGAAATAATATGTGAGATCTTTCAGAGTACACAAACCAATATTTGAATTGCCTAACACATTTGTGTAAAGAAAAAAAAGATGTCTTGGGCAAGCACGAGCTCCACACAATGGCCCGTGACCTTTTCAAATTAAATTCTGTCCAATTAGAAAGGCCTGTGCTGGTGCCTCCAGCCAACGAAGGCTTGCTGTCCTGACTGGTCTGTTGGCTGGTTGGGCTCTCTCATAGGTTTTTATCCAAGAGTGTTGTGAAGAGAAACCAACAAACAAAAAAACCCTAAGATGTCTTGCAATTGTGTAGGTTTTAACAAAACCAATTTTAAATTATCACCTCCTATAGAAAGAGCTCATGAGTATCTAGTGCCACCAAGAATAAGGCTGTTGTCAATGGGGGAAGGGATTTTGAGCCTCATCCCACTAAGGGGCATTTGTAAATGTCTAAAGACAGTTTTTGGTGGGCACGATTTAGGGATGCTGCCAGCATCTGGTGAGTGGAAGCTGGAGATGCTACTAAATGCTCTACAGTACACAAGATTGCTCCTCTACCACATAGGATCTTGCCCCAAATGTCCATAGTGGCAAAGTTAAAAAACCTTGGTAAAGGGGAACATTAAAAAATAGAAGGAAAATAAAAGGTCCAAAATTTGTTAATGTCCTAAACAAGTATATGACATTCTCATTGAAAGTGTTTCCTGTTTTAAACATTTATTTTCTATTATTTTATGTGCATGAGTGTTTTGCCTGAATGTATGTGTACTCCCATTGCCCACAAAGGCCAGAGGAGGGTGTCAGATGCCATTGAACCTGGAATTTAAAAAAAAAATTGGTTGTGAGCCAAATATGTGAGCTCTGGGAACCAAACCCAGGTCCTTTGTAGGAGCAGCCAGTGCTCTTAACCAGTGAGCCATCTCTCCAGCCACTATAGTGCATTTCTTCTAAGGGTTCATAAACATGAAGTCAGCATTCTAGGAACCAGAGGGTCCTCTGGGGTATGGGGGTGGTACTATTTCATAAAATGGGAAATACTGACATGTAAGACTCAAAGAAATCAGGGTTTGGAAGACTGAATTTAGCACTAAATTCTTCCCTGTAAAAATGCCACAGACTAAATTTGCTATGCAGCAAGAATCTCTCATTAGAAGAGCACATCTCAACCTCATGGTTAATTAATAGGATGAAATATTAGAGATTTTAAAGGCTACTAGCTTCTAAAATACTGATTTTTATGCAATCACAATTTTAATTTGCTTCTTTAATTTAAAAACCCTTTTTCATATGCTTAGTATATTGATAGTACCTGCTAAACAGAAAGAAATCAATAATTACTGAAATACAGTTCCATATTTTCAATGAGTTTACCACCTCATACCTATAAAAGGAAGCAAGATATCACCCTTTTTATCAGGGTATTATATGCTGGGACAGCTACATGTTCAGATACTTCAGTATCAAGAAAGAGAGGGTAAGTCAGCTGTGGGTCAAGATATGCTTCCCAGCGGGGTGGTGCTTAAATCATTTTGTTGTATAAAAAGGAAGCATGTGCGGGTGGCATGGTGGGAAGGGTATTTGGGGCAGAGAATAGCACACACTGGTTTGGGAGTTGTAAAAGTTCTGGGCTTGTTGGAGAAAATGAAAGGCAATCGTTGCTAGCAGATGCTAGGTCTCTGTGCAGCAATGATGGAGGAGGATAATACTGGAAGAGAAGGAAGTAGCCACATGTGACGGGCATGAAGACATCCTGGGTCCTGAAGAAGCTTTAGAAAGAGCACTAGGACAAGAATTACAGCAGCGTTCATGGTTCCAAAAGTAACCATAGTGTTGGGTGGTGGTGGCGCACACCTTTAATCCCAGCTCTTGGGAGGCAGAAACAGGCGGATCTCTGTGAGTTCTAGGTCAGCCTGGTCTAGAGAGAGAGATCCAGGAAAGGCACCAAAACTACACAGAGAAACCCTGTCTTGAAAAATCAACAACAACAACAAAAGAAACCATAGCATCAGTACAGAGCATGAACCAAAGGGGAAATGAGAATTAAGAGAAAGTGTGAAGTCAAAGAAACGGTTCATCTTCTCTGTGTTGGATGTCCTAAGTATCCTGAAGTGTCTGACAGTCTATGTTTTATTAAATTATGATGTAGTATCAAATAGCTGTTATGGGGCTGGAGATATGGCTCATAAGTTAAGAGCCCTGGGTGCTTTTCCAAAGGACTGGGGTTCAATTCTCAGCACCCATATAGAAGCTAAGAAGTGTTTCTAATTCAGGTCCCAGGAGATCCAGTGCCCTTTTCTGGCCTCCACAGGCACTGCATTCACATGATGCAGAGACATACATTCAGGCAAAATGCTCATACACATAAAAATAAAGTCTCAAAAAAAAATTAAAACAATTATGTATAATACCTTGTTTCCAAGCTTTATGGGTTTAGAAATTCAGAAGTCATTCTTTGCAAGGATATTTTCAAGGAGACAGGATGAGAAAGAATGGGATTAAGGAGTAAGTGGGTCACAAGAACCCACAAACTTGGAAGCCATAGTATACTTGTTCCCAATCTTTGCTGGAGAGAAAGAAGAGAACCAAGGCAGTAGGGATAAAGGCGAGGGATCCAAGAGAGGGCATGCTCCTGTAACCACATTACCTTGGGCTATTAGAGGTGGAGCGTAGCTCCCATGTGTTGCTATACTTACTCATTCTTCACAAAGGCATGCTTGTTGATGGTCTCCACAACATCTCTGAAGAGAATCTTTGAAGTGAGAGTGTAACCATGGTGGACCACTGGCTCTCCATCTGGGCCATCCCAACAGTCAACTGCCAAAGACAGACGTTCACATCAACAATATAAAATATCTGGTTTCTTAACATCTCTGGAAATACCACAAACGTTTAGGATTATTACTAGAACTTATACATACTACAGTTATGAAAAAGATGTAAAGAGAGAGAATTGAACATTCTGGCATACTTAGCAGAACAAAAAGTTAAAGAGGATAAATTATTTGGGTGTTTGCTTCTGAGTGCTTATAGTATGCAAAGACATCACAAGGAGACTAGCATTACCAAAGTTTCTCTTGGAAATGTAGTCTTCTAAAACAATTCCTCTTTATTAGCTAAAATAAACTGAACAAAGAAATCCTTTCATCTGAAAGTTGCTGTTGATTACAGCAACAGAAAGGAAGTAGGACATGTAAGTCCTGCCTGAGCCTGCTTTGAGCCCACGCAACTAAAATATCGCCTTTAACCAAGGTCTCAGGCTAACCATTAGTCAGTCTACAGATTTCAGACTTGCTCACCCCACAATTGTGTGAGCCCATTCCTTAAACGCAACTGGCTATTCCCAATTTCCCTTTCTTACTCTAGTTTATCAGTTCTTTTTCTGCTGATGTTTAATGAATACAGGATCCGATGCCCTCTGTGCACTATACATTGACTGGTTCTCTACCACAGCAGCAAGTGATTGTAACCACTGAGCTGTCTCTCCAGCCCTGAAATAAACATTTCTTTCTTTTTGTTATTTGTTTGTTTACTTAGGGTTTACTTAGGACTGGCATTGAATTTACAGAGATCTGCCTGCCTCTGCTTCCCAAGTCCGAGGATTGAAGGGGTGTACCATGATTTCCAGCCTGAAGTGAACATAACTAAAATCTTGTGGCACAGTAGCTGTAGCGACGTCTTAGCATAAGACATTCCTCACATGTTAGTGGCATTGCTGGTGTAAACAAATATACTGTACTTTCAGGTGTACAGAAGCATAGCAGTATAATTCTATTTGGTATCTAATACTTGGTAATAACAATGAATAACCATGTTGCTGGTTCACATGCCACTGTGCCATGCTTTGTATCATTGCTTCAGGGTGTAATCTTTCAATTTATAAAAAAGTTTATTAGAAAATAATATGCTGGTTTCCATAGGCAACAGCTTCATACAGATCTGCAAGATGTAGGACTCTCAGCTTCTTCTCTAGTACTATGTCTGCCTGCATGCTGCCATGTCCCACGATGGTGATAATAGACTAAACCTCTGAACTGTAAGTAAGTCACCACAATTAAATATTTTCCTTTAGAAGAGTTGCTATGGTCATGGTGTCTCTTTACAGCAATAGAAACCCTAACTAAGACAAAGCTATGGAATGTTAATAGGCCATTCTGCTGTAGGATTCAAAGTCTAGAATGCTGACAGGAAGGAGAAGAGAGGAAAACAAGAACTCTGTTAGGAGGCTATCCATGGTATACTCTGGCAAAGAATCTGACTGGACCTGCCTGTGTCCTGAAACTTAAATGAAATTGGATATAAAAATAATGGATCAATTTATTTGTCAGACAGTAACATTCATGGTATGTCTTGTTATTATTGTCCTTTACATTTATCCAGATTTACAGTGAGACACAGCAGAAAGTGGAGCACAAGGATATGGAAATATTCAGTTCAGAGAGAAAATCAGCTCTTAAAAGAAGTGTTAAAACTGAGCACAGGGCAGGCGGGGACACCCGGGCTACAATTATTATAGAAGTTAGTGCCACTAGGCTGGGGTATAGCTCCGATGGTAGAGCACAAACTCAACATGCCTGAGGCCCTGAGTTCAAGCCCCAGCAATCAGGGAGGGCATTAAGGAAAATCCAGGACTTTGCACTCGGCAATGAGAAAGGTGATTTGAGGACAAGGCACAAGGAGGGCACAAGCCAAAGCTCCCGAATGGAACAATGTAAACTTATTTGAAAACCTTTCATTTTCTCAACAAAAAGAGCTTCAGGGTGTCATGCTTGAGTCAGGCTGATGATGGAAGTATTTCCCCAGGTTCCACCACAAAAGAACACAGAGGCCACTGCAGTGATGGTCCAGTTGGACCAGGCCACACCTCAAGCAGTAGCAGAACTTAGCATCAGTCACATGCAGCTGGTTTTGCAGGCGTGCAAGGTGCAAGAGTGAGGAGTTATGGGGATTTGGACCAAGGTTCGAAACATCCCTTGAGGTCAGGGAACTTGTGGCATGGTAGGGTTCCCCAGACGGGGCTCCTCAATCAGCTGTGAAGATGTGAAGGTGGGCCTAAGCTGCAGTGAAGATCACAGATATTGGAGATATCAGAGATGTAAGATGTTCATGGAGTTAAGCAAGCTCAAGAGAGA
The DNA here is from genome assembly GCF_049852395.1 of Peromyscus maniculatus bairdii. NCBI lineage: Eukaryota > Metazoa > Chordata > Mammalia > Rodentia > Cricetidae > Peromyscus > Peromyscus maniculatus. The sequence goes on from NC_134857.1 coordinate 45,780,239, forward strand.
AACCACAGATATGACAGCCAACGGAGCTGGCAGAAAGGACTTCTCACGCTTGTTTCAATCCAGATGATGCTGCCAACAGCTCCACATGCTGGATGTAGCTATGCAGGGCTTGGTTCTCACCCTCGTGGACTTCAGGGTTGCTTTGGAGGGATCTTTCTGGGCTAGACCCCCATTCTTCCTTTAGAAGTGGTTGTATTCTCTGTGCTATTGTATTGTTGTTAGAGGAGGCTCACAGTTATGAGTAACTGAGTCTCAGAAGAAACCAAGCCTTAAACAGTATTGACTATGAAGGCTTTGGAGACCCTTAAAAGACAGAGTGCATTTTCTATTACGAGATGAAGACACAGAGAAGTTAAGCTGAGAATGGAAGGCCCTCTCAAACGTGGATGATGTCATCCCATGAGCTTGGAGTCCAGACTGAATAAAAGGGGGGTGAGTGAGAAAACCTGATGACCAGCCAGCATCCATCTCTCTCTGCTTCCTGACTGTGGATACAAAGTGACCAGCCTCCTTGCGCTCTCACTGCCTTGCCTTCCCCATCATGATGATCTAGTCCCCTCAAGCACTTAGCCCAAACAACCCTCTCTCTTACAGGAAAAATTTCGTCACCTGCCCTCAAATCAAAACTTGAACCTAAAACCATCATGCCTGACCCAGCTGTGCTTGATTAATTTCATCTCACACTCTATTTGCGTATAGTAACACTCCTCTACCATGCCTGTGACTCAACCCACAGAACCCTCATATCAGACTAACATTTTTATGTATGTGCTCCCTGATCACCTGCGAGCTCTTCAAAGTCAAATACCACATCTTACTCATGTCCGTGTCTTCGCCACTGAAACTGATTAGCAATTTAATAAATGTAGACCATGAAGTCTCTTCAAAAGAGATAGTTGTCCTAAACTATTTTGCTGGTTTTTTTTTTATTTTAAAACATCTTTTCAGGTAGATTGTTATCTATAATATTTTATTAACAATTCAGAGTATGCTTCCCCAATACTGGCACATGATTGAAAATAAAGAGACAAAGAGAAAAATGACTCTACAATGAACAAATATTTCTAATTAGTACGGAAATAGCTTTTGGGGCTCTGGTATCTAACTGGCCTATTAACCAATCACACCGAGCTCAGACAAACCACACTTACCTTCGACACATCGGCAGCCCTCTTGTAGCACCCGTGCATACATATCCACTTTGGACTGAGAAAGGAGCTGGTCCCCTGTCAGGTATGTGTTGTGAGATGAAGCAATGTAGTAGTTGCAGAGGGGCTGATCCATGTCTTGGTACACTTCATGGTGCAAAGGGTTAAATACGTCACAAGCAGGACTACGCATGAAGTTCGTGAAGCCTTCGGAGGAAAGAGTGAAATGACACAACTTCCAAAGAATATCTGCTTAGTTGATGCCAAGAGAGACAAACAACAGTCCAAGAGTAGTCAGAAGCAAGTATCAGGACAATGTGTGTGCTGGCAACTGGGGCAATGATGCCAAAAAGAGTATCCAAAAATATGACTTCAGGGAGTAGCCATTTAAATATATCTTATAGAAAAATGAATTGACATCTTGTCATGACAAATGCATTAATTAACTAGTAAACTCAAGCTATGTTTATGTAGTGTGACCTCAGGGGTGACCAGAGTTGCATTATAGCCATATTTATACCTCAATCAACCAGTAACTGCTAAGTTGTTATGATGTTCTGAAAGACAGCACATGGTAAAGTATAAGGCTAAAACATTTCAGCATTACCTAAATTCAGAGGGTGACTAACTATGAAACTGGCTTTGGGGAAAATGCTGCCAACGGTTTTCACATAAATAACTTAGAAATGGTGCTTAAGAGTTTGTGTAGAAAATCTACCAGTTTTTCTATAAGCTTTCAAAATATAAAATCTGAGTAGAAGAGGCAGCCATTGTCATGGATTCATGAATTAAGATATGAGTGACCACAAGTAGTCACCATTACAAGTTGTTTCAAATCTTTGAGACTCGTTTGGTGAAATTCAGTCTGTAAATATCCTCAGAGTCTTCAGAGTTTCTTCATGGCAACCTTTATGTTTATAACTAGGGACCATATTTAATTGCATCTTTGAAGGAAGCCTCAATAAAAATATTTATATCTTGGTATAGTCTTAAGAGGCCCACGTTAGTTTGTCTTCTGTTTTAAAATAGTTTTAATGATAGAACATTTCAAATTATTGCCCTTCATTTTAATTCTCTTCCACCCCAGGAAATAAGTACTTGGCATTAAAGGTTCCTGGCCAAGCCATGTATGTTGTTTTGAGCCTGACTGCTTGAGACCAGAAGTTCAGGGTCAACCTGAGTAATATAGTGAAGACTGATCTCTTGCTTGCACACACACACACACACACACACACACACACACACACACACACACACACCTATCTGTCCACACTGGGAGCAGGGAAACACCAGAAGTCAGCAATCAATTGTGGCTTTGCATGTTCTTGAGGCATGTTGAGTTTCCCATTAGTCTTCAGTTAAAGTTATCTGTTCTGCTTGGGAAATCTCACAGCCTATAATTTATTTCTCTGCATATTTTAAAGGCATATAGCTTATACACACAGTAGCTATATTTATACCATATTATTTATGTATAAATCCTAGGAGCTAGATTCTGGGTGGTTGTTGTAAGTAAATTATTTAATTTTCTTTGGTCTTACTTTCCTTAGCTATAAAATAAGGTGGTAATGTTCACAAGACTTCCGTTTCTAACAGTTTCTGAAATGCTACCAATTAGGAAAAACAAATCAATTTTTAATATTTTACTTAAAAAAATGTTTATTTTGAAGTCACAACTTTTGCAGATTGTTTGTTTGGGGGCCAAATTTCCCTTCCTGAAATCATCAGGACATGACTATTTCTTTAAAAATAATTATCCATTTGAGCAAAGTCCAAATATTTCTTGGCATTCATCACACACAATGGTAGCTTGAGGAGTACTGTAAAAATGAGACACACAAAACCAGAGATTCAGCTATGAAGGAAAACATATGCTTTCGGGCTGTATCTGAATTACCTGAAATTCCATGACTATTTCCCGAGTTTGCTTCCTAAAAAATTGTAATTAAAATTTAATGTAGCAGATGAGAAACACAGATTAAGACTACCAGTTACCTTCAATCCCAAGGACATTTTTCACTTTATTTTCTTCAGAAACCTCAAACTTCTTTATGATGTCAAGACAATAGTCCACGGTCACATTACTCATCTAAAGGAAGCAGAATAGAAAGAAAGCACCTGAAACCTCATGAGCTGTGCCCCCCTACACCACAGCAAGAAGGACTGACTGACTAGTATCCCACACTTGACATTTCCGGGGGCCGCAGCAAGCACTGTTTGAAGTTCCCAGACCCATTTTTTTTCTTTCATCTTTGGAGGATGATTATGATCTTAACATGCCTTGACATCCTTCAGCTTTGGTCAGTGAACACGGCCTTTCAACTCTCCGACAAATGTTCTCCATGAAGGAATAAAAGAAAATGAATGCAAACCCACTCATATGCAGTAGCGATCTGCAAAATAAATTATTCTTACATAAAAACCGAACTGTGATAGTCATAAATATATGTAGGAAGGAAATTATGGTCTATCAAAATAGAATGTCTCTAAGTAAATTCAGCTGTATGGGCATCTTTAAAGCATCTTCCGCCGAGCAGTCAGCTATGGGGATTCAGGAACACAAAAGTGAGCAAAAGCGAACAACTGGCCGAAGGGTGAGAATCACACCCCGTGCGGTACTCACAGTGACAGGGTGACCACAAAAGTCACGTACCTTTGACATGGCTACAGGACAGGGTGGTGGTGAGGGTCAGGGAATGAACGCTTGGGGACCATTTTGCAGCGCCAAGAAGGCAGCACATGTTCTTATCACTGTCAGCCCCAAGGCTGCTGTGTGGAGAGTTACACAATGCAAGAAAGTCAACTCTTTAGAAAGAACCTCTTTAAAGACCAGCAGAAAGCTTGAGGGCAGGCTTGGGACTGTAGCTCACTGGTAGGAGACTTGCCTAACATTTATAAATCTGTGGGTCTGAGCCCCAGAACGCAAAAAAAAAAAAAAAAAGAAAAGAAGAAAAGAAAAAGAAAGAAAATGTGTTATTTTTACTTAAAAAAAAGAAAAGTCCATTTACTCAGGAATCTAACAGTGACATTTTAAAATACGGATAAATAACAATAGAGGAAGACAATCTTGTGAGCCAGAATAAAATAATGAATACTGAAAGCACAGTTCGATTACAGTCTTCAAAGATCCCATTGTCTTTTAGGTTCAATGGGTTTTAGTAAAAGCTAGTTGTTTTTGTTTTTTGTTTTTAAGTAATTTATTCTTATTTTGTGTACATTGGCATTTTGCCTGCGTGTATGTCTGTGTGAGGATGTCAGACCTTGGAATTACAGACAGTTGTGAGCTGCCATGTGGGTGCTGAGGATTGAACCCAGGTCCTCTTGAGGAGCAGTCAGTGCTCTTAACCGCTGAGCCATCTCTCCAGCCCCCTTGTTTTGCTTTGTTTTGTTTACTAATTTTTTTTTAACTAAATTTTTATTTAATAGCATTTAAGCTTTCTGTAGGAGAAAAGGCTGTTATTTGCTTGTTTGTTTGGGGGATTTTTTTTTTTTTGTCAGCTTAAAAAATACACAATGCTTTGTTTTCCAAATCTGTTGCATAATAGCAATGCATCCTTTGAATAAAGTCCATAATCTTGACCACATCACCAGTAAATACTGTTAAGTAAACAGAACTGCAATGTCTCCAAGGAACTCTAGGGACCCAGAAAGCTGTGAGCAGCTCAGTAGATTGTCTACTATAAGCTAGACATAGCACACATAACCTAAAAGGTAATTTCTCATAATATAAAAAGAACCACACCACGGCTGGGCATGGTGGTTCCCACCTTTAATCCCAGCACTCAGGAGGCAGAGAAAGGTGGATCTCTGTGAGTTCGAGGCCAGTGTGGTCTACAAAGTGAGTATCAGGACAGCCAGGGCTGTTATACAGAGAAACAGGATCTTGAAAAAAGAAAGAAAGAGAGAGAGAGAGAGAGAGAGAGGGAGGGAGGGAGGGAGGGAGGGAGGGAGGGAGGGAGGGAGGGAGGGAGGGAGGGAGGGAGGAAGGAAGGAAAAGGAAAACTACACTGATAACTTTATGTGCCATAGAGAGACTGAGTTCACTCTGCAGTTATTCAGGTATGAGGCCATTTGTTCCAAGGTACAGGGGTTATGAGCTACACTCAGGTAAACCACCAGGAGTCCATGAGATCTACAGCAAAGTACAAACAACAAACCACCCTCATTCTAGGGTAGAGGTGATGGTAGATGTGCAAAGAATTCATTATCACCTCAAGAAGCAAAGCAGAATTCAATTTTATTAAATCATACTTGAAAATATGTTCACCAAATTAATGGAAAAGATTAGTAAAGATTTCACAAAACTAAAAAAATTCTAGAAATAACTTTCTCCCAATTGACTATATAAACTCTGCTCACAAGAGTTGAAGTCAAAGGGTGAATCCACTCCAACCCTGTCCCACCACCTTCTCGTGTAAGCAGCATGTCAATTGGCATGACATGTTTTCATTTTTAAGCCTCTATTTAGGATGCTTTTTTACATTTGCCTATTGATATCATGCAAAATAGTTATTACAATCTATTCTATTGTGCACAAGTGCCTCCGTAGAACGTGAGAGAAGCCTTGAGTGTGCGAAGTCCTGAGTCGATGTGTGCTGTTGATGAGGCATGGCCATGCCAAAGATTCCAAAGACTCAGACACACAGGAAAACTGCAGTGCCTTTTTTGGGCTGGGCTCAAAGAAATGGCAAAGCCTTCCCCTGGGGTCTGAGCGCTGTCGTCGACAGTGTGCAGATGGCCACTCTCTCTCTCCCCAGATATTTATAGCCTTAAGACTACAGAAACTGCTCCTACTGAGATTAGCTAAAACTGTCTACTTGATCCAGCTGTACTCCATAAACCCTTCCTTCTTGAGTATCTGTATCACTAACGCTGCCTCCTTGTTCGGCTGTAAGTAATCACCTCACCTCCCTGTTCAAATGTACATAATAAATACACTGAGCTTCCAGGTGCTGAGGCTCCTCCATCAGAAAGTCCAGCCCACTGTCTCCAGCTAGCTCTGTGTGTGTGTGTGTGTGTGTGTGTGTGTGTGTGTGTGTGTGTGTGTGTGTGTGTGTGTGTGTGTGTCCTTTCTTTATTCCCTCGCTGCTCCCAGTCAGGTCTGTCCCTGGAGCCATGCAAACACTTTGAAGCCTGCAGGGGCTGAAAGAGGGTATCAGATCCTCTGCAGCCAAAGTTACAGAGAGTTGTGAGCCACCTGAGGTGGGTGCTAGAAACAGAACTCTGCAAGAGTGGTACGTGTTCTTCGTCACTGAGCCATCTCTCCAGCCCTACAACTGTCACTTAATGTGACACTTAATGTCTCCAATCCCGGTTTACAGATGAGAAAACGGATGCAGAGAATAGTTAAGCAGTGCCACCAAAGTCCCAAAACTGTATGAAGCAGGAACCAAGGTACAAATTTGGACCTTCTGGGTTTTAAATCCAAATCTTTTACCTTCATATAGACCTAAATCCCTCAATGTTTTTCTTTGTTTCTACGAAAATATTGGAAGGATGTTTGGCTTTTCAATATAGCTGAAATTTACGAATCTTTGGAAGGTGTTATAATTCTCAAAACAGTTACTGGAGGCTGACTTCTTGCATTGTTTAAGACTGAGCTGTTCTGCTCTGTTAACTACTCTATTTTAAAACCATTTAGAAGAGAAAAAGCCCTCACATTATAGGTAAATACACACAATACACCTGAGTTATAGAAACCAGTAATGTTTCTGTAAAAATCTCCACATTCTGACAATGCTTATCTTCCCAGTGAAATTTCAAAACAAGAGTCAATGGACTGAATAATTACATTTCTCATGGCCATGATTCCCTAGCACATCAAACACATACCTGAAACAAAAATTGCAAACTTTAACATTGCTGAACTTATTTTTACCCAAATAACTCAACCCATTATTGGGTACGTCAAAAGTCAGTGTTTATGGCTAAATACAATTCCCTTTTATCTACCCGGAATCATCCCTCCAAAGGCAACAAAGCCAATGCTTATATTTCTTTTGAAATGGATCCCCACACCCCTCATTGTGTTTACACTATTTTTCTGTCTTATACACTTCCCTGTTGACTTATTATGTTAAACATTATGTAAGCCTCTTCTAACATAAGCTCTCTTGAGTCAACAAGGCTCTCCTACTTTCCATCATCCCACTGTGCACCCACACAATGCTCACTAAATAATCTGGTGTTGAAATGGTTCCAGTTGTGCAAACATTGAACACTAGAGAATATGCTATGTGGGAAAATTACATTCCCTTTCTTAATCAATTTTTTGGGGTTTATTGATTGCTGGAATTCCTATTGATTAAGTTTTAATAAATCTACCACAAACATTTCCCATGATTCTAATGGCTCCTTGGTATATTTTTCACATAACAGAAAGGCAAGAAATGACCCCTGAGTTCCATTGTTCCCTTCTTGAATTCATTGTCCCGCCTCTTCTTCTAAGCTTGTCTGATTCAGAGCTCTGATGAGCTGCTGCCCTGACTTCCCTGTGCCATGTCCATAGCCAAGCTCTAGGGAAGTCAGATGTCTGTGTTTTGCAGGGGTTTTATATGTCCAGTGATTTTTCTTCCACACACACCTTTTTTTGACAGTTTAGTGCAGCGGAACGCTCTAGGTTGGAATCATTGCCCCTGTGTTTCTCGGCTTCCAAGTGGCTTTGGGAAGTGATGTTTGTGCCAGCCCTGGTTACGCATTCTGCCTCAGCTTAATTCAGCTGGCTTTGGTCTTTTTTATTTCTCACTTTAGTTTTACAATAATGATTTGATTTGCAGCTGAGTGGCTCGTCTTCCACAGTGTTCACAGCCCTCAACTGGCTTCTCTAGAGATTCATCTCTTTTTATGCTTATCATTTTTTATTGCTTGATAATTCCCTCCCATCTACTTATCGTTTTCTATTTTCAGTTCTGTCTGTTCTATTTATTGTTTTCTATTTTCAGCTGTCTGTTCTATTTCCTCCACTTTATAAACCTCCCATTGTGTTTACCTCTCTACTCTCAAACTTTAAGTTTCTCAGAACTCATTTTCCCCCTCTGAATCTCTTCCCATAGTGTCTGGTTCTCAGTTTACGGCTATAATTTTCTTGTTCTGATGACATTAACCACCAATGTCTGATGTTTCCTTCTTCCTGTGTAGCCTCTATTCTACTTCTACCAAGTTTCTTGTTTCTATTTGTTTCCTTTTTTTAATAGTACAGAAGATCCTCAAACACATGGTTTGTTAGAATTCCTAACCACTCTCCCAACTACATGACTGTTGGGGACTATTGGGGTCCAGCCCCTAATAGTCTCCTTTCCAGGGTCCGCGGAAGGCTCTATCAACCAGCTGAGAATCTATTCTTTAAGGTCGGTAAATCAGTCTACGCACGCAGAGTTCTTTGGTCCATTCGCTTTAATTCTTCTTGCATAACATCCTTTATACACAGCTTCAGTTCTGTTCTCATGTCTAGCTCCTTTCTTGCCTGATTTCTCTCTATATTTATCTACTGTCCCCTCTAGGTTCTATCTTAATTCCTTCACCTAGTTCTGTCCCTTCTAGGTTCTCATCTATCTAGTTCTTTCCCCTATCAGCTCCTCTCCCGTTTCCTTCTCTCTCATCTGGCTCTTCCTCATCTTGTTCTTCCCCATCTGTCTCTTCCTCATCTTCCATCTCGTTCCTCTAGTCCTCTCTTTTAGCTCTTCAATCTAGTTCTTCCCCATCTCAGCTCGTTCCTCTCAAGTTCTTACCCATCTAGTTCTTCCATCCTCTTTTCTCTTCTCCCCCTGTGCCCTGGAAGTCCCGGTATATAAAAGGGAGGGCCCGAGCTAAATTGTGTAAAGCTATTACTTAACATCCACCTCTCCTAGGCAGTGTCTCCTTGTGGAATTTACCGTAAGTCAGGAGACTTGCATGTGGGCTGTTATCATTGTTAGTCCACCTGGGACTAACAATGGGCACCCACCTGGGTGGTGTTTCCTGTAGTCCTTGAAAGTGGCTAAGGGAGATAATCTGATTCCAGAGAAAGCCTTTCCCTGAGGCTGTTCTCCAAATTACCTGGAATGTGTATGTCCCGAGAGTGCTCAGTCTACACTGTTAGTCCTTCTTGGGGAAAAGTCAATTGGGAAAGCTATGAAGGCACACATGATTTTCATAACAGAAGACAGCTGATATATAACAAGCCAAGTAACACCAAAAACTCCTTGGGATTTGGCTTCCTCTGGAGGAATTCCATGATCCCTCCAGGTAGTGACTTTGCCATAACCAGCTGAGTTCTTATGATATATTCCTGCGGCCCGCAACACATGACCACACATGCCCTGTCCAGTAGCCAAGTCAGAGGCTTAGTCATCCCAGGGCCTTACGTCCTATGTAATCTGTGCACTACATGATCACATAATTTGCTCACAGCGTGATTACACAATCTATGCACATGTGTGGCATAGCAATGCAAGCCCATATGCGCATGTGCAGGGGGAACCTGTAAAGGTGGGTTCCATCTATCCCTCCCCTCTTCCTGCATGATCTTTCCATAGGCCTAAGCACTCCCTTCTGTTCCCTTCCCTTAATAAACTCTTATAGTGGTTTTTGTTGTACCTCGTGGCTTTTCTCGTACGATAAACAGCACCGCTTAATAAATAGCATGGGTAGCCTTGGCAATCTTAAGGTTTGAGTGTTTGGGTTGGAGTAACTGAACAAGCTAGAAAAGAAGAAATGGATCACTGGGGAAAGGGCAGGTAACAAAGAGCTCCAGAGAGGGGAACAGTAGAACACAGGTGAATGGGGAACGGGAAAAAACAGAGGGGAGAATTTACTGGGGTTGGGGTGGAGGATGGGAAGGTAAAGTGGGGATAGGGGAGAAAAGACACTAAGGATCTTTAAAATTATTTAAAGGCACATTTAAAACCAAGTCAATAGTAATTTGGACAGAAGATTTGTATTCATGAGCAGAGCTGATTCCTGGCTCCCCTGTAGGATTCTTGGGTTATGCTATTGTATTTGATTTCTGATATAAGTTAATATCTTAGGATCACCCCCTAAACATACTTGGGTTGTGTTAGGTATCTAGGGATACTATACAACAACAAGCTGGTGGCTTAAAACAACAGAAACTTATTCTCTCATGGTTGTGAAAGCCAGAAGTCCAGAACCAAGGTGTCAGCAGGATTAGCTCCACTGAAGTCTCTGAGGGAGAACCTGTCCCTACCTCCCCTTGTATCTGAAAGGGGCGTGCATCCCTTGGCATGAGAACTACTGCAGTCTCCACCTCTTTCTCCTTCCTGTGTGCCTTTCTCCTTCCTATAGCCTTCTTCCTGTGTGCCTTTCTCCTTCCTATGGCCTTCTTCCTGTGTGCCTTTCTCCTTCCTATGACCTTCTTCCTGTGTGCCTTTCTCCTTCCTATGGCCTTCTTCCTGTGTGCCTTTCTCCTTCCTATGACCTTCTTCCCTGTAGCATGAATCTTAAAAGTTCTTATTAATAAAATCAAACCTGAGCCAGGTATTGGGGTGAACTGGAAGATCAGAGAAACAGAATGAGCCACAGCTAACCTCACCTGGCCAACTTCTCAGCTGGTCCTATTTTCTCAGACTGGAAGCTTCTCTGTCTTCATCCCAATGGCTCTCAGCTGAACTGCTGCTCCAAAGCCTGAAAGCTTATCCAGCCAAATGCTTAACCAGGCCAAATGCTTCTAGTTCCTGGTCCTCACGCCTTATATACCTTTCTGCTTTCCACTACCACTCCCTGGGATTAAAGGCTCGATTTCTGGGATTAAAGGCGTGATGAGTCACCATGCCTGTCTGTATCCTTGAACACATGGATTTCTGCCTCTGGAATGCTAGGATTAAAGGCGTGTGCTACCGCTGCCTATCCTCTATGTTTAATATTGTGGCTGCTCTGTCTCTGACCCCAGATAAGTTTATTAGCATGCACAGTTTGGGGGAATACAATACCACACTTCCTGTGTGCCTTTCTCCTTCCTATGACCTTCTTCCCGTGTGCCTTTCTCCTTCCTATGACCTTCTTCCCGTATGCCTTTCTCCTTCCTATGTCCTTCTTCCTGTATGCCTTCCTCCTTCCTATGGCCTTCTTCCTGTGTGCCTTTCTCCTTCCTATGGCCTTCTTCCCGTGTGCCTTTCTCCTTCCTATGACCTTCTTCCCGTGTGCCTTTCTCCTTCCTATGACCTTCTTCCTGTGTGCCTTTCTCCTTCTTAACAGCCTTCTTCACATGTGCCCATTTCTACTGCTCTTCTATGGAAAAGTCTCACTTTCGGGTTTAAGGCCCATCTTGAATTAATATCTTAATTGTATCTCTCAACATATAAACATTCACTTTAGCTCCAATACATTCACAGGTACTAAGAATTATCACTCTTTGGGCATCAATATTCAACTCACTATAACTAGTAATATTACCTTAAGAGAAGTTTCTAATATTCTATCTGATGAGGACAAATCTGGGTGAAATAAGGATCAGTCTATGCACCAGTATTTGATTTCATATAATCCTTGATACTACCCATGACTAGCAGTGGTGTTTTATTTTGCAACTGAGTATGTTTTAAAAGGTGAACATTCTGGTGTCTGTAACCAATCTTATGTCTTAAGAAGATAATGACTCAGTGGCATGGAGAACAGAATGCCTCAGGTTTATCCTATTGAGCAAATTCAGTTTCAAAACTCAAACGCTGACAAGCTCTTGTTTGTCTAATGATGCTCTTATTGCACATGTTAGGTTGTCTTCAAGTTTCCTTCAATGCTAAAGAATACTGAAAAGCACAACTTCCTAACATTTTCTGCATATGCTTTTTTATACCTATTTTTGTGTTCTTTTCCTATGGCTATTTCTTTGGGTTAAGTGACTAAAAGTAAAACGGATCAAAGTTTGGTAAATTCTGAAAATTCTCAGACATGTAAAACTGCTGTACTGAATAATTAGACCATTTAGAAGCTAAAGTAGATACCATGTTTGTTAATGTTCACTAAATTAATGGGTTAAATTAATAATCTTTTGGCCTAATTTTACATTTTTGGTTACTAATAAGGACAAAGTATTTCCAGGTGCACTGATCCGCAAAAGAAATTTCCATACTAAAGAAACTCAGTATTTCTTTTTCTGTGTTGCAAATATTTCCCTATCTTGTGATTCAGTTATAGAGTGTTTGAAATATCAAACCTTAAGGTTTCTATACATTAAAATGTTCCTTTGTGGTTTCTGCCTCATGAGGTACAGTAATATAGATAGATTAGATAGATAGATAGATAGATAGATAGATAGATAGATAGATAGATAGATAGATAGATAGATAGATGAGTGGGTATATAAAAAGAAAGAGAGAAAGGAAGAAGTAAAGAAAGATGACAAGATGACAGATGGATGAATAGATGGATGGGTGAGTAGATGATAGATAGACAGATAGTGATAGATAGATAGATAGACAGACAGACAGACAGACAGATAGATGATAGGTAGATAGATAGTTGATAGGTAGATAGACAGACACACATTGTTTCAAGCACTACCCAAATGTAAGTAGCTTCAAGCTAATTTAAAAATTAAACTAGGTACAGATCCACCAGGGCAGACTTCACACAGCACTGGCTTCTGTTTACCCCAAACCAGAAATTTTACTGGCAGAATTTCAACATAACCAGAAAAAGGGAAGGAATGCATGCCCCTTAGCAAGTGATGTGCACTACTGACATTCAGATGGGCTGGAGTGATTCCACCAGCCTAGATGAAGTTAAAGTCACTAGATTTATGCATTTTAATTTAAATTCTTCATATTGCTGCACTTCTGAATATCTCAGTCACATTCAAGACCAACCTTCAACTTGACATTGTGAGGTGGGGAAAGTGGGTACTAGCTGCCCTTCGTATAAAAAGGAAAGCAAGGTTCAAAATCAAGAACAATGAGGATGAGTAGATAAAGCACCACACCAGGAGGAAAAGGGAACTAGACATAAAGACAGGGTTCTTGCAGAAAGCCAACCAAGATGCTCAGATGTCAACTAGGGCCTCGGGGGCAGGAACAGGCTGAGGCGTTTCCGTGTTGAGGATAGGCATTCTGGCTGAGAGAACAGGACGATTCTTTATTGAAAAGGGCTTGTCGAGAAGGCTTGGAGAGGCCTATTTAGAGGCCTCAAGGAGCTAGCTTTAAACTGTTCCCCCAGACCTCCTTCAGGTTCAGTCATTCAACAGAATGGCTCACAGAGTGACAGTGCTTTTTCCCTCCATTGTCTATGTATAATAAACGGCAACTCAGAAACAGCCAAACAAAAGAACTGCATAGAAGTGGAGCAGCTGTAGAGACCTATGGCCATTCTGGACATCTTCCCTCCACAGCACCTGGAGTGTGTTCACTAAACCCGGCGCCCCAGGGCATTTTAATTATGGAGGGTCTATGATAGAAGCATGAAGGTACAGACTGATTATATCACTGACCAAAGTTATTAATTTACTCCCCAGCTCCTTCTCTCTTATGTTCAGGGGTGTAAATGAAAGCTTACCACCTCTCATCACATGGTTGAAACTATTCAGAGGGCCAGGAAACTCATATTTGAAGGGAACTGACTCACTGGAAGTAACATATTTATCCAATCACCCAGGAAGTCGCAGGGGTTTAATGGCTCCTTATCAAGGTCATGGGACAAAGACCACATACATTATCATCATCATCATCATCATCATCATCATCATCATCATCATGTTACATCACAGCCGACATGGAAGTGATGAGGCAAACGAGAACTGACTTAGAAGAAAATCCTAGTTGTGTGTAAGTGATATGATTCAGGACTGGTTGCCTAATATACAGCATCTCAGAATGTGAAGAAAAAAACACAGGGAGGTGTCTCTGACTCCCCCCAGGCCTTCTCCCTTTAAGCAGGTATTTACTCCTGGGAAGGACTTTCTGGATTTCCACTCTCCCCGCCTCCCGGGTTAGGTGTAATACTAACATTCAGAAGATGCCCTGCCTATACCCACAGAGAAGGAGCAGAAGACACAGATGCCAGAGGGATCTGAACAGTCTTGCCAAGTTCCTTCTCTGCTCCTACTTAACAGCATGCTCTCACAGCCTTTCCATCAATCACATTTCCCCATGTCAGTATGTATGTCCATGTGTCATCAGACCTGGCATAAAACGTACACAGGTATTCCTATTTCCTCCCATCCTCACTTCCTTATCAAGTCTTCTCTGTGTCATGAAAATTTATCACAGAAATCTCTACAGTCTTTTTTCTTCTTAAAATACTTTCAATATCCTCAAGTTGTGCAAAGGATTAAGAAAAAAAATTTATTCCCTGTGGAACCGTAAAACCTAGTACACCTGTGGGTCTTGCTCACTTATAATCCTACATAGGTTCCTTGGAAATGACCAAATCTGTACAATTAAGTAAACATGACCATTTATTGAACAGTTAATAGAAGAAATTAACCAAAAACAACTATTTCCATTCTTACCCTAATCCTGTCAAGGCAATATGGTCCACAAAGGCATCTTATGTAATGACTCACAGATTTGAGAATGAGAGGTTGTGGTGGTTTGAATGAGAATGCCCCCCCCCACTGTGGGAGCCCGTTCTGGGGTTCCTCGTGGCTTTACCCAGCAGGTCCAAATAGAGGATGATCAGGACCACGGGCCTGAGTGCAGGTGTCTGAGATGGTCTGCACTTGGCTGTGCTGGGGGAGGAGGTCTTTTGCTCCACCCCTTGGCGTCTCTATAAAAACCCTGGACCAGAGACAGTCCGGGCCCGTTGGAATAGGTTCCAGGCCCTCTCGAGGCTATCCTTTATTTTCTATCTGTTTATCTCCGCAAGATTCTCCGCTATAAATCCTTCTATCTAATATTTCCTGCTGCTCGCACTCAAGAAAACTCTGGGAAGCTGTGGGGGTGGTGGGTAAACGCCCCACAGAATGGCGCCGTGAACAGGGACTACAGAAAAAAAAAAGGGACTAAAGAAAAAAAGGGACTAAAGAAAAAGGAAAAAAAGGGACTAAAGAAAAAAAGGGACTAAAGAAAAAGGAAAAAAAGGGACTAAAGAAAAAAAGGGACTAAAGAAAAAGGGAAAAAAAGGGACGAAAGAAAAAAAAAAGGGAAAAAAAAAGGGGGGACTAAAGACAAATGAACAGGGACTTAAGACAAAGTAATAGGGACTAAAGATAAAGGAAAATAATAGTTTTATTACAGAGTTTTTGGTGAAAGTGCTGAGTCAGCCCTGCCAGTGGAAAGGCATGCCGGTGTTATGGAATATATATATTTTTATATATATATATTTTTGGTGAGGCAGGGGTTTTATCCTCGAGAGAAAAGGAAAGCGGACTGGAAGGATGTCCGATGCTGCAGCAAAATTCTCTTCTGTCAAAATTTTCTATCTTCTATCCCTTTCTCAATTTCTATCTGTGATAAGTATAAGATATAGGGTAGTAATATAGTTTAGGAAAAACTTAGAAGTATAAGATTGTGTAGGAAAAAATAAGTAAGGCAACTAGACAGAAAAACTCTTCAATTTTCTCACTTTGGGGGCTTTGAAAGCAAACTAGGAAAAAAAAATCTTTCTTTGGGCTTTACGGGTAGTAAAAAAGCTCTTCTTTGAGCTTATGGGGAAGAAAAAGTTTCCTATGGAAGCTTTTGACCTGGGGACAGCTGAAATGCCAAATCCAAGTGACAGGAGAAAGTAATTTCTCCCTGAGGCAAAAATGGGGGTGTAAGAAGTCAAAGTTTAAAGTTGGGAAGTTTTGGGAAAAGTTGGTCTTTCTCCTGGGGGGAAAAAAAAATCTTTCTCTTAAACTCTAAAGCTTTTCTTGGAAAATTTGGGAGAAAAAAATCTCTCTAAAAAGCCTTAATCTTTCTCAAAAGCTCTCTTAAACTTAAAAACTAAATTTGTCCTTCTGAGAGAGGACAAAAATTAGAATCACCTGAAGATGTTAGTATGGGGACCACCTGTGATTAGCTCTAAGGGAAAACAACAAACTTAAGACAGCAAAACCTAAGTTCTTTCAAGCTTTAACAATCCTCCCTGCAATGCAGGAGGCAGGGACAAGTTTCTAAAAACGTCTTCTAAGCTCTCTCTTCAAGCTAGTAAAAGACAGTGGGTCAGAGTACCCTGAGGGAAACGCTTGGGGAGAGTGTGGGTGAAGAGCTACAGAGAGCCCAAAAGGGCAGGAAACTTTACCTGAGAAAAGCAAAAAAGCCAAGCTTTTCAGTTACAGCCGAGCTGAGGCAGCAAAGGTTTTGAGTGAGCATTTCAGAATGAAAAGGTGCTCCTAATCTTCCTAAAGCAAAGATCCCCTGAAGCAACGCAAACTGTTAGCATTGTATCCTCGCTTCTGACCAAAAACCCAGAGGTGACTGGCCAGCGTCTCTGAGTTGGGGTGCATTTCGGGGATACTAGGGTTCCTGCAGTGGTAAACTTCCTGGAGCACAGAGCTGAGGCAGGAAGGTGCAGGACCCAGGGGAAGATTACTAATGAACAAACAAAGCTAAAGCCGGTGGGAACGGCACAGTTGTCCACTTTCCTACAAGTCCCAGGTTGATAGGTCCACAGCTACAAAAAGAAATCTGAGAAAAAGCTTTCCTATCAGAGAAAGGACTTTTCTGGGAAAACAGTAAAGCTGAACTGTGTCTGAAGCAGTTGTGCTGCTGAGTCAGAACGCTGTCTGGGGAAAGAGCCCAGCCAGGGCAGAACAGAACTCTCCAGGAGTAAAAGCTTTTCTTTTCTGTCAGAGAAAGCACCTCCTTGAGAAAAGCTTTGTTTCAACTGACTCCCGATGAGATGAGATGAGATGAGATGAGGGAGTGTTGCCCTGAGGGGTGATTGCCTCTGGCATAAGCTCTGTCCTTGAGCACCCAGACAAGCAAAGACAACCCACTGGGGGACTGGGCCAGGTGAAGGCCTGATGAGGCAAAACACCTGTCCTAATGGGAGTTGAGAAATGGCAAAAACCTCCGTTGTTAGATTTTCAGTCTGTACGCAAACCACACAGACCCTGAAAACAGAAACGGACAAAAAGCCCCTACCTTCAGTAGCAGGGAAAGCCACCGCTCTAGTGTCGGAAACTGTTTTCTGGGGTAGAGGGGATAAACTGAGACCAAACTGGGAACTGTTTGGGAGAAAGACTCTGAAGAAACAGAAGGGACAGATTCCTCCCCAGAAAATGCATGACCTGACAAAGCTGCTAGAGTTTGAGGCAGATTCAGGGGGAGAAAAAAAAGCCCCTACCTCCAAAGGCAGCTAGCAGAGGTACAGAGCCACAGATAGATACCTGAAGCTCTGCATCTGGGGGGGAAGGAACAAGCAAAATGAGAATAAGATCAGTGGGAGAAAATCTCTGAAGGAGCTATGGAAAAGCTGTTGTAAATGATCTTGTTTTTCACTGACTGGCTAAAACAAACACAAGCCCCGAGGAAAGCTGCTATCAGAAATGCCAGCCTCAATGCCGGCTAACGAGGCAGG
Source organism: Peromyscus maniculatus bairdii (assembly GCF_049852395.1). Classification (NCBI taxonomy): domain Eukaryota; kingdom Metazoa; phylum Chordata; class Mammalia; order Rodentia; family Cricetidae; genus Peromyscus; species Peromyscus maniculatus. The sequence goes on from NC_134857.1 coordinate 45,797,818, forward strand.
TGTGGTTCTGATTCGGGGGCCAGTGTCTGATGAAGTTGAAACACCTGTTAAAGCCAGCTGAGAATAGAAACCTCCCAATGTGCCATAGCTGAAAATGTAAAGTGCTTGTTCAAATCTCCCGTTCCAAAAGCAAAAAACTTTGTTCAAACCTCCCGGGCAAGAATTTGTAAGCAAGTCTGGTAAAAGAGAACCAGTTGACTCTCAAACCCGATAAGAACTATGGGAAATGACTGATATAAGGGACTGATATTATTATGGACTGATATAAGGGAAATGCATTCTGGGAAAGGTAGTTTTTCCGCTAAAGATGGCGACATTGCCCTGAAACACTTTTGTCAGCTCTAAAATTAAAATACAGCTTTTAAAAATAAGGAGGAAAATCGTCAAAGAGTTTAGGTGTCAGTTCCAATGAAAAATTGAAAGGAACTAGGTGCTTCGTGGTTTGGGGCACCGTTGGAAAAATGCCTTATTTACCCTAATAGCTGTGCAAAGTTTTTACGGTAATTGGATGACAAAAAAGCTACCTATAAGAGCAAACGAGTCACTTTAAAATCCTTAAAATACCACCTAATAGCTGTGCAGTTTTTGGCGAAGAGCTTTACAGCAGCTAAATATGATAATTTCACCCTCAGCGTAAAGTTTTTCAGTAGAACAAACCAAAAGTACTGCTGTAATAGAAACGTTTGTTTGAATTGAAGTTCTTAGGGGAGCTATTATGAATTTGGGTGAAGGGACAGCCTCTAGTTAAAAAACCGTTTACCGCTGACAGTGCATCTCTGCCTGTCCGGAACTGCTGAGAGAACTGGCAACTTTGGGGTGTGGCTTTGTCCTGAGAATGTTACAATCCCCTAGCAACAAGTATCACAACTCTATAATGACAACACTCACTAAATCCCAGTGCTTTATAACAAAGCTAACTATAAACTCTAAACTTTAGAAATGATGTACGCACTTCCTGTCTAGTTAAGAGAATCTTTATAATAGAGATAGTGATAATTAAGAGTAAGAAGTAGAAAAATGAAAATAAGATATGTGAGTTTGTAGAAATTCTGTCTTGTTATATCTGTGTTAAGAAATCTTTAGGTGTTTGCTAAGTTAGATATATGCTAATGGTAGCCTATATAAGTTTGTAAAATAGATCTATAGAGTTCCTTTAAGAATATAAGCTTGTAAGAAGTATCTAAGGTAGTCTTAAGACATGTAGTAATAAGCTTTTGTAAGATGCTAGTTGTAAATGTAAGTTTAAATAAGAAATAAGATGGAATGAATATAAGTATATAAGAATTAATAAGAAATATATTTGCTAAAGTAGTTCTATAGTTTCCTTAAAGTATAAATAAGTAGATGTTAATATGAGTTTGTAAAAATGTGTAATGTTGAGTGAGTTTATGCTTAAGCACATGTTATGTGAGTCTGTGAAAAAGTGTAAATGTTAAGTGTGAGTCTATTAATGTATATAGTGAAAACACCTGAGACACAGGAGATAGTGTCCTAGTAGACTGCAAGGTAGGCAGTCTGAATGGTTTCAAAAGCTCCAGAAGCCGCTAAGAAGCTAAGAATGGCGGACGCCAGAACCAGCACAAGGCATCCGCAGCTGAGATCCGTGGAATATCAACGCAGCACAGAAAAACCTGAGCTAACAGCAAAAACGGTGCGGTTTAAAAATCTTACTATAACTAAAAAGGTCTGTCTGTGAGAACAAAAGTTGCAGAGACGCTTGTTTGAACAAAAAAAAGTTAACTGCAAAAAGTTTTGGTTGTAAAATGTCTCTTCATATTTGGAAGTGAAAGCCTGATACCAGAATTTATTTCTTGTTTGAACTTTTTGAACTTAAAATGAGATAAAATTACAAAAACATTTTGGTTATGGATTTCTTCAAATTTGGAAGGCTAGTACCAATATTTATCATTTGAATTTTGGTACTTAAATGAAATGAACAATAGAGATTTCATGCAATGGGACAATTTTGAGCTTACTTATAGTAATGACCTAGGAACAGTTTTCTGGAATTGGGTTAAAAATGGAACTGTTTAAATGAAGAAATGTATTTCTACTTAGAATCGAGATGCAATTTTGTGTATGCATATATGCTTTATTAACTGGTGATTTATGAATTGTTTTGTGAAACTGTATGTAAAAATGAAATTACTTATGGAACTGGTTTTGTGTTACAAATGGAACTGTTTAAACAGAAAAGTTTGGGTTTTCTAACTAGGCTTGAGATTTTGCTTAAAAATTATAAAGAAAAGGAGGAGCTATGAGATTGAATTATGTTCGCAGAAACCTATTGATATTAATGCACCCTGGCTTTGTGGAATTGAAATGTTTAAGTTTGTGAATACATCGAAGTTTTTCCTATGTTCTGTTAACAAGAAAATTCAAATGATTGAGTTAAAGTTGTAAGACGGAGAAAATTGTTAACTATATATAGCACCATATATGCTAATTCTAATGGTTCTGTTAAGAGTTTGCTTTGAGGTGTAAGATTGAGAGAATTGTGACTATGTATAGCAATATTTATGTTAACCTGTTAATGGTAATGATGAAGCTAAAGGATTCTTTAAGTTTGTAGTTGCCTTAAGAGTTTTGGTTTAGAAAGGGCTTGAGGCAGCTAAGACTGCTGTAGTCACCTTGGACCTAATTCAAAAGAGAAATGCCATCTATATCATCCTCTACTCCCATACTGGGAGGTGTAACAGCTATGGAGATTGCTGTAAGCCATTAATAGTTATTTTTTTATATATTAAGAAGGGGGGACCTGTGGGAGCCCGTTCTGGGGTTCCTCGTGGCTTTACCCAGCAGGTCCAAATAGAGGATGATCAGGACCACGGGCCTGAGTGCAGGTGTCTGAGATGGTCTGCACTTGGCTGTGCTGGGGGAGGAGGTCTTTTGCTCCACCCCTTGGCGTCTCTATAAAAACCCTGGACCAGAGACAGTCCGGGCCCGTTGGAATAGGTTCCAGGCCCTCTCGAGGCTATCCTTTATTTTCTATCTGTTTATCTCCGCAAGATTCTCCGCTATAAATCCTTCTATCTAATATTTCCTGCTGCTCGCACTCAAGAAAACTCTGGGAAGCTGTGGGGGTGGTGGGTAAACGCCCCACACCCCACAAAGGCTCATATGTTTGAATACTTGGGCTCCAGGTGGTGGAACTGTTTGGGAAGGATTAGGAGTTTTGGCCTTGTTGGAGGAGGTTTGTTGGAAGGGCGGGCTTCAATATTTCAAAAGGCTCATTTTCAGTTTGCTCTCTTTATCTCCTGCTTAGGGTTTAAGATGTGAGCGATCAGCCATTCCTGCCTCCATGCCTTAGCTTAGTCATGGATTCTAACTCTCTGGAACCATAAGCCCAATTAAATTCTTTCTTTTATAAGCTTCCATGGTCATGGTGTTTCATCAGAGCAATAGAAAAGTAACTAATGCAGAGGTAAATGTGATCCAAGTCAAAGAAGCAAGGTGTATATCCAGACCTGCTTGAGCCCATCCTACCATATAACACACAGTCTAATAATAATAATTAATAATAAACAGTCTATTCACAACAAATAAAGTGCTAACCAGCTTGAATGGAGAACAGAATAAAAGAAACATCTCATCAGACATCAGGCTTAATAGATTTAACTTTAGAAATCTTAGAGACACCAAGCAAGGCCCTGAGACCAGCTGGTAGCTGAGTACAGCCTTCTCTTAAGTGAGAACTAAGGGCCATGCTCATGGTGGCTCTGTGGGCATTTAAAAGGGCTGGGTTTCCCCAGGAACCCGGTCAAGTAACACCTTTGTCTGCTGGCTCCCTGTCAGTTGGTCTGTGTCTCTTCTTTCTTTCTCTTTCTTACAGACACACATTCCCAAGATTGGCACAATAGAAAAACAGGAAAGACTGCATATGGTCAAATTTTCTGTCTTACAGAAGACTTTAAAACACAATAAAAAAATACAATTAAAAAGCAAACAGATGATGAAACTTCTGTGGCACAGGTAGCAAACATTCTTAGATCCATAAAAAGCAAACACATGGAAAGAAATAGTTATCTCTACTACAAAGAAATGTCAATCATATAAATGCTAAGATGACATTCTGTAAGTCCATATTAGCACAAAATAACTAAAGATTTACTTGCTGCCTTATTCATTATAAACTGAAGGCACTCTTTTATACATCTTTATAATGAAAACATTTCAGGCTGAGGCTCTGTGGTAAGCAAATTATACAGAGAAAACACATGTATGGACCAAGCTTGCCAAATTTTTGCTGCTTTTTCTCATTCTCTCTAAAGCAAAAGTCTGAAGATCCTAATTAGCCATAAAATGTAATTGAAAAAATTGCACTTGGCTGTCTTAAAAAGTACCTGTCCTGCTTGGTCAGAGCAGATTTGAGTCGGTGAGACTTTTGCCACTTCTGAGCCTGCACACAGCACTGGCAGCTCAGATTAAGAACGTCAGAGAAGTCTGGGACCATGACAAGTAAAACTGGTATTTTTCTGGCTTACGCAGGAAAAAATTAAAGGGCATTTTAAGATTTGGACCACTGGACCAGAAACAAGTTCAACTCAGATGCACAAACCCCCCTCCCACATACAACTAAAAAACAGTATTTTTTAGAAGTCACTTCAAAAATTGAATTTAGAGTACATCAAAATAGCTCTATGGGTAAAGATGCTCGCCATACAAACCTGTTGACGGTTCAATCGTTGGGACCCATGGAAAGACGAAAGGAGAGAACCAACTCCCAAATACTTCCCTCTGGCTTCCACATGTACATTGTAGCACATGTGTCCATACATACACACATCATGCACACACTGAGTAATAAAATTTTAATTCAATTTAATTAAAATTAGTACCAAAACTGATTGCGTGTATAAAGCAATGTATTAGCATCTTAGCACAGGCATTTTTTTCTTACATGTATTTATTCATTTATTTCATATATTTAGTGTGCTGGCTAGTTTTTTGTCAACTTGACACAAGCTAAAGTCATCTGAGATGGGGGAACCTCAACTGAGAAAAAGCCTCCAAAGATCCAGCTGTAGGCAGGCAAGTCAGTAAGGTATTTTCTTAATTAATGATTGAAGAGGAAGGGCCCAACCTATTGTGGGTAGGGATACCCCCCTAGGATGGTGATCCTGGGTAGTATAAGAAAGCAGGATGAGCAAAACATGAGGAGTAGCAATCCAGTAAGCAGCAGTACTCCCTGGCTCTGCATCAGCTCCTGCCTCCAGGTTCTTGTTCTGCATGAGTTCCTGCCCCACTGCTTTCAATGATGATGAAATGTGACCGAAAGAAACCATTTCCTCCCCAAGTTGCTTTTGGTCATGATGTCTCATTACAACAAGAGTAACCCTAACTAAGACACATGGCCACATGCAGACTGTTCAGCTATAACCTCCAGCTCACTCCTGCTTCATCCAAACCCCACCCTCTCAGAGAATCTCCAAAAAAGAAAAGACACCAAAAAAGCCCAGTTCCGCATTCTTGGCAGCCACAGCAGCCCCTCGCCTGAAGTTCCCAGCAGCCCAAGTCCCAGGCTAAAGTGCTCAGCTTTTGACCATGCTTGGGCACAAACCCAGCTCATGGTGGACACGTCATCACCCCTTGCCTACAGGCTATATAAGCTCCCTGATTTAGTTCAGGCGTGTGGACTTCTGCCTTGATCTCTGGGACTGGAGAATTCACCTGGGAGTTGCTTTGCTCAAATAAACCTGTTCTTTCACTTTTACAATCCGGCTTGATCTAGCTTACTGCTTGGCGGAGAAACCTATTATCGCAATGCAGAAAACCTACTACAGACCGTGGTGCACAGGTCGTGGTCAGAGGACAGCTTGTGGGAGTAGGTCTCTCCCTCCATCATGTGGGTTCTGGCAATTAAACTCGGGCTAGGAGCAAGCAAGTTAACCTGCTGAGCCATTCCACTGGCCCACAAAAATATACTTTCTTAAAAAGGATTATTTATGTGTATATGTGTGTCTCTGCCCATGCATATATACAGGAGTATAAGTGCCCATAAAGGTTGGAAGAGGATGCTGGATCCCCTGGAGCTGGAGGACCAGTCAGTTGCAAGCCTTCCGGTAGGGGTGCTAGCAACTCAACTCAGTTCCTCTATAAGAATGGTAAGCTCTCTCTAAATAGCAAAGCATTCTTTCCAGCTCCCTACTCAATCATATTTTTTTTTAATTGCATGTGTGTGCCTACGTGCATGTGAGTGCTGGCACCCATGAAGGCCAGAGGTGCCAGATCCCTGGAGCTCTAGTTACAGATGGTGTGAGCAACCCAGTGTGGGTGCTGGGAATCAAACTTGGGTCCTCTGGAAGAGCAGCCAGTGTTCATAACCACTGATCCATCTCTCTAGCCCCTCAAAGATACTTTTAAAGGAAGCAACAATTCAGGAAAACAATACATCACCATTATTTTTTTAAATTCATAATTAGTTTTATAAACTTAGGAAGAGAAAACTTTAAAAAGTATGTTGCTTTTCTGGGTATGTACTGCATGCCTGTTCTCCCAGAGTTCAGGAAACAGTCGGGGAGCAACAGGAGTTCCAGGTGTCCTCAACCACATGAGAACCCTGTCTCAACACAATAAAAACGAAGCGTATTGCTTTACTTCTTAGCATTCATTAATTTTATCATAGACTCTGAAAATTATAAACTATCAAGAAATATCTCTTTATTTCAAGATATCTAAAGGTATATTTTGCACATTCCCAAAATTTAGCATGATGTCTCAGAAATGGACTTTGAGTTCATACATGGCGATGAATTAACTTGAAATGACACAAATCTGAGCGTCCACCTGTGTTTGAGATTTATACATAAAACCCATTTATTTCTCACTGTACTGAGAAATGGAGTTTAAAGAATTATAAAATAGCCATATAAAAAATTAAACATGCTAGCCGGGCGGTGGTGGCGCACGCCTTTAATCCCAGCACTCGGGAGGCAGAGCCAGGTGGATCTCTGTGAGTTCGAGGCCAGCCTGGGCTACCAAGTGAGTCCCAGGAAAGGCGCAAAGCTACACAGAGAAACCCTGTCTCGAAAAACAAAACAAAACAAAAAAAAAAAATTAAACATGCTGAACAAAATTTAGTCTATATTATATTAAAAATTTAATGTTTTCCTTTAAGTAGATTTAGGAACTCCTACTCCAGGCAGGCCTAATTTACTAACCTTTGTACATGATTAGATGCTGATTTCCTAGTGGAATTATCAGTGTCCATAGTGTGATCTAAGAATTATGTCATAGTTAAAAAAACACAACTATATACTATAAGTTAAATATCAACTTATATTTTGCTAATATTAATTTACACTAACATAAATCAATACAAAGCTCAAATTTATACTATTACAAATGCCTCACAATATAAAGAAAACATTATCAGTGAGTCTAAAATGAAATATGAGGTGGCTTTCATTTCTTTGTAGAAAAATACACATATCCATATGCAGCATAGACAAGATAAAAAGTTATATATGCTAGGTGGCACTTTCCTTAAAAGCTACGACATAGATGGTTTAAATGATCCATTGGTATGCTTTTTGATAACTTGTGCTATTGGTCAGTGTATCCTGCCTTTAACGTATACCTGCACCCAATGCCCAAGTGCTTTCAAGTGAACAGTCCATTCCACAGTCTAATGATACCTTTTGCTCCACCTTCAAAAACTGAGCCAGCTCCTCCACAGTCAGGTGGTCTTTCTTGTCACTGTAGCTCAAGAGCAGCAAATAAAGGTCTCGCCTCAAAGACATCATTTTGTAAAAAACGCAGAATTCTTCAAATGTCAAGGTTCCCTGGTTTTCATCTGTGTCAGCTTCCTGGTATAGAAACAAGGTATAGAAAGGCAAGAATCGGTAACAGTGAGTGAATTCAGAATAAGAAAGTAACATTTACCATAAAAGGGCCAACACTTAAATCACAAAAAAATACATTTTTAAGCACACATGGAATATTATAAAAAAAATTATCAGGCAAACAAGAAAGCTTCAACAAATTGTAATCAACTTCTACAAACCAATTTCTCAGACTATTATAGTACATCTATAAATTAACAGAAAAATCTTAAAGCAGAACACTGACGTAATGTTTCTAAACGGGAAAGTAAACACTTCAAAGTGAACAAGTCTAATTCAAATCTATATGACCCTAAGGCTGGAGAGATGGCTCAGCAGTTAGGAGCACAGCACTGGCTGCTCTTGCAGAGGACCCAAGTTCAGTTCTAAGCACCTACATGGCAGCTCACAACTATTTGTAACTCCAGTTGCAGGAGATGTGGTGTCCTCTTCTGGCTTCCTTTGGTACTGCACACGCATGGTGCCCTTAATATGCATGCACGCAACACACATTTTTCTTACGCCCAAAATTTGTATGACAGCCCTGCATCAATTGCAGCATCAGAAATAAAAATTACAAATAAGCAAACAAAGGCTGGTGAGATGGCTCAGAGGTTAAGAGCACTGACTGCCCTTCCAGAGGTCCTGAGTTCAATTCCCAGCAACCACATGATGGCTCACAACTACAAATAAGCAAACAAACCAACAGGAAAATGGTATTGATACAATGAAACCTTTAAAGCAAAGCTTGAAGCTAAGTTAATTAGAATGTGTTGTTAGGAAACAAAACTTGAACTACCTGTAATTCCAGCATTCAGGAGGATGAGGCAGAAGAATGGCTAGTTGGGGGCCTGCTTGGACTGCATAAAGAGACTCTGTCTCAGAGATAAAATACAACAAAAAAGCTAGCAATTCAACTAAAAAGCCAAAAGGAATGAAGCCAAAGGAAACTATAAACAAAATCAAAAAAGCAATGATACTTTTTAAAATGCCCATCTTTAAAATTAAGCAAGAAAACCAACAGCTGATCTTTGAGGGAACCAATCAAAAAGATGCCTTGAGCACAATGCATAAAGGACAAGAGAGAGGCGGTGCTTTAATGCATAGCACAGACACGTCTCTCACTCACTTCAGGACTATAATATCTTAAGAGATGTAATTCTTCCTCTAAGACAATCTCTCTGATGACTCATGGTGGCGTCAGGCTCTGACATCTACAGAGCAGTGTAACCATCCAGCGCTCCTTCCAAGGAAAAGTCCAAACAGCTCATGCAGGTAGATGTTTACTTTATTTGTCACTAATAATTACTGCACAAGAACTGTCCGGCATGGGTCTTGAGATTGGCTGAATTGGCCATTAAACTGCCAGGGAGGCATACTGAGCAACCAAACCGTTTGCAGGATCACCGCCATTCACGGTGAACACAACTGTACCAAAACAAACACTGACAGGGAATGAGTGGCACTTCGAAGCCCAGGGTTTTGGAAAGAACACTCGGCTGTTAAACAGATTTAAATATAGCCTTGAAAGTCGAAATGCTCATGACAATTCTGCCTATTGCTCATGCTCAATTCAGTGGCACATTTGCGAAAAATGGAAAAATACAGAAGATTAGCATGGCCTCTGAACAAAGATAGCATGCAAATTAGTGTGGGGAATTCTAAATTTTTAAGAAAATTTTGCTTAATGCTAACTTTAGGTTAATTAAGAGCACATAAAAACATAGTTAAGCCTTGTACGGCTTCTATATGAAGTTGATATCTCCTATCTTGTCATTTGAAATGTGGATATAGACTGGTTTTTAATATATGGGGCCTAATGAGGAGTCTTTGCATTTAAGAAATAGAGTATACTGTTCACTTTACTGTTACAATTTTAAATCAGCATGTTTAATCCTGCCAGGCACAACAATGTACACCTTAATCCCAGCATTCAGGGGGCAGAGGAAGGCAACGCTATTCAAGTTCAAGGCCAGTCTGATCTATATGGTGAGTTCTAAGTCAGCCAGAACTACATAGTGAGACCCTGTCTTTAAGTGTGTGTGTGTGTGTGTGTGTGTGTGTGTGTGTGTGTGTGTAATCTTATTTAACAGTTATATTTAAGATTTCCACTTACATGTACTGAAATATTTCAAAACCTAAAAAATAAAGTCTTAAATCTAAAATACTTCTGGAGTTAAGAATTTCATATGAGGGTACTTAATCTGTATGGAAACTCCTGGACCTTTCATTTCCCACTATAAGCCTTTCTTTGGAGACTCCTGCTAGACTCGGGACCCATGTGGACATATTTCACACATAGCAGGCATACATGCCTGGTCACTTTCTGGCTTAACACATTTAAATTTTAAGAGCCTAGAAAGAGACTGAAATTTCTTTTAAACTTGTCTCACCACATGTACAGTGGCTTACTATCCCAGAACAAGAGGCTGAGGCAGAAGGAGCTTGATAAATTCTGTGCCAGCCTGTATGACCTTGTCTCAGGATATACGAAATGATATGGACATAGAAACTACTTAAGGGGCACAAGGGTACAAGTATGTGATGGGGGCAGAAAGGGAAAAAAAATCAACCAAAGTATTATGAAAATGCCATAATGAAACCTGTCATATATGCTCACTTGAAACAGTAACTATTAAATAAATAAAGTTGTCTGATGAATTTACTCTGAGCCCCTAAGACATAGGGCATAAATATTTCTAGTTTTCCTGGATCTCACTCCTTCCTCTTTTCCTTTTTGCTCATGTTGTTCTCCAGGGCAGTGGAACCAAGTACCCCCAGTGCAAACCATCCCTAGCCAGGAGCATCCCCTCAGCAGGACCACCTTGAGGGTCAGAGAAGGGAGCCAGCCTCTGTCTTCCATTCGAGATTGGAACACATGGCCCTGTTGTTTATGTCCTGGCTCTGCTGGGAACAGCAGATGGTGAGGGAGCAAAAGCCCCAAACACAAAACATTTTACCTTTCTAGGCTTATTATGTGTCTAAGATATAGACCTAGTCACATAGAAGGAGAAGTCTTTATAAAACATGGACTATGTATATGATTTACCTACAAATAAGTACCATTTTGTAATTTAATTCTAGCTCATTACTAACGGTGCAATCTGGTGTTTGCCCAACACTGCTCCCTTCCAAGCACAATCCAGCTGGATGCTGCAGAGTAAATTTCAACGCAGGACCTACTTCAGGGTTGTCCTTAAACTCTTCGGAAACAAAAGAGAACTCTTGGGGCTCCTGACCGTGCTGTTTTTCTCCAATGGCACGGTCTTTATTCTAACCCCCACAACAGTACCCCAACCCTGCAGCAGGCAGATGAAGTGTTTTCTTCCTCTAAAAAGGATTTGATCAAGTTCACATTACTGTTGAAGTGTCAGGAAAAGTGCTTATTGCTCTCCAAAACCAGCAACAACAAAGAAGTATTCGAGGGGATGAAACTGAATGCTCCTTAAGTTGATGAAGAATTTTTCCTTTAGTGAGACATAATGCCTCTCTTTATCAAAGAAAAATGAAAACAGTACAGAGCAAGTAATGCCAGCTTCTAACAAAATAAAAGGTTTTAATGTGCCTAATTACAACAGGAGTCGCTGTGTTTTACAAAAGGCCGACACAACTGTGACCACATACCTGAAACATTTGCCTGACTTTTCTTCGGGGCAGATTGACATTTAGTTTATGCATCAACTGGTGAATCTCTTCAATATTCAATAAGCCATCGCCATTCTTATCGGCCTCCTCAAAGGTCTGCTTCACCCACGTGCAGAAAGGTCAAAGAAAAGTTTTCTTCGAAATAAGAACCGCTCTCTCACTGAATGTCACGGGGACACTATCAGCAACATGGAATCAGAAGAAATGCTTCTGAGGAGACCCTGCAATGTACAGGCTCTGATGAAGGGGGGTGTGCGTGGGTAGTACCCTCCACTGACAAACCAGAGTCAGACTAGAATGCTGGAAGGTCTAATTCAAACACTCTTGCCCGACCTAATCTAAATTAAATGTTAAGCCTATTGTTGAAAAGCACTGTATTCCACCAGCTGTAAGGTGGACAGCTACATCACTAGTTCCAATTTCCCTGTAAAGGACATCACCCTAGCCTCCACTGACAACATCACAAGACAAATATTTCTCTATGACTTCCTATATTATCCTTTTCTTATGTCCTGACTTCATCTTCTCAATAACGCAGCCACGCTAACACAAATTTTGTTCATACACAAAGGTTAGAGGTCCTCATTTGTGGATAGAGAGACGACACACAGCTGGAATAGCCTGGTGTCAATGCTTTCTGTTCAAGGATCTGATTATGATGAAATTTCAAATATAACAAATCTAGGCTTTATGTTCTCCTATGCCCTCTCACTCAGAATGTTTTTGCTTTCATCATTCTCCCAATCAAGAGCTCAACTCTCTTTTCTGCCGCTTACTTTTCAATTTTAAAAATTAAACTCTCTAGTTATTGCTAATAAAAAGAGAAAGTCTCCGGTCAGAACAGGCAAGAGAATGAAGTCTCATCTCAATTCCACGAGTCTTACAAGCTGATCTAGCATCTATGTTTCCTGCACATAAGGCTGCTTTCTGGCCTGGATTCCTCCTTTATCACTAGAGAAGATAGATAACCCTGAGCTCACTTGCAATTTCCACATTCTATGAAAGGAAAACCCATTATTTCCAGTAGACATGTAGAAAAGCAGTTGAAAGGGTCCTGGTATTTTCAAGCTGTGCTTTATAACCAAGATGTGAGTATCCAGAACCCTCTGAGCTGATGGTTCATTACCACACACAACAACATTAAGAAGACCAAGTCAATCTGTAGAAGAAAAAGGAAATAAATGTTATAGTTGGTGTTTTCTATGACAAAACCATGGGAGGATGTGAAATTATGTGGTATTAATTCATATTGGGGTAATAGTGCACAAAGTTTCTGTAAAGTGCCTGGCAGTTAACCTTTCAGTCATGGCAGATGATTCATCTCAGCTACAGCCTCTCCACACACGGGACAGAGGTCTGATGAACAGCAGCAGAAATGTGCACAGCTGTGTGCCGGTTATACTTTGCTTGTGCACAATGAAGCTCAAACTCTAAATAAAAATGTTATCATTCTTTTGACTTTTTTCAACCATTAAAATTAAAACTCATTCTTAGGTCATGATCCTGGAAAAAGCCAGACAGTGAGGCATTTCCCCTGAAGCTTGAAAGAGTCAAGTTCTAACCTTCAGTACATGTAAGGGGATGCCCACAAATGACAACTTCCTCCCAGTGTCAGGACAGAGTGAGTGGAGAAAACAGAGAATGATGGGTTGATGGAGTAAATGCTGATGCTATACACCACCACCATCATCATCTTGGCATGGGGTGGGGGACACTGAGATTTCAGAGTTCATCTACCCAAAGGAAGATGGAAGAGATTTGGCAACCTTCACCACTACAGCAGCAAGCAGCCTCTTAAGGAAGTGTTTGCTATGTGGTGGACAATGCTTACATCAATTCCTTTGCTCTCTACACCCTCCACTGAGCAGGCACCAGCATTACCAGCACTGACATCCTACAGGTGCAATGAGACAAAAGGGTAGAATCCACCCAAACCTGCACACTACCTGGCCCACCATGATGCCAAAATAATTCATGCCTTAGGTAGATGGATTTTCTCCTCCGGCCACTTAAAATTCATTATCCTCAATATTTATTCAATAAAGTTTAAGTCCTAAGTGAAATCTAATCATGAACATCCTCCATCCTTTCTCCCTGATTAATTAAACATATGTCAAGTGAAGAATGTCAGTCTGGAACTGGAGAGACAACTCAATGGGGAAAGGTCCTTATTGTCAACCTTTGATGACCTCAGTCCAACCCCTGCAACCCACATGGTAGGAGAGAACTAACTCCTGAAAGTTGTCCTCTGCCCTCCATACTCTCACCTTGGTATAAACATGCACAGTCATGTGCGCACACATACATACAAGAAAATAGATGTTAAAAAAAAATTAATGCCAATATAGTATTTAAAACCTTGGCAATTCTGACGAATGGTTCCCTGCCTCAACCCACTTCTCACAATTTTTTATACTGTCTATTAGTTTCTTCTTCCCTTTTCCTTCCCTTATTGGCATGAACACCAAGTGTCTCTACGTGTCTTTAACTGCTCCCCTGTGGAGTTCTCAGGAGCACTCCATTCCCAGATCACCTGTGTCCAAAACATGAAATGTCTTCACTACCACACTGACTAATTCAATTACAAACACTTTCAAGGGACAGTAAACCTAAATGCATTAAGCTTAAAGAAAACAGAAAACCCCACTGACCAACAAAGCAAGAAGAGGACCCCTCAGTCTGTGCCCACCTCTTACCAGTATGTCAAGGATCATGACTCTGACCTGTGGGCTAAAGGCTCTGGGATATTTGAGTGGGTCCTAATTAATTGGGTACAGAACAAAGCTTCCAAAACTGATTGTTCTCCCCGGTGACCACTGTTTTTCCTTGTTTCACACAGAACCTCGACTATATTAATGTATCCAAGAGTCATATGCTCTAATGGTCGTCAGCCACTGAAGGGAAAGAGGGGAATCTTGGACTTAATCCAGCCCTCCTCAGAGAGCATGCCTGCGTGTTTCTGGTGTTTCACATCCTGTCTGTGTGAGGCTGGATTTTCTTTTATGTACTTTAAGCCAATGCATCACTATAGGCTAAGTACAAAATAAATATGAAAACTCATGTGCTCTCTTATGTCTGACATAAAAACATGTAAGGTGATGAGGCAAGAGGATCCTTCGAGTCTGTTTGCTTTGAAAAAATTACAGTCATTCTATATTACATTAAATGTAAAAATTACTATGATTTTAAACAAACTGACTTTTTCAGTGCTCAGATTTAGCTTTTAATATGACAAATATCACTATATACCTCATGCTAGCAAAGCATCATGGCAGTCTTCAAGCAGCAACAGCCTACAGTAAGAATTCTCGTCAACGAGGAGAGGTTATCTCTGGAGGGACTTCTAGAAAGGCTTTCTTTTTTTCTTCTCTGTCTCATTTGTAAGATGAAACACTGTTCCCCTGGCCAGGACTGTGTTTGGCACTGCCACCTGAAGATATTACATCACCTTTGACCAAGAGTTAGCCAGCCAGCCGAGAGACCAAGCCCACAAGTTAGGGAAACAGATCTAGGTCTCTGATGATGTCGCTGAGCCACTGAATTAACCCCACCCTGAAAATGCCCATCTTAGAGATCTCACCTGAGAGAAAGCCCATCTTTACAAAAAGCCCCATCAACGTGGCTTCTGATGATTGAACCACAAAGTGCTGCCACTGTTTAATACTGTTGCTTACTTGGGTTTTTCTTATTTTTCTGTTTCACCAAGCGTCAAACCAACAGATGGAGGCAGAAATAGCCCCATGTTTTAACTCATTCAAGAATCCCACCTGTGCTCATCTGCTTGCTGTGAATAGAGATGAAAACATTGTGCTCTTCAGCTCAGCCTTCACACTGCTGAAATCGCTTCCTGGGATAACTGTTCCATTCTACTTCAACAGTATCCTACGTGTGGATCTATCCACCAATGAGTATAAATTTCTCCTCACTCCTGCATATGATGGTGGTGGTGGCGGTGGCGGTGGCGGTGGCGGTGGCGGTGGTGGTGGTAGCAGTGGTGGCAGCCATGGTGGTGGTGGGAAGGAGAATGACACCAGGATGTAACATTCTCCCTTACACAGACATGACACATATACTTTAAGACCATCGAAGGCATGAAGAAGAAAACCACAGACCTGGACTAGCCAAATACTCTCACTTCACAAGCAGAGAACTGGGGTCAAAGAAACCACAGAACATGATCAACTCTACCCCAGCAGGAAAGTATCTTCAGACCAAGTGCATTAATTATTTATCTCATCAGCAGGGCAGGACCAAAGGGATAGGTTTCATCAAGAATTGGAAGGATGGCAATCATGGGAAGAAGCAAAGTTCACTTTAATCCTCACTTTGTGAACATACACCACCACCACTACCACACACACATGCACACACACGCACATCCACATGCACACACACACATCCACACACACGTGCACACTGGGGCACATACAAACATACAACTCAAACATGAAGTTCTAGGAAGGATATTGGTCATGGGTCCTTTGCCTCTTGGCAAGGGAGTCTTCGTCACTGATGCCAGCCATCAGATACTTGAGGCCTGTGATCCAGGTGCGTGCCTCCTCTGGGTTGGAGGTAATGAGGTCCAGGGACTCCATGTGGTTGCCATGGTAGATGGTGAAGCAGCAACTGGGATCAAAGTTCCCCTCAGCCTGTCTGTGGAATATTTCAGACTGCCTGCCCTCAGTGACTTTGTAGATGGAGTCAATAAGTACTGTAAGGGAAGTGCATATAGTTATATGGCAGGTGAAAACATTTATCTGTAATAATTATGAAACAAGAAATGCAACATCATTTAAAGCATTTTAAAGAAAAAAATCATTGTCTATAAGTAGTGCTTTTTGAGACCAAATGTACAAAACTGGCTTCAAAGGACTTACCTTTGGGGGGGGGGCATTCTTGACAATGCCTTCCCCAAGGCAATCATTCATAGTGTGTTGAGATTTAGGAAAGAAACAGAGGTGCCTATCGGGGCAGGAAGGCTAGTAGAAAAGGTGGCTAATAAATATTTCAAGTTTAATTTACATATTTATGTAGGGAGATGTGCACAAACAGAAGTGAATGTTGTTTGCAAAATATTTAAGATGACCATGAAAGGTAGCAGAACAGTTTAGTGTGAAGTGTGACTCACAGGTGAAATGTAGGGACAGTGTGGCTTGGAAAAGTGGGAAGGAGGAGGGGAGGGATAGACAGAAATGGGGCCCACTGCCAGGATGCTGTCCTGAAATGCTCAGAAGACAGAATAGAGGGAGATGAAGTTGGAGAGGTAGACACAGGCTAGGTCTTAGAGAGATCAACAGGCAGAGAATAACATTATTCAGGGAGCCTAACAGAAAGACACTTAAGGACTACACCAGAGAAGTACTAATTTTTTTTGTTCATGCTGCATGTTTATTTTAAAGAAAGAATCTAAAATGTTTCATTTCCTACTGACTGCCATCTACCCACCCCTCATTCTCCATCATGGTCTGGGTCCTCAGGGTTGGTATCAAGTCATTCCTGCATGACTCACAGGGAAATCAGCTGACATTCAATCACAGGAAAAGTTCTGGCAGATCTTAGCCACTGAGAGGAGGAGAAAGAGGGAGTCCCTATCTATTTCTTAATTTTTATTGTGTGGCTCAGAATTTATGTTACTATTGCCTTGATTGCAGTATCAGCACCAGGGACAGAGTCGAAAACAACGCAGGGAACAGAATAAGAAATAAAATACCCAATGCTTGGTTCTGAGTTTCTTGTTAAGGGTAAAGAAATTTTCAACTAATGACATTAACATGAAACAGAAAGAAATGAGCTCATGAGAGCTATTAAAGGGAAATCTAACATGAACTTGGCGTTAAATCCAGAAGGTATGTATAACAGTTACAGTGCCAACATGCTTGTTAAAGAGATGCCCAGATACCAAGGACAACATCATTGCTGAGGATGTCTAGGAGAGTTAGTATGAAAGAAATCAGTATTTGAATAAATGGCCTGAATAAGGAAGAGTCATCTTCACCCAATAGGAGTGGGCAGCATCAAATCAGCTAACAGCCCAGAAAAAACAAAAAGGTAGAAGATAAAAACGAATTTTCTCCCTCCTAGAGCTGGGACATTCATCTCCTGTCTAGTGATATGAAAACTTTATGGACTTGGGCCCTTGGACTATGGGACTTAAATCCACAGTACCCAGGGAGCTCAGGCCTTCACCTGAGAACTTAGTCACACTATCACCTCCCCTAGCTGCAGGCTGAGACTTAGGCTGAACCATATTAATGATTTCAGTGGTTCTTCAGCTGGCAGTGGGCACATACACTATGGCACTGTTTAACCACTGTAAACACATGAGTCATTGCCCCTTATAAATCTCATCTACCTATGTCTACCCAAGTGGCTATCCATCTACTTGTTCTGTTCCTCTAGAGTAATCCTGGTAACACAGATAGTACAGATGGGAGAAATAAACTAGCCATTTAAACACTGTTGTTAATTCATTGATTACTTGATTGCTTGGAGGATACAATAGACTTTAAAGTCCATTGGATTTATAATATCCCTTATCTTTTATAGGAAAAAGTCTCAAGCTATGAAACCTGATATCCCAATTAAAAATAAAACACGGAGTATCTCCAACATAGGGGAAATATTAGCATTTGCAACATTTATGGACAAGAAAGCCTTCATGGATTTCCATCCCCCAAAGATCATTGCCATTTATTGTTTTATGATCAGCTGACCCCAAACTTGTAAAAGTGGGACAGTTCCACAGATACGAAGAGTCCACAGAGCCTACTCAGCACTTCCCATGTTATTATCCATGCATGACTGTGCCAATCAAAGCAGAGAAATCAAAGGGTGGTTTTACTTTTTGCCTTCTCACTCTTCCTTGAGGGTCGCCATCGGAGGCGGGTCCGGTGCTCATCCAGGTAAAAGAGGCGAACGAGCCCTTTGGTGCCACGCTTCAGTTTGACCATCTGTGTCCCGGACTGCATTACACTCATGCATCTTTCAACTGCAAGAGATCAGAGCACATTCAGCTGCGCACAACACAAGTGCATGCTGGCATGCAAAGCTTACAGTCAAAAGAACTTCTGATTCATTCTGAGACCCCAAGGATCAGATGACCTGTTTGGCAGAGGTAACCTGAAAACAGACTTGTTAAGGAACCTATTCATCAAGCTTAAACCAGTAAAAAAAAAAAAAAAAAAAAAAAAAAAGCCTTATGGGGACAAGAGTCTAACGCTGTAGCCTAGGTTGTCCTGGAACTCCCTGTGTAGCTTCATGGTAGCCTTAAACTCACAACAACCCTCTTACCTCAGTCTCCTGAGTGCTGGGATTACACATATGAGCCACCGCACTGGGCTTGGATAAGAATTATGGTTGTTGCTACCATTTTCTGGGCAAGGGCCTTGTGTATGTTAAATGAACACTCTGCCATTAAGCTAAAACCCTAGCTCTTAAAAAAAAATAAACAAATTCTATTTACAGATTTTAAAAAAAAAATGTATTACTGTTGCACAAAGCTATCTTTTGTTGTTTGTTTGTATGAGACTCATGATGGACTCACACCTGAATTTATATTTTTAAAGAAAGTTTTCAAACAGGAAACCTTGTGAGTTTTTATTCAACCAGCCGTATAAAGTACCTCTATAAGGGCTCTAAAATGCAACCAAAAGAAATAGCATTGTGCCAAGGCCAGTGGTTAAAACTGGATGATGATTCTATGTGCATTCATGTTATATTTTTATATGTTTAGAAAGTTGAATACATGGTTTTATGTAATTAAGAAAAAAGTTTTCACAATTGCTGGTTCATTTAGGCTGCTGAGATTTTTTTTTCCATCTAGATGAATAACTTGGTAACTTAATTTAGGTAATATTCAAACCACTTACTGTGGACCTTCAAGCTCTTATTCACACCTAGTGTGCCTTGAGATCAATTTCCCTGTCAGCAGACATCTGTTTCTTAACCCACTTCCCCTGATTCAGTAGGGATGTTCTCCTTTTTTTTCTAGAAACACTCTCACAGATTTTGTGCATCTTTGGTGGCCTGTCAATCATACCATCCAGGAACAGGAACCTGACTTAGGCTTAGAGCAAATGGACTTTTTCAGAGGAACCACAAGTAGATGATTGACAAAAATGGCTTTGGTCATTTCAACAACTGAGCTCTGCAGGATGCCCCGTTGGTCTCCCCAAGATGCCACCACTGTCATGTTTCTTGCTCTAAGAATGACAAGGGACTACATCATGCCCTGACTTCTACAACTTTTCCAATATTCTTCCAAACACTCCTTTTCATTGTATCAGTCAGAAACAGAGTACTTGACATATCTAGCTGAATTCCTGCCTTATCAAACAGATGCTGTTAGTGGCAGATTTTTTTAATGATAAAAAGAAACCTCAGCAATGTCAAATCTGAACTCCTGGGGATGGGGAGCAGGGAGTCTTTACTGGGAAAAAAAAATGATCTGATTCAACAGCTTAGGCTGCATGCACAGGATGTCCACTAAAGGTAACGTCAACACACCCACTTTACCCTAATGGTACCAATAAAGAATCACACAAAATTATAGTTGGAGGGTTTGATGGTGGGAAGAGATGAAATAACGGAAATATTGCTTGAGAAAGCTGGACATGGAGATATACCTCAGTACAGAATATTTGCCTGTAACACTTGGATATATAAGGCCCTGAATTAAGTCCCCAAAGAGAGGCTGGGATAGAGAAAGGGACGGGAAAGAGAAGACAAGAAAGAAAAGGGGGGGAAAAGTAAAGAAACTTAACAGCACACCATAAAGCAAAACACAAAATGGGAGGCTTGGGGTCAAGAAGTCACTAAGCCATCAAGAGCCACCCACTGTGCCAATGAAAGCTAAAGAGATAAATTTACTTTTAACTAGCCAAAACAATTTCTATTTCTAGTGTTTAGTGGATATTGCACACACTACATGACCTGGGTTTAGATTTAAGCCCTCAAGCAGATTACATTCCTCACAGTAAGAAGCCAGTTCCATTCAGGATCCACTAGCAACACATCAAGTTAAAACATTTACATCACACCTGGCATCTAAATAAAAGATACGCATATATTTAAAATTCATATTTTATAGAAATATTAAAAATTCAAGTTATACACACACACAAAAATCTGTTAAAAAGTTTTCATAGCATTTCTGTACCCACCTGTGTTAGAACTGGGAAATGCAATGAAATCTGCCTTGATAAAATACATTCATTTATTTAACATGTTACCTAACTGTAGCAATCTGGCACCCCCAAAATCAAATCATCATCAAAATCATCTTTTATGATGGGGTATTTTGCTTGTTAGGAAACCAAAAGCCAGTCCTGTTGCCTCCCAATCCTGTTGCAGCAAACACCTTACTTATTTGTATGCAATGATTTGATTTATTTTTCAATACATATGTGTGTTCTTCTGGCTGTAATAGTACACTGTAAAGCTACCTCACAGTGCACAATGATGAAACCTGCTCAAAAGAAGGCTGCATGATGGCATTTCAGGTATAAGAAAATATTTAGAAATTACCGGAACATGTAACATCAGCTTTTAATTTGCTAGAGTGGACATGCTCCAGCTTAAAGTCACGGGTAAAAGTGCCTTAGCACTGGGGATTTCTGAAAGCCTGTGAGTGTGAGGATGGGTGTTGGCTGAAGCACTCACATTTTGGCTCATGCTCTGTACACTTCCTACTTATTTGGTCAGGTGACTGTGGTCGTGTAGAAAGGATGTGCCAGACGGGGGAAAGCAAGGCACCAGAGCACCCTTTGGCTTTGATGAGAGAGACAGTGGTGCATCTTTGGCTGGAATGTTTCCTGCATGCCAGCAATCTTTGACTGGTCCTCTTGAATTTTACCTCAGGTCACATATTGACCGCTTAATACCGGAAATTAAAAGGACTACAGAAGTGAACATTTCAGAGAATCAAGACAAAGCCATCAAGTCAAAGCAACCGACAAAGCAAACTCGGAGGACAGCCTCTGAGAAGTTCGCTGACAGTGTGGTGACAGTGACCACAGATCGTGTCCATGAACAGAGGCTCCCAGAGCAAACGCCTATCTTGAGGACAGGGCTATCATAAAATGAAGCAAAGGAGGAAGAGTCTTTGGCTTCGACCCAATGTTACCAATTACAAACCATTAGGAAGATGTTTATTAATGCTACTTAGAACTAAGGTTAAGAACATCGATGGCAGCTGCCCTATGATGAATTGCAGCGCAGCTCTGACAACTCATATGACTTCAGCAAGCAGCTCAAGAGCCCCATGCCCTCTTCTCTATATGATGTATACTCATGACATTTCCCTCTCAAATTATGATGAGGACTGAATGGGCTGATGTGTGAGTGAACAGCACTGAAACACTGCTTAGCACATTATAAACACAACATACGGAACATTTGTTTGACATGCAAATGTCTTGACCTAACCCCAACATGAGGGTGTTTAGAGATGGGGCCTTTGAGAGACCACTGGGCAGTTTAAGTCTTGGGAGTAATGAAATTGTGTTCTTCAAAGAGGAGTGCTTCTGCTTTCCTTCATTCCATCCCTCCTCACTGAAAGGATGATAAACGGTGCTGGTGGTGGCGCTGGTTACTGCCTGGAGAGGTCATGGTCACGACAGAACCCAGTGTTAGTTTCCAGAGCTTTATTAGGAGGGAAAGGAGGGGGATGGGACCAGGCCTGGTGAGAGAAAAGATGGTGGGGTGGAGAGCAGAGCAGAGAGCAGAAAGAGAGGGTGGGGTCTGCGTCTGGCTTTTAAGGCCCGTACATAGTCACCAGCGCACACTAATGATGTAAGACGCAAGACCCTGAACTGGGCATAGCTGGAGTGAGGGCAGAATCCTAACACTCACCATCCTCTCCTTTTCTCTTTGCCATATAGAGGAGACAATGATAAGAAAAGAGCCTGTCGGCAAGCCAGGAAAAGAGCCCTGCTGTGTAGCTTATTTCCTGTGTGGAAGCATTTCTTTACTAGAGGGAGGCTTGTAAGTTAAGGTAGCTTACTAGACCCACAGGGCTGCCCGCCCCCCCAGTAATGCACGTGTGTAGAAAGAGAAGACTATTGGTTGGAGCGGCCTGCATGCTGTTCTGGGAGATCTAGTGATAACTGCTTCCAGGCATCCTTCTGGGTAGCCTTTTCAGTGAATCAGGACCCTTGAGTCACTGATGCTCCTGAAAGGAACCTCAATGAAGGCACCAAGAGAGAGTTGGCTGGAAGTGTCCTCTTCTCTGTT
Source organism: Peromyscus maniculatus bairdii (assembly GCF_049852395.1). Classification (NCBI taxonomy): domain Eukaryota; kingdom Metazoa; phylum Chordata; class Mammalia; order Rodentia; family Cricetidae; genus Peromyscus; species Peromyscus maniculatus. The sequence goes on from NC_134857.1 coordinate 45,820,518, forward strand.
GTCAGTGCTCTACATGGGATGGATGGATATCTGTTCACATCTCCCAAGGAAAAACCACACAAAAACTCCCCAAGAACTTGTAAGTTCATCTTGGATTTTGCAGCCCAGGTACTGTAAAATACAAGCGTCTGTGGTTTAAATCACTTAGTCAATGATAGTTTGTTACAGTATCTGAGCTAAGGCATAAACACCTATCTTTAAAGTCTTTAAACACAAAGGTCAAATCAGAATTAAAAGAGCAACACTGTGTAAGCCAGAGAAAAGTGGGGTAGGCCGGCCTGCTGGGGAGGGCAGTCTTGGCAAGATGAATGAAGACATAGGGGCAGGAAAGTTGACTCCAAGTTACTCAGCCTTTGGCAGAGTAACTCAGAGGACAACTGGTAGAAAAGGCCCTCCACATGCTAGCAAGAGGAGGCTGCAGGGGTCTGCGGTGGTGGCAGATTTTGATTCCCTGGGAACATTCATCAGCTATTTCTGTGCAAAGAATTAGCCAGATTCAGACATAATTCAATTCAGAAGTCTGTCTCCTCGGAGATAGAAAATGCATTGTTTAAACCAGAGTGAAAATTTAAATTACTATACCATCCACACACCTGGCAGTGAGGACTGCCTGTGCATCTGACTCCATGTCCACTATTGTCGGCATTCCACTTAACTTGCTATTGTTTAGATAAGTTACACACACACACACACACACACACACACACACAGAGGCGGGGGAGGGGAGACTCATATGTTAAAGCCTTGGTTGCCAGCCTCTAGCAACTATTGCTAGAGATCAGTGGAACTTAGAAAAGGTTCCACCGATCTTCACGGCCCTGAAGAGGTCCATAGGTCCCCATATCTCCCTTTGCACTCCATGGCTTGTGATGTGCACATATTTGACTCCGCTGCACATGCCTTGCCACAGGTCTAAAACAAAGGCCATTCAACCATAGACTGACTGATTGTTGCCTTGTAGTTAAGTTAACCCCCACCGCCTTTTGAGAATATTTGGCTCTCACTACAGCAAGATAAAGCTAAGACACTGCCCCTTCTTTCCTTCTCCCTTCCTGAAAGGGGTGGGTGTGGCTGTGCCATCTCAGCACTTTAACAGGAAAGGCATGTGGATTTAAGAGCAGATTCAGTGAGCAAGTATCACTCAGACAAACCCAATATTTTTGAAAGTTGAACTTAGTCTCTCAATGAGGAGTGTATTGGCACAATATATTGAATGTTCATTTAGCTCTGCGTTTATCTACCTACTCAGCCTTGGGTATTTCATGAGCTAAGGCGACATGTCCCCTGCAGCAGTGGACATACACATGTGATTACAAAGTACTTGGCCATCAGAGCCCGAATAACATAAGAGCTAAATTGCTTTTACATTGCATCTGCTTTATGCTGCCTCCCTACTTGTTCCCTATCAATAGAAAAATGATTTGGTTAAAATTAAATGGAAGGAACAAGCCAGTGAAGTCTTAAGCGACAGTCAGCCCACCTCTCTTTTCCCAAACCTGACAGTACACAATCCTTCACAGGTGCAAAACTAAGCAAATAAGGAACACTCAATCATGACTTGTAACACATTATAGTGAGAGAAAATTACCAAGGATGAAGACAAAATATTCCCCCAGTCTTACCAAAATTACTTACATATCAGAATATGACAATCTCCAAGTTCTACTTTTAGTACAAATGCATAAAACAGTTACCACCCTCCATAAAAGTCAGTCTCCACTCATGGAAGATTGGTAGCTAACTGAAAGAGGGTTTAAAGGATCTTACTTGGGCAGAAGAAGTGGCTCAAGGGCTAAGAGCACTTGATGCTTGTTCTTTAAGAGGACTGAAGTTTGGATCCCGGCACCCAGCTCACAACTGCCCATAACTCCAGTACCAAGGGATCTAATACCCTTCCCTGGCCTCTGAAGGCACATGTGGCTTACATATACACGTAAATAAAAATAAAGTAGATCTTAAAGAGAGACAGAAAGAGAAAAGGACAGAGGGGGAGGGAGGGAGGGAGGGAGGGAGGGAGGGAGGGAGGGAGGGAGGGAGGGAGGGAGGGAGGGGGAGAAGTGGGAGGAGAGAGAGGGGAGGGGAGGAGGGGGAGGGGAGGGGAATGGGAGGGGAGGGGAGGGGAGAGGAGGGGAAGGGAGGGGAGAAGAGGGGAAGGGAGGGGAGGGGAAGGGGAGGGGAAGGGAGGGAAGGGACTAAGACTTTACTGCAGGTAAACAAGGTCTGCTGCCTCACTGAGTACATTTCCAGTGCTGGAGATTTCCCCATAAATACCTGCAAAATCAGACTATAAATTGAGGCAGCTATCAATATATAAAAAAAGCTATCTCTGATCCTATACAGTAAAGCTTTAGTATGTTTAGAAAACAAGTTTGTTTGAAGAAAATCCAGCAACAGATGCTGAAAGAAATGCCCACAGCCCCTTTGCACCAAACACAGTTCTTATTTGCTAAACTCCATATGCATAAATTTGCTACTCTCATTGAAATCATGGTAGTTTAGCCGTCTGGCACTCTGCTTTTGCATTTGTATCATAAACCAGCTTCCCATGTTTCTACAGACTTTATAATTATCATTTTAATGGCTGCCTACCAGTTGCATAAATATTTAAAGAGCAGAACAGATGAGTTGAAGACTATCTTAACTTTATTACATAATTAAGAGTTTTAAAACTCATAATAAAGTCTTGGCTATAAAATGAAAAGCATAATAATCTTTTAAAGCATTAAATAAATCTTAGACAGAACAATTAGTTTAAAATATACAAAATTTCCTTAAGGGTTGTCAGTTCTCTAAATCCCACAGCAGAAGAAGCAAATAAATAAATAAATATGTAAATAAATAAGTGAACGATGAAACAGATAGCTACATAGATAAACAAACAAATAGTGCATGCCTATAATTCCAGCAACCAGGAGGTAGAGGAATTTTGAATTGGAAGCTATAGTAAGACTCTGTCTTCAACAACAATGAAAATGCCACTTGTGATGTCTACATCACTCCATGGCTTAGAGCCATTCGTGGAAGAGGAGACAGGAAGTCTGTAAGAGCCAACTATGGAGGATGATGCCAAGGAAATAGTGTCTAGCAGACACAACAGGGCAGTGGCACATACGAACTCACAGTGATCATGACAGCATGCACAAGACCTGCACAAGAGTAAGCCAGACAAAATCCAAGAGGAGGGGGGTCATGAAGTCCCACCCCCAGCTGAGGAGCTATTGGTATCTGACAGCTGCCACGAAAGGGAAAACTAGTCGTCTGTAATGATGTGACCTCTGGTATGATAACCACACTGCAGGGCAGGCCCTGCACCCGAGAATAATAGGCCAGGACAAATCGGACTCAATGGGTTAGGGTGGTGGACGGTGGATCTAGGTGGAATTGGGGGAAGAGGATGGACATGATCAAAGTTCACTGCATGAATTTCTCAAAGAATAAAAACATTACTTTTAAAAAATCCGGTTGTGATGTGTGGGCTGAAGTAACACAGTAGTGAGGGGGCTTAGTTGTTAAAAGCACTTGCTTAGTGGAATGATGGGCAAGGGCAGAAATAAAAAAGTGAAGTCTATATGAAAAAGCTATGTGGGGACCTATGCTCTTGCAACTCAACTAAAAATATATAATAAGAGATGGCTGAACACATTGTGAAAAAATGCAGAGGGATACTGGGAACTAAAGGTTTAAAGAAAGGAATGGAGGGGGTGGGATAAAGAAGGAATAGGAAGCAGACCAACCAAACCTAAAGCTATATAAAGAAGCCTTATAAAAACTCACTAGTTTGTAAGCTAATTAAGAACAGTTTTTAAAAGAAGTTTGAACAGTGGTACCCCACATGGATGAAGAATGCTGCTCTCAGAGGCATGGGCTATTAAATGAAAAGTCTCAGTGCAAGGAATGGGTTACTTCTTAGGAGTCATTGGTCAGAGGCCTCTCACAGGCATCCAAAACAACACTGAAGACACCATACAATTAGGTTCTAGAATACAAAGAAATCAGTCTGGAACTAGCCAGGAAACTCTCCCTGTGGGCTAGCTTTTAAAGCACTGGAAGATGCAATGTAGGATACTGGAGGAGAGAAAGACATCACTGGTCTTACCTAGCTAGTGCTTGACCCTTCATACTACAATTTGGATCTGCAATGCAAGATACACTCACTGATTCAACCATGGTAAGACTGTTCATGGGGCTTACCAATGGTTGTCTTGGCTAGATTTGAATGCTAATCCACAAGAGGGAAATAACACTAGTGACCATAAACATGGTTATAGGAGGATTTATTAAGGCAACTCCACATAGTTAACAGGGAGATTTATTTTGGGGTTAACTTACAACAAGTAAATGGACAGGATCTGGGAAAGGTGAAGTGTAATCCAGCAGTGTTCTCTGGAGAACTCTGTTCGGTGTACAACCAGCATCCAGGATCACCAGGAACCAAGAGGCTCATCTGAATCTCAGGTCTTAAGGGTTCCTGTCTTGGCCCTGCCTCAGAGGCAAGCCATAGATAGGCATTGACAGTTACCAGAAGCCTCACTGGGGGTAGTACTTCCAGGTCAAAGCTGGAACAGCTACCCACTACACATGATCAAAACCCCTGGTTAGGGAGGTCATAGGCCTTAGCATGTAGGGGGAGGGGGCTACTATTGTTGTTTTGTGAAATAGCCATGTTGTCAAACTGCCTTCTAAATATTTCTGTTTCTATCTATAGATTTGTACTGCTTTTCAACCCTGGTCAGAGAAATTTATTGCACTGGGTAGTCATTAATGAGAGACTCATAACTAGTCAAAGGTTGAGAATAAATGACTCAGAGTACTCAGCTGTAGATCTATATCTACCAACCTGACCCCAAGGCTCAAAGAAAAGGAGGCAGAAAGAATGTAAGAGCAAGCAGTTGGGTAGGTGTGCAATAAAAAGTTGTCATCTGGACATGACACAGGATGGGTAGGTGTGCGATGAAAAGTTGTCTTCTGGACATGACACAGTTCCTGCACTCACGACCTCCCAGCTACAGTGACTTGCACGAGATAATGCCAGTTAAAAATTCCAGCATGGATAAGAGAGAGACTACCAAGGAAAAGCTGAGAAGCTACTGGCAAATGATGACTACTGAGACAAGAAGAGTTCCTGTTTTAGGGGGATATTGGTAGGTGGCCCATGCCCCAAGGGATGATCCTACACCCATGGGCAGCACTAATTGGTTTGGTGGGTGAAAACAACAATAATAATGATGACGACAATTTTTTTAAAGACATAAAGTTAGAAGAGAGATATGTTGGTGGGGAAGTCCTACAGGGGAGACTATGGGTTGAATATGATCATGATACATTATATATATATATATATATATATATATATATATATATATATATATATGAAGTTATCAAACAATACATTTAAAATATTTTTAAAGTGCTTGTTGCAGAAGCATGATGACATAAGTTTGATCCCCAAAATTCTTGAAAGAATAAATTGATTCCCCAAAGTCTTCTGACCTCCAGCTGTAAACTGTGGCACACATGTGCCCACACTCATATGTATCATACATATATAGTAGTAACAAGCAAATATTTACATAGATAATATTAATATATTTATGAAAGTTTATCATTAGGAAGAAGAGTTTTGAGAATTTCAATGACACGTAACAACTAAGAGTTGTATTGAGGTATGTGATAAAATTGACCTGCTTTAAATATTTCATTCAATGACTTTTATTTATCCAGAATGTGTGACTACATAGTACTCTTATTCTGTTTTTTGAGACAAACAAGATCTTACCATGTAACCCTGTCTGGCTGAAACTCCCTATGTAGACCAAGCTGGTCTCAAACTCAAGAGATCCACCTACCTCTGCCTCTTAAGTGCTAGAATTAAAGGTGTGCACCAACATGCCTAGAAACAATATAATTTTAAAACATTCTGTCATCCCAAGAAGAAACCTCAGACCATTATAGTCATTTCCCATTTTCATACACTGACAACCACTACTCTGATTTGTCTCTAGATGTCATTCCTTCCTATATATTTTATACACAAAGTCATGTCATCTTTACTAGTGCCTGGCTTCTTTCACTTAGCATAATGTTTCCAAGGTACTTATGATGATGATGTTATGTCTTATCTTTTTGTCCTTCCTCCATGGCACCAAGATGATATTAAAGTCTTTCACTGGCACTTAGGGTTAAATGATCCTGAATAGGGAGATGTTTGGATAAATATCATGTACATTACAGAGCACTGTGTAAGTATAAGACTCACTATGAACTGGTATGAAATAACCTCTAGGAGATATAAATAAGAGAACATGAAAAGATGCAATGTATGTTAACTTGGAAAAAGAAAAAAATAGAACTACACCAGGTGACTGTGGCGCATACCTTTAATCCCAGCACTTGGGAGGCAGAGCCAGGCTAACCTCTGTGAGTTCGAGGCCAGCCTGGTCTACAGAGCGAGATTCAGGACAGGCACCAAAACTACACAGAGAAACCCTGTCTCGAAACTGCCCCCCCCCCAAAAAAAATAGAACTACAAACAATATACAGTTATCTAAGTTGAGCACAGTCTACAAACTCAGTACTTGAAAGACAGGCAAAGGATTAGGAATTCAAGGTCATTCTCAGCTACATAGGGAATCAGAAGCTAAAACACACCCAGGAGTAAGTGCGCGCGCGCACACACACACACACACACACACACACACACACACACGTTTGTATAGTTATAGTTGTATAGTGATCAACTCATTGTTAGAAGAGAGAAACACAATAAGCTTAAGCTAAAAATAAAAACAAAATAAAACAATGGAACCCATTAGCTGTCTGTAAGCAAGGGAATCCATGTGAAAAGAAGTGATTCTCTATTAGTATCCTACATATTTAAAATTAAAATAAAGTCAGTAAGAATAGGAAGGTGAGAGAAAAGTAAATACATATTTATGCACATGCCCAGAAAGAAGTCTACACTTGTCTACAGCTCTGTACATTTTCATGTTTATATGTTTAAATATATTCTTTAATCTCTGTCCTTTGCCAAAAAGCAAAGTCACCTCCGTTCCAATTGTCACCTTGAGGCAGATTTGCACACACAAGGTCATGACCAAACCTCACTTCTGTTCTGATAAGCTGACCACCAAACCACATTAGCAGGCAAATAGAAAATAAACAATAACAACACAAATCTCAGGTCTTTTGCAGGAGAATCTTTTCAGCCAAAAAGCACATGAAAAAAATGAGTTGACTTCTTGCCAAGTTTCACAGATTAAAATAAATCTCAGTCACTGAAAGGGATTAGCTACTGAAAACAATTTCATTTCCATGCAAAGACATCCCAAATAACACAGGCAGCGTTCTGAAAAGGGGAGAAAGGAAGATTTCCTAAAATCGTTGCAAAAGTAGGAGGCTTATTTGTTGAATCCTCAGCACAAACCATGACCCCGTTCTGGTCTGGTAGGCACTGGGTGATGGAGTTCACAGGCATGCAGCTGCCCACAGGAAAGAGTGTCAGGGGAAGGGAAGAGGGGCCCTCCTTCCAGCTCTGTCACTAACTGCCTGTGTAATTTTCCAGAAGGTCATGGAGTAGCCTTTCTTGAATCTAAAAGAGCATTTTCTTATAAAACAGCTGAGCTCTTTGTGCAAATATTATTTTCTTTCAATCAAAGTTCCAGGGTTTCTGAAAAGCTTTTAGAATGATTATGGGAGGTCTGGAGGTAGGGGGTGCGATCTGGGTGTCTTAGTAGAGATTGAATTTTCAAAATGAGTTTTATATATGAAATATAACTCACAGGAAATGGCTTCCTTTTGAGAGCTACCCCCTGTCACTAACAAGCCTTTGAGTCAAACAGCCTAGGAATATCTGTGCTCACAACCATGAGCAACTCAGCTCAAAGGAAGAGTCTTCCTAGTGAATAGAAAACAACAACGTGAAGTTCATTGACCACCCACCCCCCTCACTGTCGCCAAATACCTTTGCCTAATCACTCCTATGGAGAAGATAAGATTACTCTAAAGCCTTTATAAACTAATTGGTCATCAATAATATTGCAGAATCTGTCTGCGAGCCTTATGTGCATACTGTGAGTAGATAAATACATTTGAGATTTAGGTCAAAGAAAGGAATTAGTAAGTAAACCTTAAAATGGCATAACCTTTTATGTTTCCTTTATGGAAACCTTCCACCTAACATTTTGCTTCTTAATTGGGTTTATTTTATAGGCAACAATTGTCCTGTCCCACAGTCTTTAGCCCTGAGAAGTAAATGAAATACTAATCAGAATTCATTACAATATAATGTTGTTGGTTTTATTTAATGTGTTTCCATGGGAAAATAGATAAAGATTATAAAACATTACATTTAGTTCCAACTAACACGTAAAGAGTTTTCCATTTGAATATCAGATCAGAAGTGACCCTACAATATGGTTTTTAATATATGGTATTTTAAAAAAGAACCACAGACCCTCTTCCACCCTTGTTAGGTGACATGACATAGTTCTGGATATTTGAGGTCAAAATTCTCATGCCATGATAAAGAACTGGCCTTGCATATAAAGAACATTATCATCTAAGAAAGCTTACACATGTTTCTCAGACTTGCTATGTGCCTTGCATATAAAGAACATTATCATCTAACAAAGCTTACACATGTTTCTCAAACTTGCTGTGTACAAAAAATCACAGAAAGACATTCTTAAATGCATTAAGCATAGGCCCCCGGCACATGCCAATCAAATCAGAATCTATTGGGACAGGTCTGAGCATCTGATATGTTTACAGGTTGGTTTAAGGTTCTCAGAGGTCTCCTATGAACCTAGAGTGATGTATTAGCTCACTTATTCCTAATAAAACCTCTATGACAGCAGTAGAGGTCAATAATTGCCCCACTATGAGGAGCAAAAGAAACAAACTCTAAGCAGTAAAGAACTTGTCTGACATCATGAAGCCAAGAAATGACAGTGACAGAGGTTGGAGTCAGGTCTCTTGAGTCCCACAATGGTATTCCTCCCATCACACCACATAAAACGTCCACATTCAAAAGCTGTCTAGGTCACTAACTGGTCAGTTTCTACAGCAGTCATTACCCCAATATTTGACTTCCTGGAGGAAAGAGGGGTTTGCTAGTGTTCTATAGCATACAAAGCCCAGCTTTTACATATTAAGAAACAGTAACTGGTAGTTTAAATAAGATACATGTCCCCGATAGGCTCATGTATCTGAATACTTGGTCCCCAGTTGGTGGCACTATGTGGGAGGCTAAAGAGGTGTGTGTGGTCTTGCTTGGGAAGTATGTCACTGGGTTTTGAGAACTTAAATACTCAAACCACTTCCAGTTTGTTCTCTCTGTTTTGTGCTTATATAGCTCAAGATGTGATCTCTCCAGCTGCCATTCCTGCTACTTCTCTGACATGGTGGACTCTCATCCCTCTGGAACCATGAGCCCAAATAGACTCTTCTATAAATTATCTTGTTCATGGTCTTTTAACACAGCAACAGAAACATAATTAATACAATATCATTATTACTTCACAGAAATGATGAGATAAATTATGTAAACACCAGCAATAAAAGTTCATGTCGTCTTTTTTCCCCCAATAACCCATTAAGTTCAACTAGTGCTACCCATTCATACATGAGTGTTGTTTGTTTTTGCTCTTTTTTCTTTTAGGGAGCCTGCCACCCAGCTCCCAAATAAATCACACACAGAGGCTTATCATTACTTATGAATGTCCAGCCTTAGTTTGGCTTAGTTTCTAGCCAGCTTTCTTTAGATTAAATTATCCCATCTACCTTTTGCCTTTGGGCTTTTCCTTTTTTCTTACCTCTGTAAATCTTACTCTTACTCCATGGCCTGCTGTGTAGCTGGGTGGCTGGCCCCTGATTTCCTCCTCCTTCTCTGGCTTCTTCTTCCTTCCTCCCACATTTCTCCCTCTATGTATTCTCTCTGCCTGCCAGCCCCACCTGTCCTTTCTCCTGCCTTGCTATTGGCCAATCAGTTCTTTATTAGACCATCAGGTGTTTTACACAGGTACAGTAACACAGCTTCACAGAGTTAAAGAAATGCAAAATAAGCAAAAGTAACATACTTTAAAATAATATTCCACAACACATGAGCACGGGAAGCCTACTAGTGGAATATCATCAGTAATTAGTGATTCCTCCTTTCCTAGCAGCTGTCAGTTGCCAAGAGCTCCACACTAAGGAGTGACTATGGAAAATATAAGGACTTAAAAGGGCCAATTAAAGTTTAGATGGCATGGCAATGACGTGATATCTGACATGAGTCACTAAAACATGACTGATGCTGGATATCCAGGGGACTAGGAGTCGATGAGCCAGTAAATGATGGCTGTTACCAGATGTCAGGGGAACCTGGACCAAGCAGTGACATCATCTGTCACGTAACAATTTCTGGCAAAATGTCTCTTTTATACACGGGAAGTCAGAAGTGAGCACCTTCACAAACCTGCCTGTCTGTGTGTGTGCCGGTGTCACTGATGTGCCTACCAGTGTCCGGTTGCCTGTTGGGGTACATGTATGTCTCATCTGCATACAGCTCTGAGTCTTCTTCTACCTCCCAGCTAGTTGTGAATTGCTCCTCTCTAGCTTTATTATTATTATTATTAAGAAAAAAATTTCCATTCATTTTACACATACCAATCAAAGATCCCCCTCTTCCTTCCTCCTCCCCCCACCCCCAGCATCCCTCTCCCAACCCACCTCCCACTCCCCCTCACAAGAAGGCAAGGCCTCCCATGAGGAGGCACATCCAGTAGAGGCAAGTCCAAGCTCCTCCCCCTGCCTCAAGGCTGCATGAGGTGTTCCATCATAGGTAGTGGTTTCCAAAATGCCCGTTCATGCACCAGGGATGAATTCTGATCCTACCACCACAGGGGCCCCCAAGAAGATCAGGCTACACAACTGTCTTGCTATGCAGAAGGCCTAGTCCAATCCCATGCAGGCTCCATAGCCATTGATCCAACTTTCATGAGTTCCCACTAGTTTGGTTTGGTCGTCTCTGCAGGTTTCCCTAGTATGATCTTAATGCACTTGCTCATAGAATCCCTCTTCTCTCCCCAACTGGACTCCTGGAGCTCTGCCTGGTGCCTCTGTGGATCTCTACATCTGTTTCCATCATCATCCTGAGTGAGGTAACCCAGACTCAGAAGGACAAACATGGTATGTACTCACTCATAAGTGGATAATAGATGTAAAGCAAAGGATAATCAGACTACAACCTACAACTCCAAAGAAGCTAGCTAACAAGGAAGACCTAAAATGGGACACATGAATAGATTGCCCTGGGAAGGGGAAATAGATGAGATCTCCATGAGTAAACTGGGGATGAATGGAGGGTTAGGGGATGGAGGATGCAAACATAAGGGAACAGGGTGGTCAGTCGAGCTGGAACAGGGATGGAGTGGGAAAGCAGTGAAATAGACACCATGATAGAGGGAGCCATTATGGGGATAGAGAGAAACTGGGTACTAGGGAAGACCCCAGGAATCCCCAGGGATGACCCCAGCTTGGACTACTAGAAATAGTGGAGAGGGTGCCTGAACTGAACTGGCTTGCCCCAGAGATCAGATCAGTGAATACCCTAACTGTCATCACAGAGCTTTTCTCCTCTCTGGCTTTAGACCTTAGCCTTACAGTGGGGTTTGCTGAGCACCTCCCTCTCTATGCCAAGTCAGCTGTTACTACATCAGCTGGGCTTGGCTTTTCCCCAAAGCTAATGTGATCATTTTAATCATCAACTTCATAATCTAGAATCACCCGGAAGGAGTCCAGACGAACTGCCTAGATTAGATTGGGCCGTGGGCATGCTTGTGAGGGATTTTTCTTATTTGGGTTAATGAACTGGAGAAGACCCTGTGTGGGCAGCACAGTTCCATGGGGTCGGCCCTGGACTGAATGAGAAAGAGAGCAAGCTGAGCATTAGGATGTTTGCGGTAATTTATTGCTTTCCGCTCTTGGCTGTGGATGTGTGATCAGCTGCTTCAAGTTCTTGTCATCTTGGATTCCCTGGAGGGAGTGACTTGAACCTGGAATTGTGAGCCAAATAAATCTCTTCTCCCCTAAGTTGCTTTTGTCAAGGAATTTTATCCCAAGCACAGGAAATGAAACTAAGACAACTACTGAAAACTAGTCTCTGTTGGCTCTACAAGAATGGTTCTATGGAAGCCAAAGAAGCATTTGAACTCGGCATGTTTTTAAAAGGGGGAGGGGGAGGCTTACCATACTACACACTGATTTCAAAGCTCTAGTCTATTGCTTGAGTGATGGCCAGGTCAAAGTGAATTGTTGAATGTGGATGTACATGTCTTGAGGAGATGGAGGTTGAATGGGATCCTAGGAGAAATCCATCTTCTCCTGAAGGACCTGGCTGTATTGATAAGATAAAAGAGACTCCCAGGTAGCATCTCCAGACATCTCCACTGTCTGAGAATCTGGATTTTAAATATACCCCCAGTAATTCTAAAGTTCATTTAAGTTTAGAAGACAAATTCTAGGTACCAATACTGTCAACACTGCTCAGTCCACTTGACTATCACAGGATCATCAGAACCAACCCAGTGCTAGAGGACACATAATGGAACTTTATTTTGTAGGATGTCTTAATTAGGGTTTCTATTGCTGTGAAGAGACACCATGACCATGGCAACTCTTGTAAAGGAAAACATTTAATTGTGGTGGCTTACTTACAGTTCAGAGATTCAGTCTATTGTCATCATGGTGGGACATGGCAGCATGCAGGCAGACATAGCACTAGAGATTAGCTGAGAGTTCTATATCTTGCAGGCAACAGGAAGCCAACTGAGACACTGGGCAGTATCTTGAACAAATATGAGCCCTCAAAGCCTACCTCCACAGTGACAGACTTCCTCCAACAAGACCACATCACTCTAACAAGGCCATACCTTCTAATAGTGCCTTTCCCTTTGGGGGCCATTTTCTTTCAAACCACCACAGAGGGATACCTAAATCAAGGAAGTGAAGACCTCTTGCACAGTTTCAAATATGAACATTAGCCCACCACTGATAAGAGATGAACTATCCCAGTTAAAGCAAGGGTTAAAAAAGAATCAGTTCCGCCACATGTTACCCACTAGCCACCCTTCTTCTATGAGCTCACACCTCCTTGAAGTCTGCTCTGCATCTCACGTTTCAGCTCTTACTTGTACAGAGTGGCTAGCTGGCTAGGAGTGGGGCACTCCTGAAGTGGGGCACCTGCCTGTAGCAGGGTCTGCTACAGGCCTTGACGACCAATAATCATGGTATCTGACTTCACCCACACCACACTCAAAGTCACCTCTTTGAAAATCAAAATCCCTCTGCAGTATTCAAACATGGTACACTACACATACTAAACCAAGATTAATTTATTGTCTGTTTCATTTCTTCAAGTCCCTGAACTCTTTTTTGGGTGTCTCTGGTCTTTGTTTCAAATTGCATTTGAAAACGGAATACTTACGTGTGTTCCAGCAAATTCATACCCTCTCAAGTAGGTCCCAGTTATTAATTTGAGACCCTATTCCTTCATCAACTGAGGGACTATGGAGCTGACCCTTTTGTGTCAAAAGCAAAAACAAAAAGCCCAAATAAAATCTTAACTGATTTCATGCAAAATGAGCTAATTTTGTTCACAGATGTCCTAATTCAGCGTGCTTTTAACACGCTTTACCAAAGAGTCAAATGACTGAAGACGGAAGAATTCATGCTGCCCTTGGTGGAAAAGGCTATGCTTTCCTTTTCCCACCCTTTATTGCTCTCAGACCAATTTCTCTCCAAAGCTGGGGGTTTGGGAGACAACCTGCTGTGCTGAATGAAGCAGACCTGACACTTTGCAGCCATAGCTATTAGGAATTCAAGTCGGGTGGCACTAAAAGCAAACATCTTTCTACAGTGGGGAAAATGTGCGCATGAATTCCCCCAGCTTGCCTTTTAAAACCATGTCCAACACTTTGTTCTTAATAACAAGCTTTCTTAAAAATTAAACGCCACAAAGGAATCACTGAGTAACTGAGAGTTACCACCGCCTATTTGTGGAATTTTGATTGGAGATGCTATCTCAAATCTGTGTACTACAGGTCTTAAAATCATTTCTAAAAATAGTAGAACTTTCTAAAAATGGGAGAGAAGACAAAAATACTGCAAGCCTCTTATAAGCAAAGTAAGCAGATGTAATCAGAGCAGATGTTCTCCAAACAGTCAATCTCGGGGGAGGGCAACATTAAATCCCTCCCCCACTGCTACAACATTCCTTGAGTCTCTCTGAATCCAAGTCATCATACATACTAACACATACAATGTTCACACACATTCACATACACCCTAAGCATTACAAGGATTGTAGGGGACCAATCCCCACTTTTACGACCAGGATACTCTTAAGCAGGGAGAAGTGAGGAATATTTAGATAGAAATATTTAGACAATGAGAGGAAAGACAGAAACACAATATAGCCTTGAGAGAGCCTGGGTCAAAACCCACCAGCCCAGAACTTTATTCAAAAGGGCTTTTATAACAATGCCAAGAAGCGGGGCAAAAGACCTCCCCCTTGCTAGGTACAGCCAAGTGTAGACCCTTCCAAACACCTGGTACTCAGGCCTTTGGTCCAATCATCCTCTTATGCAGTCCTGCTGGGTAAAGCCACTAGGAAACATCGGAGGGCTCCAACAAAGGATGACCATCTAACAAGAATAAACAGAACTAAGAAATAATAAAGATGGCCATATGATAGTTGGCTATGTCAAGCAATACATATGTATGTATGTATGTATGTATGTATGTATGTATGTATGTATGTATCACAGAAGCTAAGAGGACTGTTATGGCTTGGATATGAAGTACTCCCACACACACCAAAAAAAGAGAATCATACATTAAAGTTTGGGTTCCCAGTTGGTACCTCTATTTAGGGATGTTCTGCAAACTTTAGTAGGTGAGCCATAGGTGAAAGACGAAGGTCACTGGGGGCATTCTCTTGCTGGCTCTGCCCTTGTCCTTGCCCCCACCCTTCCTGGCCACCATGAGGTAAAGAACCTTCTCTATCAAATACTCCCCCACCACCATTATCTGTTCAGGGTCATGAGGCCAAGTGACCGTGCCCTAAAACCTCAGACAGTGAACCAAAGCAAGTCCTTCTCCCCTTCCATTGCTTACGTCGATAGTTCTGTAACAACAGCCAATGTCCAACCCAAAGTGGATTAGAATGAATCCAACGAGAACAGTGGCAGCAAGGCTGAAGGGCAACAGAAGAAAACCATCCACTGGTGAAGGGGACAGCCAGCCCATAAACACCATGAGACAAGAGTTGCAAGCCAGGAAAAAGGGGGAGCAGCACAGGAAAAGAGAGGAACCCTGAGGGGCACCTCAAATGTTCTTGGCATCCGAAACACGGAAGAGGTGTAATGCTGGCTGCTCAGCGACACGCAAAACATCCACTTTAGCCACGCACTTCACAGAATACCACACAAGCATCTGTTCTCCGTGGTCCTGTTCCAGAGAAAGCATCCACTCGTCTCCTCAAGCGAGCAAAGCCAGAAGCCCTGGTTTTGTTTAAGCACAGGCAAAAATAGTGACAATCGAAAATGCAAAAGAAAATGCATTTGTGGGTTAAAACATAGTAAAGCAGCATTTCACTCGCTGTGCAAATATTTCAGGGTCGCTTAAAAAGTCATTGTGGGGACTGGAAAAATGGCTCAGTCATTAAGAGTGTATGCCACTCTTACAGAGGACCTATGCTTGCTTCTAAGCACCAACGCTGGGTAGCTCAGAATAGCCTATAACTCAACTCCAGGAGAAACCCAATGCCTCTGGGTTTCACAAGCACCATCACACATGTGCACATACCTACACACAGACTCACACACATACATATAATTGAAAAAATGAAATCAAAAAATCATTGTGGGTAAAGTTGGGGAACTGTTAATAAAATTGAGGTGGGTGGGCCAGAGAGATAGGTCAGTAGGTAAAGTGCATACCTTGAAGATATGAAGACCTGGGTTTGATTCCGACAGGTATATGTACGATGGTGCACACACGCACATGCACATGAGTGTGAGGGCACAAACACACACACACACACATAAATTCACAAATTGAATTGGGAGACATCTGAATCCATTTGGTAATATCTAAGTTTAAAATAAACATGCATTTTGGTCTTGCAATCACATTACCAAGGATGTCCATGACGCTCAACTAAATGAATTATGAGTTAACCATAGAATTCAATATGAGAATGTCACTAAAAATAATGTCAACTCTATGACTAGGGAGATGGCTCAGTGCAAGCATGAAAACAGGAGGAGTTCAGACCCCAGAATCTACATAATACCAGATGGACATTACAAGCCATATGTCATTCAAGCACTAGAAAGGGGCAGACAGGGAGAAGCAAGTTACCTAACCAGACTAGCTCTACAGCAAGCTCTAGGTTCAATAAAAGGGCCCTGCCTCCCTATAAAAGGTAGAGAGCAACTGAGACAGACTCCCAACATCAACCCTGGACCTACCTTATATGCACACATATGCACACATCCACGCACACACGAGTACACACAGTATGTGCCCACACACATGTGAACACACACATAAGGGGGAAAATGGCATAAATCTAAATTTTCCAAAAAAGGAAAATGAAGATGTTTTTAAGTGAACAAAAGAGTTAGAGAATAGATCTGAGGTAAAACTCAATGCCAAAGCTCTTGCTTAGCATGTACCAAGTGCTGGTGTTCAACACCCACCACTGCATACACATGCATCCACACAGAGAGTTAGAAATCATTTATAGCATGACTTTGTTTGAATTGTCTAATCCACCGACTTTAACATCAACACCCACCACTGCATACACATGCATGCACATGCATGCACACAGAGAGTTAGAAATCATTTATAGCATGACTTTGTTTGAACTGTCTAATCCACCGACTTTAACATATGCTACATACTGACAGAATTTAGGACACGCTGTCCTGAAATTCAGCCAACAGTAGCAGCAGAAGGTGCTGGCTGACCTCTCCTGCTCTCGTCCCACATAGAAAGCCATAAATAAATGACCTGTCCTTGCTCCAAAAATGGGTCAAGCAACATTCATTCCAAAGGTGCCTTCCCTAGAGGAAAGCGGCATCCTTCTGCATGAAGACATAAGCATACCTAGAACAAACTGACCAACAGGCCTTGCTACGTTCCTTCCTGCTGACCACAACAGAGCATGCCCTTTGTTCTTCATTCACCCTTTACCATGTCTGCCCATAAAAATAGAGTTTCTGTTCTTCGTGTCTCTGTTTCTAAAGGCTCTTGACACATAAAACTTACACTAAATAGACTGGTCACTTGCCCATGGCCGAAGGATCAAGAGTTCAAGATCATGGATGGCTACACAGTAAGTTCAAGGACACATGGCAACCACATCCCTTGCCTTCCGTTCAATTTTGTCAATGTAACTGCTGACTGAAAGCACCAAGAAGTCTATGACCTTAAACATCACATATCTTAAGCATGCCTCTTCCCGGCCTCTCTATTCGGGTAAGTGGCTCTTTCATCTCCTGGCCTCCCTATCTGAGTAAGTGGCTCTTTCATCTCCTAATAGTTTAAGCCCCAAAGGAACAAGTACCATAGTTTCCTTTCTCCATCTTTCATAAGTCTAAAGTACACACAACTCAAGACCACCCTTTCTCTCCAATATGGCAACATCTTTTCCATGTTCTACCAACTGTGTTGTTTTTAAAATATCAAGTAGATCTTCCACACATTCCAACAGACTCCCACTGGAGAAACTGTCAATCGCAAACTTCTCTAACAAAGGTCTACATGCATACACATGAGTCTAGCCCCGCCCAGCACACTGCATTTGCTGCTCTCTTCCTGTGGGATGCTGTCTGAGCAGAGGTGTGAAGGTCTTCTTCCTTTCATAGAGTTAGCATTACATCATTTAAAAGGCAGAACGTGTCCATCCAAGTTAAAAGAACTTCTGGTTACCTACTATATTAATCTCCATTTTCTTCTCTAGTTCAGGTAAAAGAACAGAGATGCCTTTTTCTCCCATAATTTCCTGTACCTGATACATGTTGAGACATCACACAATTTTGTTTATTTGGATTAAAATATTTGTGGTTCCCAATAAGCTACTCTAAAAAAGGAGTTGCTAGTTGCCATCCCTTGCCAGTTGCTCTCAAAAAGATATGAAGAATACTTCATCAATAAAAGCTAGGGACTGGCCGGGCGGTGGTGGCGCACGCCTTTAATCCCAGCACTCGGGAGGCAGAGCCGGGTGGATCTCTGTGAGTTCGAGGCCAGCCTGGGCTACCAAGTGAGCTCCAGGAAAGGCGCAAAGCTACACAGAGAAACCCTGTCTCGAAAAACCAAAAAAAAAAAAAAAAAAAAAAAAAAAAGCTAGGGACTGACTTATTCACTTCAGGATTCTTAATGTTTAAACCTAAGATATGGTGAAGAATATAAATGAAAATAGATGAGCATAGACTTAATTGCCAATCAATGAGTCCATTCTGCTATTAATACAGAACTCGATTTGAAGATGTTTTATTAGACCAGTTAGAATATAGTGGAGCTATCCAACTGGTTGGAAAACAGTCAAAAGTATCTTCCAGAACTCTGAGAACTGCAATTTTCAATACAAGTAGATTTCAGTGAATCACAGTAGAGGAGCATTATCAAAGGTCTTCCAGTTCCAATGATTCATCTCCTCCTTACCATCCACCATCTCTGTTCCTTCTGACTCCTGTATTGCTGTGAATCACACAGAGATGAGCCTCAAACATTATATTTGTGAACGTTATGGGGAAACTCAAAAGACCAAAAGGCTTTGTATCAAAATTTCAACCATTATTTTGGGGGGATTACAGAATTAGAAATTGTTGGAACCTGGTCCAAGAATGAAACTCTGTGAGGAGAATTCTGAGAGCTTGTGAGAAAACTCCAAGAAAACAAGATGTGAGTCCAGCAACCTCAGTTTCTTCAGAACTTGTGATTGTTCTTGGAATGCGATTTCCTGCCCTCCCAGATGTTTTGGGTTGGAGTGAGTTGACTTCAGCTGTTGTTATTCATGTGTCTTTATGGAAAAACATGGTTTTGCCATGTGCAGCTTGTCCTTGTGGTTATATACAACTTGAACTCATGAGAACTTCACTCAGGTGACCCTTTTTTTACCACTCGGGGTACAAATCATCTGATGTTTTGAATCAACTTGGCTATTGCATGAACTTTCTTTAGTCTACCTCACTGTTAGGCCGTGCTCTCCCAGGTTCATGCCACCAACTAGAGAGGTGACAGAAATAATTCACACTCTTTATTTGCTTCTTACTTTGCTATTTTCTTGAATAAACAAGTAACATCTTAATTTAAAATTTTTATAAACTTCCTAATATGATATTTGCCCACATGCAATGAAAACTAAAAAAGAGGCTTAAATCTGGAAATGGTGAGGGAATACCTATAATTCTAGCACTTGAGAAGTAGAGGCAGGAAGTCCCAGAAATTCAAAGTCATCCTCAACTACATAGCAAGTTCAAGGCCAACCTGGGCTATGTGAGACTCTTGTCTCAAAAATCAAAGGGGGGGAGGAGAGAGAGGGGTAGATTGATTTCATAGACAAACACCAAAATATTTCAACATGTTTAAGAAAAACTTAGAATTTAAAATATTATTTTATTACTCTTTAATAGACACTACTTCAAATTTTTCATTGCAGGGGAAATTTTTCTGTCTTACTTATAAAAGTTATTTACATAACCCTGAAATTCTGACCCAAATTATTAAAGTCAAACTGATCCACCTTTGGGTCACCTTCACCTGATTTAGAGGCAGAAGAACATTACATAATACAGAAAGCAATTCTGGGAATTTTGATAAATTCAAAAAAACACAGTCGCTGAGCAATCAATTATCAGCAGCAAAACTGTGATCTTCCACACTGGTGATTTGTCAGCAGCTCCCAAGCCATCAATGCTAGGGTTATCATCATGCTGAAGGTACACAATGTCAAACGTGCTGCATCCGAAGGAGCAGAGGTGCTGTAACTTCCAGGAGATGGACAAGCTTTGCCAGGACTCCAGCTCTCTCTGCCCTGGATCACCAGAACATTCCAGACAGGAAGGAACAACACCCTTGGTCCCCGTGGCTGCTTCCCTGAGGGCCTATTCTCAGGACAATTATGTCCCTTGCTATTTTGAAATTCTGCAACTGCCTCATCACTCCAGTTAAGTGCTATAATCACGGCTCTGCTTTCTCCAGCCAGAGCAAGGGCAATTGAGACATCAGAGTCTAACATGGCAATCCCAATCCAAACATTCAAAAGTCATGGTAGGTCCATCTCTTCTTAAATCTCAGAAAACATTTGCCCTTTGCAAGGCAGTGCTATTCTAACAGCAGAAGAAACCTCTGGGGACGGCACAGAAGCATCTGTGGTCTTTAGAACTCAGTCACCACCACTGGTCCCTCACAAGTCTATCCCTAAGTGAACAGCGACCGGAAGGAGTCTTTTTCTAAATACCCAGGGCAGCGTGGAAGCTCATCAACAAGGTCAGCGTCACTGAAAACACATCTGTGGAGTGCAGCCTTCCTGTGTGCTTGCAAATGAGGAGCCAGGCCTTCGAGCTGAAGCCAGGCTTGGCAGGGGGACTTATCTGGGACAGCTGGAAGCAATGTCGCAGTGGCCATCAGCTGCCAGAAGTAGAGATGCATGGCTCATTAGATCTCTGCCAACAAGTGATGATTACTGTGCTGGAACTGAGGTATCCTCTGATGCTGATTACTCCAGCTACCCAGCAGCTAGAGGTGGAATCCACCCCCCAAAAAACCTATTGATCTTAGCCACAGAGTCCCTATTCTCACCCACTCTCGCCCACACTGTGCCCTGGACCTGTCTGACAACAAAAGGTTGGGCCTTGTCCACATCACTTACCATGCTTTAAGCCAGAATGGGGAATTCCTCAGGAAGCTGGATCAAGCATCTACTACCTCTGCAGCCATCATCATATCCATGAACAAACCAGCTGCCAAGCAGCTTACCTCTGGGGATTAGCTGTTTCCCAGTTCAAAATGCACTTTTAAAATACAATTGTCTCCCTTCTATTCTGTAAACAAGGATGACCAGGCTTAAGTCAATCTCACAGTTTCTCCATAAAGCCATGTCCACAGTGGAACCTTTAAACAATCCACCATGAAGATTTTTAAGGGCTTAAAAATGAGTATCTCATACAAAATAATTCTTGACATTTTGTAGTTTTGTTTTTGTTTGAGGCAGGGTCTTACTATGTAAAGCAGGCTGGTCTTGAACTCAGAGATTCCCCTGTTTCTGCTTCCCAGTATTGGGGGCTGAGCCACCATGCCTGGCTCCGCTATTTATTTTTAACGGGAGATAAACTTCTTTATTTTTATTTTCTCTTTTGTTATTTTGTTGTTGTTGTTGTTTCTTTGTGGGGTGTATGGTGTATGTGTACTAGGCGAGTGCTCTACTGCTGAGCTACATTCACAGTCCAGGACAAGCTTTGTAAACACTCTATTCTGGCTTGTGGAATAGCAAACAGCCTGCACAAGACCAGTAATACTAAGTGCTCATGGCAATTGTGTTAGAGAAGAAATCCTCACTTGAATTTTTATATCAGTAAAAGGCTCACTCTAACATGTCAGATTCCAAGACTGTCCTCCATTTGACATTGCACTTGAGACACAGAAAAATCAAAACTCTACCCTGGAAAATAAGGACCCCATTCCTTTCTACTGCTCATGCTGCCCATTAGGTGGGTGGTCTATTTCAAACACGCTTTTCTTCCCCTTGATGTGAAGAACTCTTTAGTTCTCCTCTCATCCTTCACTTCTCCTGAGGTCACTGAAGGGAATGGGATGGAAGCTACCATAGAACAGAGGAAGTCCCCTGTGCTGAGAAGTGACAACGTGCATCACTGCTGGATGCTCAGGGTACCCGTTCTCAAACACATCAAAGTCCAAACATGCATCTTCCCTGTGAGACCAAGCATTCTAAATGGCCTGTACATTTAGGGGTACACACCTGGAACCCTAGCACTTGGGAGGCTGAAGCAGAAGGATCAAAGTTCAGCCTGAGCTATATAGCAAGACCCTGTCTCAAAATTGCTGAAGTGGATAGATAAATAAACAAATAACCTGTTGTAGTAATATTTGGATTGTTGTCTTTTGAATCTGTCTATCTCCTTATGCCCTGGTAATATGTGCCTTGAAATAGGTTAATTTGTTCACATTTCCTTCACTGTTTCATTTTTTTCTCAACACTTGTTATCTAATGTTTTATTATGCATATAAAGTACTTTATATAAAATTCTTTATACATATAATTATACATAATATTATGTTTATAATACATCTCTCTCTCTCTCACACACACACACATACACACACACATACACACACACACACACACACACACACACACACACACACACACACACACAGACATCCAACCTCTTAACTTGTTTTTATTGTCTGTCTCTATATTCCTTCAGTGAGTTCTCTCTGGGACAACTCTCACAGGCCCATCTAGAAATGTGTTGTGCTAGTCTCCTAGGCATTTCTCAGTCCAACCAGATTTACAATCAGTATTAACAAGCACACGCAACATTAACAATTTATCCAAGCCATGAAGATGCAGCGTGCTGCACTAACCTGTTATGCCTGCCTGTGTGAGTGAAGAGCAGATGTGCTCAACTCACCTATGTACAAATATCAAGTATGGAGTAAGACCGTCCCAGGCAGGACTATGAAGCCTTTTCCCTCCAGTCAAGTCAACAGCAACATCACCAGTCCTGGTGTATGGGGGCTCCCGTGGAGAGGAAGCTGGCATGATGGGGCTCCAAGTTATGAGGCCCAACAGTGAGGAGTGGGGCTGCCTGCTGGACATCACCAGGAAAACAAGGACTCGTCAAGACGGAAAGGATCGAGAATTCACGCAAGACAAGCACTGAGCCAGTCAACAATGGCCAAAAGTAAACACAACTCAAATAACTGTCAGCCAATAATTGCATTCAAACATGTGGGCTAGAGCCTAGAGAGATGATTCAGTCTGTAACATGTCTGCCTTGTAAGCATGAGATCCTGAACTGAATCCCCAGGACCCACATAGAGAAAACCAGGCATTGTGGCATATGGCTGTATTTCCAGCATATGGCTGTATTTCCAGCACAAGAGGGATAGATAGGTAGATACCTGGGGGTCACTAACCAGCCAGCCTTGGCTAGTTGATAAACACTAGACCTGTGAGAGACCCTGTTGCAAAAAAATAAAGTAGGCAGCAATAAAACAACACCAATGTGGTCCTCTGGCCTCCTACATGTGCACCAGTACACACACAAGCATACATATGTATAGTCTGGACTATCCATATAATTGGAGTTATTCAGCTACAAATACATGCCACCACATGGACAACTTTGAAAACAACAATACTAAGTAAAAGAGACCAGACAAAAATGCCACAAAAAATTCTTCATATGAAATTTCTACAATAGGAAATCCATTAAGACAGAAGAAGGCAGATCAGAAGTTACCAGGGCTTGGGGTGAAAATCCTCTGCATTCAAGGATTTCCCCCCCCCCCAAAGAAAGAAAGAGGGAGAAAGAGAGAGAGAGAGAGAGAGAGAGAGAGAGAGAGAGAGAGAGAAAGGAAGGAGGAAGGAAGGAAGGAAGGAAGGAAGGAAGGAAGGAAGGAAGGAAGGAAGGAAGGAAGGAAGGAAGGAGCCACTAGAGATGAAGAAAAAGTTGAGAAAGTATGTTTCTGTGATGGTTGTCTGCAGCATTGTGAACATACATACCCCTGTGCCTTACAAATTAAAGGGGTGAAAATGGTAAACTGTTATATTTAGACCACTCAGAAAATATTTATCAGTAACAGAAAAGGATGGGAGGAAGAAAGAATGCTTAGAACAGTACCTCTGACATGATGATACAGACCCTTAAAATAACATTAATTAAAAAAGTAAAAACCCAGGCTGGAGAGACATTCAGCTATTAAGATCATTTTCTGCTCCTGCAGAGGACCTGAATTCAGTTCCCCAAACTCACTCCAGGCAACTCACAACTGCCCGTGACTCCAGCTCCAGGGAATCTATTGTTCTCTTCTGGCTTCTATAGGTGGGGCACGTGTAAGTGTGTGTGTGTGTGTGTGTGTGCGTGTACACGTGTACACACATGCACTCGTATATGTGTGCATGTGTACTGGTGTGCACACACATACACATGCATATACATATACACTTAATAAATAAATGTATATAAAACTTTTTTTAAATTTTAAATCCAGCTACACTGCCAGCTGCACTAAAATGGCTTTATTTGGCCCATATGTTTCCTCCTTCCCATTCTCTTTTTGTATGCACCAACTCCCCAGATGTCTAGCAATCATTCTCTCTCTACCCCTAGGTATAGAACTTCTCAAATCCTGCAGCTTCCACCTTCATCTGTCTGAGGATTTCCACGAACTTTAAAGGCTGGGAACACAGTGCCCAGGAGGGAACATAATAGGCAGGCCCTCAGTCAGAGCCTGCAGCAGATATCGACGATCCAAATCCTGCAGCTAGCTGGGAGGATTACACACACTGCACTCCCCTTCCACGTTCAAACAAAAGACTCAGATTTGACCTGCACCACCCCAAGAGTTAGAATTGCCTAACATCTCAACACAAAACTTTTTACATCGGTGGTATACCTTGTTTCGTGCTAAGTTCAGTTTAAACATTGGCTAGCAGAACACATTCTACACATCAGCTTCTTTTATAAGTTTTCCACCGGTAAATGTAAAGGTAGCTGCTACTGATAAAAAGCCACTCCTTGGGATAGAACGTTGCATAACGAATTGACTCATAACCATCTGATCAGTTACTGAGTTTCTTTAAAGTCTGAACCTCATTGAAGTATTGTATCCATTCATAGGTTACTGTAGAGGTGCTCTGGCTACAGCTAAGAGGAAGATGCTACAAACGGCTTACACAGAAAGGTTTTCTTACACTGTAGAAGAGAACACTAGGGAGTCAGTTAGATGGTTACTTTATTTAACACTTCAAGAATTCATTAAAAATCTAACTTTTCTTGGGGACAGAGAGATGGCTCAGCAGTTCACAGGGCCTACTGCACTTGCAGAGGGCCTGGACTTTGTTCCCAGCAACCACACAGTGGCTCATGACCTCCGTCAATTCCAGTTCTAGGGGATCTGATTGCTTCCTCTGGCCTGCACAGGCACAGCACACACGTGGCACATATCCATATATTCGGGCAACACACACACAAAATAAAGTTAAATAAAACGTTTTTTTAACACCCCATTCTCCCATCTTTCTACTGTTGTAGCCCTAAGCCAGTAAGTTGCCAGATGGCTGAGGCAGATCTGCGCATCTTAGCTCAACTTTGCTTCATTGCACCATTTGTAAGAGAAAAGAAAATATCTCTCTCCTTTTTCTTTCTTTCTTGTTTGTTTTTTGTTTTGGTTTGGTTTTTTGGCTTTTCAAGACAGGGTTTCTCTGTGTAACAGTCCTGGCTGCCCTAGAATTCACTTTGTAGACCAGGCTGGGATCAAAATCACAAAGATCCACCTGCCCAGTACAAGTGCTGGAATCAAAGAATAAAACATCTCAAGCACCAAAATTTCCTGTCTAATTGCCTCACTATTACCAATCACTACCAGGAAGCTAGAATAATCAATCTGGTCACAATTTCAAGGATTGGGCACATAAACCACCCTTCTCTGGAATAGGATCAGCCCATTGGGGCTCTGTTAGGAAATGAGATGCAGTGAATGTTTTATTGTTATTAAGAAAATGCACTAGCAAAACAAATATAAATCAAGATAAAATTTGAGAGCGGTTTTTCAAATGGTTTGATTTTTCAACCCCAACTAAATAAATATATTTGGTATCTCAAAGCATAATCCCAGGATTTACACCAATCTGCAAACTATTCATTATGGATCTAAGTCCAAAAGAGTAGATATCTGCAGGTATAAATAACTTCAAACAATTCAGATTCTTTTCTAACAATTTGAAAGACCAATTTTATATATGGTTGATTAAATAAAAATTGGGCGGGTGGTATGGTTATATATACCTTTATTCTCAGCACTTGGAAGGCAGAGGCAGTCAGATCTCCAAGTTTGAGGTCACCCTGAACTACATAGTGAGACCCTGTCTCAAGAGAAAAAAATATGAAGCTTGTATTTTTATGCCTTGATTTCATATCTTTAATGATCAATTTTAATTGTATTGTACAAAAATTTTGGTCTGTTGTAGACTACAAATTTAAAACATCAAAACATTTACCAGAAGGGATTAAAAGCATGCTAAGTCCTTCCCTGGTATAAAATGACAAAATTCCTTAGGATGAGTGTTGATGTAACCAACCATCTTATCAAATAAGAAACACAGAAACAATGTAAAAGAGAAAGCCGAGAGGTCAGAGCTCAGAGCTAAAATCTCACCCTTCCGCCTGCGGTGTCCCAGCTTCCCGAAAAAGAGCTACTTCCTGTCTGTGCGTCTTTTTTATAGTATTATTGTTCTGCCTTCTCATTGGTTGTAAACCCAAACACGTGACTGCCTCGTCACTGTCTGAATGTACAGCCCCCTAGGTCTTAAAGGCATATGTCTCCAATGCTGGCTGTATCCCTGAACACACAGAGATCTATGGGATTAAAGGCGTGTGCCACCACCGCCACACTCTGTCTATGGCTCTAATAGCTCTGACCCCCGGGCAACTTTATTTATTAACATACAATCAAAATCACATTTCAATACAATTAGAATACCACCACAGATGAGCAAGATGTCACTTTGGTGAGGAGCAGATTCAGTGCCATAGTTTATCCTTTAAATGAAGAAATATTACCTATATACAATTAGCACTTTCACTCCATGGATATGGAAAATGTATTCCGTAAGCACCTTCACATCTCATCATTTTTGCTTTTTAGATATCAGATCATATTAAGTCCTGCAGTGCTCCACAGAAAAAGCCAGGACATCTCTGAAGAGCAGACTACCTTTGTCAGCTATTGCATGTCAATCAACCTTTCCACACATCTACTGCTGTGAATTCAGTGGACTTCAAGTCACCTTGCACACCACTCACTTCAGAGACAACACCCACCTTGAAATTTATCCAAATTGAGATCCTGAAGGGGATGATTAACATATGTTCTTTCTTAGGAAAGGAAGACCTCCCCAAGTACTAGCCAAGCAGAAGGTTGGGAACAAAGGATCAAAGGGGACAGAGCTTCATGTTAGGACATCAGTTTAACGTGCTTGAGGCCCCTTCTCAATCCCCAACAGCAAACAAAAACCCTTCTGAGCTTTACTGATGGCATTTGGTGGTAGATTGTGTTGCTTCTCTTTATTTTACTCTTGTTATGGCTCAGCTTTCCAAGTGATCTTTAATATTCCATCTTAAGAATACACTGGGGCTAGAAAGATGGCTCAGTGGTTAAGAACACACATTGTTCTTACAGAGGACACGAGTTCAATTCCCAGAACACATGTGAGACAGCTCACGACTGCCTGTAACTCCAGCTCTAGGAGATCTGATGCCCGTGACCTCCTCATACATAGACATACACATGTACACACAAACAAATAATAATAATAATTAAAATATCTCTTAAAAAATAAGACACTATCAAGTATGTGCCATACTTCATTGTAAGAAATTATGTTTCATGTGCTCAGCACATATGTTTACCTCAAGGCCTCTCTGAAGGTGTCTCCTTTTCACCCTCATCAAACACAGGAGATACAAGTGACTTCACCCCTCCACAATCTCCATCACCGAGCTCTAAAACTACAATGCCACATAAACCACCAACCTGTCACACACTCCCCTGTGGGGTCGGTGCCCACAAGGAATGAAATTTAAGCACAGAGAAAACAGACAAAACCTTTTAGACACTGCAACACACACTATGGGCATGCAGGACAGCTAGCTTGCTCACACACACACACACACACACACACACACACACACACACACACACACACACAAAAAAAAAAAAAAAAGCTTATCCCTCCTTTTCCTAAAGCAGCCAGCTGGGACTTCATTTTGGATTTATACAATGATGTTTCTAGTTTTTCTTTCTGCATGTGATTGTTTATTTGTAATGTCCTGAACTTTGAGCTACCTCCAACACTAGAAACTATTCGGGCATGATGCCATGTTCATAATCTTAAGGCCTCCAGCTTCCCAGATTATACAAGATCCATCTCTTGTTATTCAATTAATGAAAAACACAATGTCACGCAACACTGCTGTTGGGAACTTTCTATTTTCCCAACATGCCTATCCCCCTAGTTAGTTGCTTCTAACTAGAATCAACAAAACTCATGAATAAACCACAGGCACCTATATAGGTAAGTGATTAAAGTAGATGACTACCATAATATTGGAACAAAGTCTGGGAGAAAACATTAAGAAATAAAGGATTCTGACCCTGGAAAGGCCAGTAACTGAAACTTAAATACTTACCACATTTTCTAAAAACTTAAATTCAACTTTAAACTATATATGATAGCATACCACATATATTTTGTAATATTCTTTAATAGTCTAATTAATAAATATTTATTAAACAAGCAAACAGAAATGTAAAACCTTATCATATACCACTGAAATGAAAAGAAATTCATTAGAGACCCTTCACCCAGTAACTGATGGAAACAGATGCAGAGACCCACCGCTAAACATTAAGCTGATTCCCCAAAGGTTAGGGAAAGCCTGCTGAAGAGAGGGAGGAAGGATTGTAGGAACCAGAGAGGTCAAGAACATCACAAGAAAACCCACAGAAACAACTAACCTGGCCCATAGGAACTCACAGCAACTTGATATGCCATGCTTTGTTGACACCTATGGGAGGACCACCCCTTTCTAAATAGAAACAGAAGAGGAGTGGATTGAAGGGGGGGGTAGTGGGAAGGGAGGGGAAATTGTGTTTGGGATGTAAAATAAATTAATTAATTAAATTTGAAAAAAGAAATTCATGGCTTTGTTAAGATTCCCATAAACCAAGCATCCTTGGTACCAAAGATACAAGTGCAAGCCTACTGAAGACATCTAAAATCGCAGTAACTGAGCAGCAGGAAGAACCTATGAGGAAAGGAACACAGGGGAAATAATCCAAGGATTGATATCTACAAGCATGTTCTGTGTGTTCTGGTTTGCTATGGTGCTGGTGTGTTGCCCAAAGATCCATGTGTTAGAAGCACAGGTCCTTGTGTGATGGAGGTGTTGAAATCACAGAACCACCAAGAGGCAGAGCCTACTGGGAGGTGACTAGGTAACTGGGATCACCACCAATGAGAAAGAATAATGGATAGATTGTTCCTGCCACTGTGGGTTACTTATAAAAGAGCAAGGCAGGTCTCTCCCCTCTCTCTGCCTGTCTTGCCATGAGCTCTCTCCTGAATACACTCCTGCCTTTGTGATGTCACCTGTGAGGGGGTCCTATGGAGCCAGGTGCTAGTAAAGATGGCCCCAAGGGAGAGTGTCCAGGGTGGAACCCAAATTGTTTATAAAAAATATGATTGGAGCTTCAGGTCAAGAAAGATGATGTCAGTACGTGATTCCCTCATTGGCAACATTGTAAATACTGTAGAGTGGCGCATGATTGGATAACCTTTAAGCTGATTGGCCCAACAGGACATTTACCCGCCCTCCCCCAGCCTTGTTTCCTTTATGCTTTAAAAGCGCTTCCTGTTTTTAAATAAAGGAGTCCTTGCTGCATCTGATTGTCTCCCGGTCAAAAGGGAGGCTGGGGAAGGCGAGCAGAGCACTTACCTTTCCTCGGTTCCAGGTCGTCCCTTCTCAGGAGCCCTAAGTTCCCAGTGGGGCAGGACCCCACAGCTGGCGCCCTAATGCAGGCTTCCAAGGTAAGTGAGACCCTCAGTATGGGTAATGCAATCTCACCAAAGGAACAGCCGGCTCTCAAGGCCCTGGAGCTACATGCTCAGGTCCAGGGGGCTTGAAATATCTGAACTCAATGCCATCACTACTTGGAAGACTATTGTTCTCCTAGTGCCCTGGGTGCCCAGTTCTAATCTCTTTTCTTGGAGCACTTGGGACAGGGTGGAAAGATCGGCCAGAGAAAGGGAAAAAACATTTTGATACAGCACCACCCCTGGGGTTCTATCCCACCATTACTGCCCTTAAGGCCGGGTTCCATCTGGACTCCCTGCCCCCTCCTCCAAGTGCCCAAAAAGGGAAGAAGGACTTCCCACATAATGCTATGGGGAAGACTGGGGAGGATTAAAAAAAACAAGAAGAGGGAGGGAAAGGGGGAATGGGCTAAGTTTGAGGAGGAGTACACAGATGATATGGAGGCATGCATGACAGAAGTTAAAGCAAAAGTCAAAGTTTCTCCCTCAGCGCCTTCTGAGCCTCACGCCCGACAGGGCAAGGCCCTCTGCCATATGCCCCGGATGTAGAGGAACGGTCCTCACCACACACGGCCCTTAGAAGGACCTGCATGATTATAACCCCCACGGCAAGCCATCGCCTGGGAAGCAAGAGGCCAGTGGTCCTGAGCTTGCCGAGGCCTATGCCATCCACATGGGACCCCAGGGAGGGCTGGGTGCAGAGCCTCAGGAACAAACTCAAACCCCCCAAGGCACTTCCCGTCAACCTGGCTCTGGGCCCTAATAGACCTCAAGAATGGTACCCATGGGAGGCCAAGGACCTTAAGGAGCTCTGCAAAGCAGTTGCAGAGGACAGCCCAAATTCCCCTTGGTCACTAGCTGCAAGTGAGGCCATCGTCTCGGTACTTGGATTGTCTGTGTAAATGTTGTCTGTTTCTGTCTACTAACCTCCCTTATTTTCCTGGAGAGAAGGAGAGAGAGGCTCAGCAAGGACCACCCCCTCCCTCCCTAGCTCTCTTGCTATCTTGCTATCAGGACTGCAGCCAGCTGGCCGCTCTCACAGAGGGTGCGTGCTCTCGGTACAGGCGGGCAAAGACGCGAGCTCTGGGCAGGGGGATGGGGACTGCCTGCAACTGACAAAACCGTGTGAACACTGAACAGAGAATCTGACTTTAGTCAGAGGAGTTAACAAAAACTTTTTTTCAGCAACACTGGCAGCCAAGGACACACTCTATGCCCACCGCTCCCCCTCCCTTCCTTCCTAAGCCAAGTTCTTCACCGTGATAACTTCAAGGTCTCTTCTGCCGGCCAGCAACTTCTCTTGTTAACCCTTCTCTGTCCTGATATTGCTTGAAAGGAAAAATGTTGAATTAATAGTCAAAAATACATGGGTTTTGGTAATTTGAGTTCAATGGGTTGCAAATACTTGCCATCATTTAAGAGAATTGGTTACAAACTATTGTTGGTTAAGACAAGGAGAAAAAACTGTATCAAATTCCAAGCAAAGAATAGTTCAATGAATTAAGAAAAAAGATGTTTTAGGATGTAATGTTTTTATAAAAATATGAAGGCCTGAGATACGAGGATAAAAGTTTGAATAAATGATTTTTTAGTTTGAGGAAGCAGTTTAAGATGTAAAATTTTGAAGGCTTAAGTATGTCATGAGGATTTCAGTACGTGATATTTTGGGTCTGAGAAAGTAGTTTGAGGTATAAAAACATAGAACTTTAAAGTTTAACTAAGTTGTGAGGTTTGAGTGTAAGTAAAGTTTATGTGGGGTCTAAATGTAAAGGTTTTAGGTATGGGAATATAAAAAGAATGTTTTGGGAAGGAGGAAATTATGTGAAATACAAGTTATTGGGATGAGAAAAAGCAAGTTATAAAGGTCTGAGAATGAAAAGGCTTAAATAATGATTTAAAAAAGTAATTTGAGATATATAAAAGAATAAAACATGTTTCAGATTTCTTTTTCTTGCTATTCTGCTGTTACATTGAGACTCCAAAGGCTCATAGTTTTAAAAATGTCTGTCTGCTCTGTAGGTACGAATGAAAATGTGGTCACATGTATGTTTGGTTTTGAATGTCTGAATTTGCATGTCTTTTGTGTTAAGGAATACAAGTTAATGCTAGTCATCCAGCTATCCAGATACTAGTTTAAAGCATAAACTGTTAACTCTTATTTAATTATGAGCTATTTAAATAAGAAGAAAAAACAGAAGCTGAGAGGTGCATCCTCACTGGGACTTAGCAGCTGGACCCCGAATCCTTAGGGACGGTTTGTGCTCCTCAAAAGGATGAGCCCAGATGGAGAACAGGGCAAGAGACACCCCCTTGTGGTGGAAAACCTTGCAGCCAACCTTCTGGGACAGGGCATGTTACCCCAATTGGATGCAGCGCTCACCACTGACCATCAGGCCTTTTATGATGATATTTTGGAGGAAGAGGAGGCCCAAGGCAAGGGGTGGAGAATAGAGAAGATAAAGAGAGAGGGCTTCTTACAGGAATTTACAGGACTGACCCTAATAAGCCTACTCGGGTCTACCCCCAATCCTAGAGGCCATTGTCCCCCGGGTGCCCCCTATTAGGTGGAAGCCGGGTAACCTGATATGGGTGGAGCAATGGCTGCTTACTAGACCTAAGCTAGAGGCGCTTCATACTCTGGTCAAGGATCAACAGGACCTTGGGCATGTACGCCCTTCCATGAGTCCCTGGAATACACCTGTTTCTGTCATCAAAAAGGCCTCTGGAGCCTGGTGTATGCTGCAGGACCTAAGAAAAGTAAATGAAAGGATGGACTTGGTGGGCACCCCTTTGAGGGGTTTGCCCTGCGTCCCAGTCATACCCGCTGGGTATGCCCTGGTGGTAATAGACGTTAAGGACTGTTTCTTCTCTATTCGCCTCCACACAGATGACTGTTCTAAATTTGCCTTCTCCATTCCTTCCCTTAATTTTTCTCAACCTGATCAGAGATTTGAGTGGACTGTGTTGCCCCAAGGAATGGCCAATAGCCCAGCTTTCTGTCAACAATACCTAGCCACCTTACTGGGGTCCCTGCTAAGGAAGGATGGGTCACTTGCCTATGCCTATATGGATGATATTATTTTGGGACATAGGGACCCCTCTCACTTACAAGATGTAGTACACCAGGTGCTGGAACAACTACAAAAAGGAGGATTCACAGTAGTGCTCAATAAAGTTCAGAGGGTGGCACACTTTAAGATTCTTGCTACAGAGCTTACTCTGACCCAAGCATGCCCATTCAAGCCCAAGCTGGATGTCCCTGCGTCCTTGACCCTGACTCAGTTACAGAGTGTTCTGGGAGAAATCAACTGGTTACTGCGCTGGATTCCCATTTCCAAAGAGGACCTTGTGCCCTTATTCTCCTTGCTGAAAGGCAAGAAACCTCAGGACATCATTGTCCTCACACCTGAACATCGGGCCATTCTCCTTCAGACTCAGGAGACCCTTGATAAGATCTCCCTAAGGAGCTATTCAGTTGAGCTTCCCATCTCCCTCTGGTTCTTTACAAGTGCCACCCTAATCTCAGTGGTACTGGTACAGGAGGGAGAGCCTATAGAATGGGTCCACACCTCCCGGGCGCACCTCAAGTGTACTCTCAGGCTGATCGGTTCAAGGATGTGATAATCAAAGGCAGGACACAAGCCCAGAGACACTTTAGAATTGACCCTCAATCTATTGTCCTCCCTTTTCGGATGGCCAATGTGGAATGGCTTTCCAGAGCTAATGCCCAGCTTGCCCTCTCCCTAGAAGGGTTCTTGGGGTCCCTTGGCTGCCATTACAGGCCTTCCCCCTGGACAGTCATGCTCTGGAGGCTCCCACTAAAATTTCCTCAACTATTCCCACTGGAACTCATCCCAGATGCCCTTGATGTATTCACAGATGGGGGCCAAGCAGGCTCGCCCTTTGCCATTTTCAGAGATGATCAGGACTCCCCAGACCTGCAGGAGTTCCAACCCTGCCAGGGATCAACACAATATAAGAAACTGTTGGCAGTGTTCCTGGCCTTTCAGAATGTCCAGGGGCCTTTCAGTCTATATTCTGACAGTCTATATGTGGTGAATTTGCTACCACATTTGTCCCACACAGACACATTCGCCTGGATGCAAACCCTATCTCTCCATTAATGATGACCCTCAGGGGACTTCTGGGGGGGGGGAGCATCCCATTCATGTGTCACACCTGAGAGGGTACTCCAGGCTTCCAGGGTTTTTGGCTAGAGGAAATAGTTGGGCCCATGAGTTGGCCTCCGGGGCCCAAATGCTTACATTACAGGAGGCCACTAGCCTACACGGCCTGACCCACCTTAATTGGAGGGGCTTGCAGCATAGGTTCCCTCACATACCTGTCAAAGATCTCAAGAAAATCGTACATACCTATAAGGCTTGCCAGCCCTTTCTTAGGGTGCCTCCCCTGCAGACACCAGGGGTCAACCCTAGAGGGCTGAAGCCAAATGTCCTTTGGCAAACTGATGCTACTCATTTCTCGCCTTTTGGCAAACTTAAACTTAGTACATTTCTGTTTCAATAGACACCTTTTCAGGGGCCTGCTAGGCCACAGCTCACCTGGGAGAAAGGACCAAACTTGCACATTTCCATTTCCTTCAAAGTTTTGCTACTCTGGGCCTGCCATTACAAATTAAAACAGAAGCCGGGCGGTGGTGGTACACGCCTTTAATCCCAGCACTCGGGAGGCAGAGCCAGGCGGATCTCTGTGAGTTCCAGGCCAGCCTGGTCTACAAAGCGAGTTCCAGGAAAGGCACAAAGCTACACAGAGAAACCCTGTCTCGAAAAAAAAAAAAATTAAAACAGATAATGGGCCTTGCTTCACCAGCAGGGTCATGGCAGAGTTCTTTGAGCAATGGCATATAAAACCCACCACAGGATCTCCCACAACCCTCAAGGGCAGGCAATCATTGAAAGAAACCACCAATGCCTTAAAGAACAGTTTTTAAACCAAAAAGGGGGAGTAACCCCCCCATATTCAATTACATCAGGCCTTATTCACTACTAAGATTTTTAATCTGCCTAGAGGAGCCAATAAAACCACGTTCCAAAAACATCAGGGTCAGTTACACCCCAAGCCTGAGATTCAAGTATGGTGGAAGGATCCTTTAACATTGAAAAATGGAGAGGACCGGATCCTTTACTTTCTATGGGAAGGGGGTACTACCGGCTGAGTCTTCTTCATAGGGGAGATGGCCCCAATCTGGCTCCCAGCCAGGAATCTAAAATTCCTTCCTACACCCCCACAGGAAGATGCCCAAAGCCAGACTGACTAACAAGGAGAAGGGGAAAAAAAGTCTATGATGGTCTCAAGTTGATTTTAAAGCAAAAAGAAACAACAAAAACAAGGTAAGTGATAATCAAGTCCAGGGGCTTATCGCCGTTGAGAAAACTTCATGTTCCTTGGCTCTTGCAGATAATGGCACCCCAGACAGAACTCCTGCTGGCGACTCTGGCTCTCCTCCAGGCAACAAACATGGCCTCGGGAAATCCTCACCAACCTCAGAAGGTGACCTGGGCGGTGATAAGTACTGGCGATGGGAAGATCCTCAACAGCACCACTCGCGAGGCCGTCCCTGGAGCCTGGTGGCCTAAACTCTACTTTGACCTTTGCGACCTGGCGAGAGGCTCCTGGGACATTAGAGACTGGACCCTTACTCATGAAGGCCGACCTGAATGCAAAGGGGTGAATGGGTGTACCCTACCACAGGTTTCCAACCCCCAGAGTCCCGGATGCTCCCATGTGTTAAAGAGGGCCGTTCTACGGGACACTTCTTTCTACGTATGCCCTGGAAGCCATCGGACGGCGAAGGAGGTTGCTCAGTGTGGAGGTGCAAATGACTATTACTGTGCTCAGTGGGGATGTGAACAAACTGGGACAGGCTACTGGATAAAACAAAGGGGTAATATCAAGGTCCGACGAGTCCCCCAGACTCGCCTGGCATCCAACCCCCTGTATGGCCACTGCTCCAAGTATAGATGTAATCCCATCCAGATGACTATTACAGAGATGGGAAAGAGAGCAGTCGATTGGGATGTAGGGGGAACGTGGGGCCTTCGATTATACCAGCAGGGACATGACCAGGGGCTACTCTTCTCCATAAGGAGAATTGTCCAGCCCATTCAGGAGCTCCCGGTCATAGGGCCCATACAACCCATCCTACCCTTGGTCCCTTCTCCCCGTAAAACATAAGGTGAACCTAAACCAAGGTGCCATGGGCGAACCTTGTAAGAGGTGCCTTGTGCCTGAACCTAAACCAAGGTGGGCATAAAACAAATGGGGGAGTCTCTGAGGGGGCCTGTAGAGAGCCAGGTGCTAGTAAAGATAGCCCCCAGGAAAAATGTAGAGGGTGGAACCCAAGTTGTCTACAAAAAAATAAGGCTGGAGCTTCAGGTCAAGAAAGATGATGTCAGTACATGATTCCCTCATGGACATCACTGCAAATACTGTAGACTAGGAGCATGATTGGGTAACCTTTAAGCTGATTGGCCCAATAGAACATTTACGTGCTCCCCCCGCCCCCAGCATTGTTTTCTTTACGCTTTAAAAGAGTTTGCTGTTTTTAAATAAAGTCCTTGCCTGACCTGGTTCCCCGCTGCGTCTGATTGGAAAAAGGGAGGCTAGGGAATGGGCGAGCGGAGCACTTACCTTTCCTTGGTTCCAGGTGGTCTCTTCTTGGGAGACCTAAGTTCCCAGTGGGACAGGACCCCACAGTCACCTGCCAAGAAGCTCTCAATCCAGAGTTATTCTTTCTATGCATCCAGCTTTGATATTTTATTAGGATACCTTGCTTCAAGTACTTTGTTATAGCAACAGGAAATACACTAAGACACTGAGCCTTTTTCTTTCCACCTTGCAAAACAGGCTGCTCTCACAGCCAGTGCCCACCACCCCAGGTCATCTGGGAGGCTGGCACTAATCTTACTCTGGCCCATCCTTGCCCATCACATTAACTTTCTTATGAACTTGTGTAGATCCTATAAAACTAGTCTCCGACTCTGATGATCAGTTGCAGGAAAGACGTGTGAACTGGGGAGCTATGGGTTGCCACTTCCAAGCCAGTCTAAGCAAAAAGCAGTCTGCAGAAAAGAGGAATGAGGCAGATGACAGAGATCAGAGCTGGGCAGCAAGGACTGCCTCTGCTCCTAGTTCCAGCCTCTTTGAAGCCTGGTCACCCTGGGTCCTGGTGATGACTCACTATTGAAGCTGCCTGAGTAATAAAATGGCAGGGTAGAACAGAGTTCTAAATGGCAGAGGGGGAAAGTGTGATAGCTGGACCACTTTCAAGGACTCTGTGTGCCACAGAAGGGGTTGAGATGAGCAGCCCACAGTGAGGTAATGGTTACAAACAGCACCCCGACTGAGTGGAGAGTAGGATGGAATGAAGCAAGATTGAAGACTGATGTGATATCTCAGCACTGTGGACCTGGGATGTGTCACTGTTAAGGTAGAACACTGGCTACCAGCATAGCTAAAACAGATGAGCCACTTCTTTTCCAAAAGGCATCCTTTATATAACTATATAACATTTAAATAGTAAGTGAACATTCATTTTCTAACTCCAGCATCAATGAGATATCAGACCACTAGACCAAAAACAAAAACAACAACAACAAAAAAAAAAAAGCGTGATTATGCAACTAAATCAGTAAGATTAGACTTGAGATTAAGCCGCCACCAAGTTCCCAGTAGTTAGCCGAAGCATGGTTGAGAATTGTCCTGGAGAATGGAGAATGGCACTCTGCCGCTGTGTTCTGGCACAGCTTGGATCTGGGTGGACCTTTCATGACTATCTCCATGAATCCCAACAAGTGAATCCATGAGGTATCAACACGTGGCTAATTCCACAAAAGCTTTCTACACTTATCCAGTAAGACATCTATCTAAATCCTTTACCCTTTGGAGCTTCCTACCCTTCCAAGCATGACTGAACGGGGGACAGAGAGGTACCAGTTAGGTTTAAAGAGATCATCAAGCTCTACAGTAAGAAAGGCTTCTTATACTCTAACTCTTCAAGCACACATCTGACATGTTCCCTGGAAAACATGTCTAAAACTGGCTTTTAGCTTGGCAAGAAGGCTCACTGTGTAATTTTCATTTGATTCCTAGGCCATAAACATGCACTAAATGAACGTGATTTTTTTTTTTTCAAAACTGATTTTTTCCCTAACACAGGAACTGCAAAACAAATGCCTTTAAAATTGCTTTACTGGCCCCGGCATTTAGCCACTTATTTTCTTAATTGATAATATTGACAATTCAAATATGACCTGTTTGATATTTTTCTCAGACTTAAATGGTTGCAGATGTCAGTCTTAAATGTTTCACCCTAATATTTCTCTGTGTATTACAGACTCAAATATCCCCCAAATACCCTTGGTCTACTGTGTGTAAGAATCTGGAAACTGAGGAGGTCCTCATCAAAACTCAAGTTTAGGGTTCTTGGATTCTGCCAATTGAATATTCATATTAAGCTCTTAAAAAAATAGAAATGAGACAGGAGAAGAAAAGATGGGGAGAAGAGAGGGGGGACTTGTGAGGGAGAAAGGAGAAGAGAAAGGGAGGGAGGGAGAACCTAACTACATTTAATTATTAGTTTATTAAATGCTAGACCAGAAATGAATATTGCTTAATCCATAAGAAATATAAATAAAAACACCAGTTCATAGTCACCAATGTCTGATGGTTAGCACATATACCAAAGGGAAAGAAAGGGGTCAAGAGTAATTTTGCCTGTTTTAAGAGCAGTAAAGGCAGAGATATGGTAACAGAAATACTGAAGATGTCAGTTATTCAATGGACACTCACAATTCCCTTAGCACAGCGCAAGGGATTCTGGGAGTCTTTCAACTACCAAAGAATCCAGATGAGCATGCACCACAGCCATCACTATATTATAATAGATGATACAAAGACACAAGTGAGTTAAAGTTCCCAACCCATAAGTGGTGGTGCAGGATCCAGCATACACTCTGAGCTACTTCCCGAAGCCTAGATGTTAGAGCAAAAACCACTCAATGCTGTGGGATGGTCTGTATGTTAAATTGCTCTGATTGGTCAATAAATAAAACACTGATTGGCCAGTGGCCAGGCAGGAAGTATAGGCAGGACTAACAGAGGAGAATGAAGAAAACAGGAAGGTGGAGAGAGACACTGCCAGCCACCACCATGATAAGCAGCATGTGAAGATGCCGGTAAGCCACGAGCCACGAGCCACGTGCCAAGGTATAGATTAATGGAAATGGATTAATTTAAGCTATAAGAACAGTTAGCAAGAAGCCTGCCACGGCCATACAGTTTGTAAGCAATAAAAGTCTCTGTGTTTACTTGGTTGGGTCTGAGTGGCTGTGGGACTGGCAGGTGACAAAGATTTGTCCTGACTGTAGGCAAGGCAGGAAAACTCTAGCTACAACTCAAGATCATTTGTTGGCTTGCTCCATGTGATCTGTACCACAGCCTTCATTGAAAGAACACTGAAAGGTTCCCCTTTGATGATGAACTTTACATGCCAACTTGACTGAGCTCAGGATATCCATAGCTGAAAATTCTCTGTAGAGTGTCTGCTGGTCTGTGGGGTGTTTCTGGTGAAGCACATTGCCCCCTCGTTGTGGATGAGTGCCTTCAGATCTTCTGAGGGTTCACACAGAACAAAGAAGCAGATGAACATTAAACTCTCTGACGACTCACTTGAGCTGAGATACTGGTCTCTTGTCCTTGGCCTGGTGCTTACCTCATCAGTATCCTGATTCTCTGGACCTTTGGCAATGGACTAGACGTTACTAGCTTTCCTAGGTCTCCAGCCTGCCTAGATCATAGAACTTCTCCATCTCTGTTATCATGTGAGCCTATTCTTTATAATAAATCTCACCTTTTATACATGTTAAGAATCTCACTTTATATGTCCATATACAGTGATTTCTACTATAAAGAAATGGAGCCAGCTCATTGGAGGAGGGGAAGGGAAAAACAATAATATACATGCATGGAAATGTGATAATGAAAGTCATTATTTTGTTCACTAAAAATATTCATCTAAAAAGACTAAAAACAAGATATTGCAGCCAACCATCATAGTGTATGCCTGTAATTCCAACACCCAGTAGGTGGAGATAGTTAAGTTAGAAGCCAGTCTAGGCTAAAGACCCTGTCTCAAACTAGACAAAAAGAAATAGCATATTTCCTATTAGTTCTATTCCTCTAAACCAGTGGTTCTCAACCTTCCTAACACTGTGACCCTTTAATACAGTTCCTCATGTTGTGATCTCAACCATAAAACTATTTCATTGCTACTTCATACCTGTAATTTTGCTACTGTTATGAATTATAATATAAATATCACAACCCAAAGGTTGAGAAGCACTGCTCTAGACCAATACATAGTATTTCTATTGGTTTCTAAATTCTATAGATGGCAGATTTTTAAAAACACAAACATACAAGCAAGTGCACCCTCAGGACTTCCTGTAACATGTGATAGTCAATACACCAATCCTGTGGTACCTGGAGTTACACTGTCCCAATTAAAGGTCACCAAGGACCTCCACTGAAGCCCAGACAAACGCTCAGTGCATGCATGGGGAGAAGAGCAGCAGGTCACAGCATTCTTTGTGAGCCATAACTTTGGCTCCAAAAGGAAAACTCACATGCTTAAGATCATCACACAATAACAGAGCAACAACCAGCCAATATCTGACAGAGCAACCAACCAGGCACAATCAGCTGTTAATATTAGTTTCCTTGGCAAACTATACCCAAGTGAAAACAGTTACTAGAAATTTAAGAAAGGGGCATCAGAATATCCACCCAGGAAGATCAATTATCTAACATTTATATAGTGGGTTTTGGGGGCAACTCAACCAAACTTTAACTACCTAACCTTATTTTGGCCCACTCCATTTTATTTTCTGAAATTACAGCTCAAGAGTGATTGATGTACAGCCCTTGGATTAAATCTGAAAAAATTCTCTAAATAAACTGTCTTCCATGCTAAAGTTGAAGAACTATGCCCTTTCCTTCATCTCTCTTACATCTTGTACTCAAGCTTTTTAACTAAATAAGGGATCAGATCTGGATGTAGTAAGCAGACCAAAGACCTTTACTTTCTGGCTCAAGGAAATAAAGCTTCAGGCAACAAGCACACACTGCTGTGACATGGGACGGTATCCCAGGCAGCAAACACCAAGCAGAACACACACATAACCTCCATCCAAACTTTTGGGCAGTGTGCGGCACTCCATGTAGAGACCCTTTCCCATACTAGAACCTTCCCCACAGTGTTGGGACTTCTATGAGCAGCAAAGGGAAACAAATGTCCCTGAGACAGTAGCTTCCACACCAGGAAATCCTAGAAATCACCTCCTAAGAAGTGGCCATCTTTATTTTATTTTGAAATATGTTTCCCCCTCCAACCCCACCCCCTTTTAAGTAGATTTATCTTTATTTTATGTGTATGGGTGTATGCCTAAATGCATGCATGCCTGTATGTATGTATACCACATGATGCCTGGTGCCTGCAGCGGCCAGAAGGAGGCATTGGATTCCTGGTACTGGAGTCACGGGTGGCTGTGAGCCACTATGTGGTTGATTTCCCCAACACATACTCTCATCACAATGTGCTCCCTCAATTAGAAGCCTAAAATCCTCAGAATCTTGTGCCAAACTAACCTTTTTCTCTTTATAAGTCAACTGCCTCAGGTATTTTGTTATAGTAACATAGAAGTTACTAACATACCAAGTCATGTTTGGTATATTTATGTTTTGTATGTTCAATTACTACTTCTATATTGAAACATTATTCCCAAATATTCTTTTTTTTTTTTTTTTTTTTTTTTTTTTTTGGTTTTTCAAGACAGGGTTTCTCTGTGTAGCTTTGCGCCTTTCCTGGAACTCACTTGGTAGCCCAGGCTGGCCTCGAACTCACAGAGATCCGCCTGGCTCTGCCTCCCGAGTGCTGGGATTAAAGGCGTGCGCCACCACCGCCCGGCTTATTCCCAAATATTCTTAAGTAGTTCCTTTTCTGTTGGCATAAACAGGCTCCGTTTAAAAGTAAACACGAACAGAGTATGACAGTATATGCCTATAATTCCAGCACTCAGATGGCAAAGGCAGGAGGAACACTCAGAGTTGACAAACATCTGATCTGGTTTACATAGTGGTTTCTTAGGCCAACAAAGGCTACATATCAAGACACTGTCCTGAGGTAGAGTATGGGCTCTAAGAGATGGTTCCGCAGTTAACAGCACTTGCTGTTCTTCTAGATGACAGAATTTGGTTTCCGGATTCACATGGGGATGCTCACAACTACCTATAACTCCGGCTCCAGGAGATCCAACATCATCTTCTGGCCTCTGAGGGCATCCACGCACAAACACACAAAATAAATAAAAGATAAAAATAAACATTTGAAAAATCAAACCCAAGCCATTGTGGTGGCAGTGGATCAGCAGGACTCCTGTGAGTGCATCTGTCTGAGCAGAGATGGGCCGGCCACATAGAGCAAAGCTTCTTCCTTCCTTCCCTCAGTAGGGAATAGCTAGCTAACAGCCCCAGACTCTGAGAAGTGGAGAAACAGTAACTCCCATTGATGGGCACTTCACAATCATTAAAGCCCCTTCTTGTGTATTTCAGCCACTTCTCCCATGAGAGGAGGGTGATGGTACCAGATCCACCATAATACACAGGTCCTAATGTCTGATCATTCTTAGATAGATCCACCCAGACAAGAGAGCACTGCAAATACTTCTAACTCAACATGGCATACATAAATCTCCATTAGTGCCAACTGAAGGATGCTGGAACCTGGACAGTGTGTCAGAAGACACAGGAGATGGAGGTGTGAGGGAACTGGACAGTGTGTCAGAAGACACAGGAGACGCAGGTGTGAGGGGACTGGACAGTGTGTCAGAAGACACAGGAGATGCAGGTGTGAGGGACTGGACAGTGTGTCAGAAGACACAGGTGTGAGGGGACTGGACAGTGTGTCAGAAGACACAGGAGATGCAGGTGTGAGGGACTGGACAGTGTGTCAGAAGACACAGGTGTGAGGGGACTGGACAGTGTGTCAGAAGACACAGGTGTGAGGGGACTGGACAGTGTGTCAGAAGACACAGGAGATGCAGGTGTGAGGGACTGGACAGTGTGTCAGAAGACACAGGTGTGAGGGGACTGGACAGTGTGTCAGAAGACAGGAGAGGCAGGTGTGAGGGGACTGGACAGTGTGTCAGAAGACACAGGTGTGAGGGGACTGGACAGTGTGTCAGAAGACACAGGAGACGCAGGTCTGAGGGACTGGACAGTGTGTCAGAAGACAGGAGACACAGGTGTGAGGGGACTGGACAGTGTGTCAGAAGACAGGAGACACAGGTGTGAGGGGACTGGACAGTGTGTCAGAAGACACAGGAGATGGAGGTGTGAGGGACTGGACAGTGTGTCAGAAGACACAGGAGACGCAGGTGTGAGGGACTGGACAGTGTGTCAGAAGACACAGGAGATGGAGGTGTGAGGGACTGGACAGTGTGTCAGAAGACAGGAGATGCAGGTGTGAGGGACTGGACAGTGTGTCAGAAGACAGGATGCAGGTGTGAGGGACTGGACAGTGTGTCAGAAGACAGGAGACACAGGTGTGAGGGGACTGGACAGTGTGTCAGAAGACACAGGAGACGCAGGTGTGAGGGGACTGGACAGTGTGTCAGAAGACACAGGAGAGGAGGTGTGAGGGGACTGGACAGTGTGTCAGAAGACACAGGATGCAGGTGTGAGGGGACTGGACAGTGTGTCAGAAGACAGGAGTGGCAGGTGTGAGGGGGAATTGGGAGTTTGGGTTCACAATTTTTTACCTTTTCTTTGAATACTTTAATTTGCTATGTATGGTTATATATGGCCACTTTCATGCAGGATATAATGTCCTTGAGTATATTCCCACAGCCCACACCCCACATCTCTGCCTCTCCTCCTCCTATTAATTCCATAAGTTCCCCTAGACGGTCGCTTTTCTAATTCCATGTCATCTGTACGTATGCATCTCTATAAAATGCGGGACCTACAAATGAGAGAAAACAGTATTAGTCTTTCTGAGACTGACTTAATTCTCTTATACTAGCTCCATTCCCTTCTGTTTCCTGTTAATGCATCATTTCTCTTGATAGTGAAAATTTCCATATTTGTGTATATAAACCATATTTCTAGATCCACTCCTCTGCTGGCAGGTACTTAGGTCGGTCCTTATTCTGAACAGTGCAGCAATAGACATGATTTGCAAATATCTCTGATATGTTGTTTTTGTTGTTGTTTAGGTAAAAACCCATGACTGATACAGCTGGGTCATATGGTCTTTCTACTTTTATTTCTGTGAGTCTGTGGCTCTCAACAGTGTAGAGGTGCTTCCGCTTGTCCACATCCTCACCAGCATTTGTTGCTATTTGTTTTCTTATGACTACCATTCTGCCTGAGGTGAGATTGTTTTGATTTGCATCCCTGATGGCTAATGATGTTGGTCAAACAGTCGGGTTTTTTTTTTTTTTCCCCATATTGGTCATTTGTACTTCATCTTTTTGAACTTATTGATTTCATCAGCCCAGTTACTGACTGGGTTACTCAGATTTCTTTTATGAGGTTTTGTTGGTTTTTTTTGTTGTTGCTGTTTGTATATTCTAGTATATACAGAGCATTCTAGTAACACTCTGTCAGATAGATAGCAAGCAAAGAGTTTCAAGGAAGTCCTCCGAATCTTGTGGTTCTCTACAACAGAGGCACAGCCCAGCCACTCAGGGGGTGGATGGGAATGAAACACAGGGGAGCAGCAGAATCACAC
The DNA here is from genome assembly GCF_049852395.1 of Peromyscus maniculatus bairdii. Lineage (NCBI taxonomy): Eukaryota > Metazoa > Chordata > Mammalia > Rodentia > Cricetidae > Peromyscus > Peromyscus maniculatus. The sequence goes on from NC_134857.1 coordinate 45,865,226, forward strand.
AGGGAACAAGAGGAGCAAGGGAGGTGAGATGTAGGCAATGGCCTTCATCAAAGCATCTAAAGGAAAGAAAGGAAGCAGTGGGGCAGCCAGACTTAGGACTGGCTTTGTAAATAACTGCAGCAGGCTGCAGAGACACAGGGCCTGTCCTCTATGCCTGGTACCTGACGCTGGGGTGGTTGGAGCAGGTGGATAATGGTCCACGTCTACGAAGCTCGCAAAGAAGGTGGATGAGGAAAGGAATGAGGGGTAGGGTGTGGAGTGGTTGGCTTGCATGTGAAAAGTTGGCTTACAGATGACGTTTTGCTGTGGGATAATGCTCTTGGTTTAATAAAATGCTGATTGGCCGGTAGCCAAGCAGGATGTATAGGTGGGATGAACAGACTGGGAGAATTCTGGGAAGAGGAAGGGTGGAGTCAGGAGTCACCAGCTAGACACAGAGGAAGCAAGATGACAAGGCAGAACCGAGGAAAGGTACCAAGTCAAGTGGCTAAACATAGATAAGAATTATGGGTTAATTTAAGTGTAAGAGCTAGTCAGTAATAAGCTTGAGCTAATGGCCAAGCAGTTTTTATATTAATATAAATATTATATAAAATAAATTTTAATATAAGCTTCTGAGTAATTGTTTTATAAACAGGCCATGGGACTGCGGGGACCTGGCGGGACAGGAGAAGCCTTTCAACTACACATTTAGCTATCTCTGGAAATTTGTCAACCCTGGGAGAATCCATCCATCCAGGCTCAAAATAAAAATTCAAAAAATAAATAAAGCATTAAAACACAGAAAATAAGATGGATGTGGTGTACATGCCTTTAATCCCAGCACTTCAGGAGGCAGAGGCAGGTGGGTCGGTGAGTTCAAGGCCAGCCTGGTTTACAGAGTAAGTTCCAGGACAGGTAGGGCTGTTACACAGAGAAATCCTATCTTCCAGGGGAATCATCATCCAGACATTGCTCTCCCATCCACACGGGCAGTCTATCACCAACAATGGCCCAGCCAGAAACACGCAAGTCACCAAGTGCCTCTCTTCTTCCATGCCGCACACCTGGCTTCTCCTCAACTCCTCTCTGTCCACACCGCTCAAGTCTCATCTCCCACTGAGCACCACTCTAGCCTATTAAATGAAATCCTGGACACTTGCTAGTATCACAGCCCTTCCTTACCACGTTCCTCTTCAGCACAGATCTTCCCAACATGCAACTCTAACACCAGTCTTTGAGTTCTCATGCTCAAATCTTTTTAAAATGTTGGGCTTACCTTTTAATAGTGTGTGAAATTACACCTCCAAGTCCCTATTAGGAGCCACCTCAAAATTCTTGAGACAACTATCCATCTAATACTAGCTTCCCTTTTATCTTGATCATCTTGCACACAACCTGGAGGGTAACGTCACCAAAGCTGGAGAACGCAGGATAAGGACAGGAAGAGAAAAGTCTTCAACAGCATCCGGCAAGCCCCTCCTTGCTAGCCAGTTTCATTTCCTGTACCACCTGCCTCATGCTCCATATTCATTCATATCTTGTCTCTCTTGCTGTGTCTCTCTATCTGTCTCTATGTCTCAGTCTCTCTACCACCCACTCAAGTAAATCTATGATACCCTGGCTCTTATTTTGCTGGGTTGGTTTATGATAAAATATGTCAGTCAAGCAATGAATCACAAGGAATGTTACAAGACATATCTGCAGTGGCTTTAAAAACTATGTACACATTCTCTGACACCCTTCTCTGAGAAAAGTCCGTTTCTCCACCACTTCGAGATGGGCTAGCCTTGGTGACTCAATTCTAACACATGGAATGTGTCAACAGAACAAATACTGACACAGAGGCAGGATTTGTGGCTGTATGGAACTAGCTATCACCTTCATTCTTGATTTCTAGCTCTCTCCCACAGAATCAAACAATTCTGTATAAATGCTGCATCACCCAGGGCCAAACGCATTTGCTTTTCCTATTCAGTAGGCTGGGGATGTAAAAGCATAGCTAATAAAAAATGCATGAAATCTTAAACCTAAGAGTCAAAATGCAAAATGAATGCACTCCCCTGCCACGAAAACAAGCCTTTGTACTCAATTTAGAGGACTCCCTACACACACTTTAACAGTGTCGGGATGAAAGACCTTGTGACTACCTCACTCAACAGAGCCTAATAAAAATATTCCTGGGGACAGTTCTATTAAGCCAACACACATTTCCTGAAGTTTGTTCTTCCAAATTAGGAATCCTTTAGCTAGATCAAAAGACACAAGTAACAGGAAATTACATTTTCTTTGCACATCAACAAAGCAGTCACTTTAGGAGACCAGAGAGAAGAAAAGATGTACATAGAGCTTAGGGAAAGCCAGTGTGCAGAGGCCCCCGGTGAACACACCTAGACAGACTTCACTGTAGAAAGGATTTAGCTAATGTCTGGCAAACATTTAAATCTATACCGCACCCTCATTCGGAAACTAGATTTTTTTTTTTTTTTGCAATAGTCTGTTAAACAATAAATTAAAATTTCTTTAAAATCTGAGGTGAAATATTTTTAACGAATCTGAAGACTCATCAGGCACACAGCAAGGACTTCCAAGCATTAATATCCACGGTCAGACTAGTACCTCACCTGTGTGGTTCCCTGCCTCCAGGAGTTCCTGCCACTATGACACAGAACAAAACTGACACCATTCTCAGAGCGAGGAAGAATGTGGGGTTTTTACTCTTTACCTCAGTTATCAGAATAGGGAGTTTTACATGTTTTCCTTGAGAACCTGGAAGGTAATGAAAATGTGGCTCTTAGAGGCAGAGCCAGGAGGGGACCATAACACAGACAATGACACAGTCATGTTAAAACCACCAGGCCTTGGTGCAGCCAAGATTCTGTCCAATGGGTCGCAGCTTATACATTTCAGTATCTCCAGTTCCAGTGAGAAACAATGGCGTGACATGGAAGATTTCTCAATGACCAGTTTTGGCTCTCTTAAACCCACCAAGTCAGGTTCAAGACAAAGAAACAGGCGGGAGGAAGAGCCCTCACCAAATGATGCTGACAGCTTTGCACAGAACTCGTGGGAACACAGCCTGGCTGGGCAGGACCACCAGGGCCTCTGCCTGCTTGCTGGCTTCTGGCTTTGGTGTCCTCTCCAGCAGGCTTCTCCCTTTGAAGGGCCTCCCCACCCCGGTGAATGCCAAGCTTCCAGCAGGTAGAAAGGCCTGCTCAGCTCACACCTCAATTTCCTAAGGTGTCAATTGTTCATAGACACTGCCAGTCTCTCTGTTTCAGTGAAACAATGAGTGTGTAGTATATACATGGGTTATTCCTGGGTGCTAACGTAGCACAGAGCATGAGCAAGACAGAATGAGCACCTGTCTCCTCTAGACAGGCATGAGTGACATAAAACGACAAATTAGGCAACAAAATGTCATAACATTTGTCACACTGCCCCCCCACCAAATGTCCAGCAGGACAGAAAGACAAAGCAAATGATAACGGACTCCACCTAGACTTCTCTGTAGAAGTGGCCTGATGTCCGTGCTCTGAGGCCGAAGAGCAGACAGGCAGGGAATACAGGGTCCCACAGTTCCTTACCAGGCACCATCATTGCAGAAGAAGCTGTGACTGGGAAGGAGGAAAGGCAGCGCCCACTGAGCTGAGCCTTTCAATCACGGAGGCTACCTGAGTAGCTGGGCTTTTTGTTTTGATGGTATTTGTTGGTTAATTGGGTTGGCTGGCTTTTGAAATAGGATCTTCTATACCCCAGGGTGGCCTTGAACTTACTTCCATAGCCAAGAATATCTCTGAACTTCTGATCCTCCTGCCCCTACCTTCTATGGGCTGGGACTACAGGTGTGTGAAACAACAAGCCCAGTTCAGAAGGTGCTGGGGATGGAACCCAGGGCTTGGTGCACGCTAGGAAAACACTCTGCCGACTGAGCAACAGGACCAGCCAGCCTAGGGAGGCCCTTTTCTGAAGATCTTCCGGGTTGTGGCTTAGGAGGGTAAGAGCCGGGCCAAGAGGACAGCTACAGCCTGGGCACACAAGGGGAGAGAGACTCAACTAGAACAGACCTGTGATATAACCGAACTCATACTTGCATCCTGATTCAAGCAGCAATCATTAGCCTTGATTGAGAGATGTGCCTGAAGCTGCCTGAGGACAGAGAGACCAGGAAGTCCCCGGGAGGCAGCTCCAGCCATCCCTCTGCTGGTCTCCACAACTGCATTAATATCCTGATTGAAAACAATTCCGGCCTCTGGCATGTGCCTGTTCCAAGGAGTAGTACGCAATTAATTTCCTCCCGGCTTCTCCCTATGGAAGTGTGTGCCTCCAGCTCATGGAGGAGTCGCTGAACAGGTACATGAGCCCTCTGGAGGCTCAGAACACCTTTTTGGCTGGATGCTAAAGGCCCACAAAGGTTATCACCTTAAGGCAGATAATGGTGAAACTGAGCACCAGCTATCACTAAGAAAAGTCAGCTTAGGGGCTGGAGACAAGGACGAACTCTACATTCCTGAGGCAGAAGCAATGAATTAAGAAGGCAGTCCAGCCAAAGTAATCGTAGCAACTCAGAAGACGTCTGTAAAACACAGTTTCCCTTGGGGGCTTTGAAATGACACCACCCATAGTCTTTTGGTTAAAGTGAAGTTCAGGGGCTGTGCACATTAGTGGACAGCATGTCGTAGCTGTAGAGGATGAGGCAGAATCAGAAGATGAGGAGGATGTAAAACTCTTAAGTTTGTCTGGAAAGCACTCTGCTCTGGAATTTAAAAAAAAAAAGGATGAAGATAATGATGATGATTTTGATGAAAAAATCTGAAGAAAAGGCTCCAAATCAAGCAATAATGAAAAACACTTTAAACCATCAAACCAAGACCAAAAGATCAAGAATCCTTAAAAAAAGGGGGGGTGGGAGGGGCCCTTAAATTTCAAAGTGCTTAGTTCTGTAGAAGACATTAAGGTAAAATGCAAGTAAGTATAGAGAAAGTGGTTTTCTTCCCAAGTTGGAAGCTGAGTTCACCAGTTATGTGAAGAACTGCTTCCGGATGACTGACCAGGAGGAAGCTATGCAGACCTCTGGCAGTGGTGAAAGCCACTTTAAGAAGATAGTTTATATCTGCCCATCACAGGGTGAGAGGCTTAGGGTTAGGCTTGGGCCCTGGTGCTATTCAGGAAAGCTGGTGTCTGGGTTCCTGCCTGGGAAAGGTGGAGTCACATGAGGAAAGGGAGGCAGGACATCCGCTCCAGGGCTGCTTCCTTTAGATAGTATAGTAAGGGCTGGACCTGACAGCTGGAGCTACTGGGCTCCCTCCTGCCACAGGCCATCTCACACAGATGACTCCTGTTAACCGCTGCACTGTTCACAATGTCACTGGCCACTGCCATGTGTGTGACTGTCAATGGAATCCTAAGTTCCTAAGAAGTGGACGAATAATTTTCAACATATGTGACTGATGATGCCTTTTCCTCACATTCAATGAGCTCTAACACGATAACAAGAAAAAGACAAACCCTTGGGGCCTGGTGGTGTGTACCTGTAACTCTGGGGGCAGGGGACAACCTGAGGATCACCCCACCAGCCTGGGCTACACAGCAGGACCCTGTCTCAAGAGCCTTCAGTAATATTAATACGAATAACTGTTACATACAAATGGTTACAGTGTAGAGACAACACAGAGATGAAGAAATTGCCACTAAGCATGAAAGCATGCCCAGGGGTGCTAATACTTAAAAGATGGCAGTTAAGCCATGATAGTCTGTTGCTAACTATATTTAGAAGATTGACACTGTCTGCTGTTGGCTAGAATGTGAATGAGCAGCATTCTCCTAAACACGGGAAGTATTTTAGCAACATCTACTAAAAACGTAAACACAAGAATTTCACAAGTCTGTGACTTTGATGCATGGAACATATGAGGCAGGGAACTGATGGGGGAGTCAGTACAGAATGAGAGGAAGAGAAACATGAAAAATAAGGATTTTTTTAAAGCCATAAAGAATCTTATATATTCAACTAAAATTACATATAGTACATATAAGTATATGTGTATACATATATAGCGTAAACGAAGCTATGCCACCTGGGCTGACAATGCTCTATCCAAGCACCATAGACCATCTATCAAAAACTCCAGAACCAGACATGAGAAAGCCCTTTTCAAGTTGTTGGTCAGGGGAGTCCAAGAAACGCCCAAGTCAATATAGGCTATTGCTGTTGTCTCTGGTTGCCTCCTGGAGGTTGAAGGTAAATCTTTTGCTGAAGACACCATGCACTTCAGACACAGCACTCAGAAGATCCCTTTAAGCTCTGTCTGACCTGAATACCTCCCCATTGAGGACCAATTTTCATAGTATCGGAAGCTGCTGCATAAGCTTCCGAGGGAAGGAAGCCATCAGTACTCCAGCTGTGACCCCTATGAACCACAGCAATGACCAGCAAGGCAAGGTATCCCCAAAGGTGCAATGGTGGCATCCATACCTTGGTTGTAACCAACAGCAGTCTAACTGGACTTAAGGCCTGCTCAGCAGTAGGGAAGTCATTCAGGTTACTGGAAGCCTAGCTGTGCGGGACTTGACACAGGCTAAAGTCATCTGAGAGGAGGGGACCTCCATTAAGAAAGTGCCTCCATAAGATCGGGCTACAGGCAAGCCTGTAGGACATTTTCTTAATTAGTGATTGATGGAAGAGTGCCCAGCCCATTGTGGGTGGTGCCATCCCCGGGCTGGTGGTCTTGGGTTCTATAAAAAAGCAGGCTGAGCAAGCCATGACAAACAAGCCGGGAAGAAGCACCTTCCATGGCCTCTGCTTCAGGTCCTGCCTCCAGGAGCTGTTTGAGTTCCTGTCCTGACTTTCTTCAATGATGGACAGCAATATAGAAGTATAAGCCAAATAAACCCTTTCCTCCCAACTTGCTTTTGGTCATGATGTTTTATCACAGCAAAAGAAACCCCAACCAAGACACTAGCCTCTGGCTAGTGAGATCATAGGTCTCACTATGACTAAGAGAAGAATCTACTACAGTCATTTTACTAAAGCTGCACAATTCTTAACTGCATTCTAAATACTTAACCTGATGCCCAGAAATAAGTGTAGCTCTCAATCCTCATTGAAGAAGCTTTACTTTGCAACAGATGGTGGCCATTACAGAATACCACATCTGGTCAAAGTGCAGAGAACAAGTGATTATAGGTGCCCAGTCCCAATGGATACATACATCTACAACACAATCCCTACACATAAGGCTCAAGGAACACCAGAGAAGAGGAGAGAGAAAGATTGTTAAGAGCCAACGAATCGGGAAATCTTCTGTGAGATTTTGTTTCCTAGAAATGTCAGGGAAGCTTCCCCCATGATACCTCAACAATATAGCTGCCTGAGTGAGACCTAAGCAAGGACACCACCAACAGACATGCTAATGTGGAACAGAGAATTCTAGGGGGGCCCCACCCCTAGAGAAAGAACTACAGGAGGATTTGGGAGCATCTTCATGTTGAAAATATTCTTCTGTATGATAAACTTAATGTGTACATAAATGTGCATGGTAAGCAAAGAAAATAAAACCAATTAGTCAAACATAGTATATAACAATGTGGGTTTGCATTTTTAAAGTACAATATAATTGCCTGTGCATAAAGGAAGATACAAACCAGCATGTCAGCTGTGAACATTTATAAAGCATAAGATAACAGGCAGTATCCATTGAGGCTTAGAGGACTTTTCAATTTTATTTCACATGCTTCTGCCTATCAAATATTCCACTAAGTATACACTAATACTATAATCTTTAGACCAGTAAGAATATCTTACCATGAATAAAGTATCTGGAGCTTAACATTACTACGCAAGGATACTGGAAGATGAACACACTCCATTTCTATTCCCGCTGCTTTAGTGTTTCGATAGGAAATTACCATCACCAGCCTTTTATGAACATTAATATAAGGAGTCTCTACTTCTTTCTTTCAGTTTTATTTATAAGCATATTAGATATTCCAATTATTTTCTCTGAAGCTGTTCTCAGGGAAGAAATTCTTATCTGGCACAAACTTAAAAAAAAACTCTGAATATCTAATGGCTTTCATTTTTCAAATCCTAACTTCCCAGGCTCTCTCCCTCCAGGAATCTCTAAAATGATGTAAGTTGTACCTCAGTGCCTTTGGACCCATGTGGCTAAGCAAGCAGAACAAGCTTATTAGATTGGCTTTCTGGGTGAACACAATGATCAGTTAGATCATGTGTGCAGGCGGACAGAGCGAAGTCGAAGGCAGACGTTAGCATTTGTTTGACTTCTGACCTAACCCTACCTCTTCTCTCATTTTCCCAAGTACTCCAGGAGAATTGAGGCAGCAGGAAGCTAGCTAACTTTATTCAAGCCACTGTATCCTTCAAGCGGCTGTAACATTTGGACTACAAAGCACTATGTTAAACTTCCCGGACCAGATCACTGGACAACTTGCCATTGATATATATCTGGGTTGCACCATTTGTCTAATGCACACACAGCTGGATCCAGCAAAGGCACCCACAGTTAAAGCAGGGTGGAATTCCCCTTCAGATCAGCAAAATAGATGATAGATAGATAGATAGATAGATAGATAGATAGATAGATAGATAGATAGATAGATAGATGGATGACTGAGAGAGAGATTAATAATTCCATTTTGATTTTTGAGATCCTGTGGTACACGCTAATATTTTATAAGCCCACTTTGAACACAGTTTTACAATTTCAAGGTTATTAATTTGCTAAACCGCACATTATCACTGGGCACCATGTATCATTTCTAGACTGTTAGTACATGGTAGGAAAGTGTTGGGCATTTTATCTCATCCCATTGGCCCCCTTGCTGCTGCTTTGAGACCACTCTTCTCCCTACCCCTGAAAACAAACGTACATCCTCCACTGTCACGTCCACTACAGTGTGCCCCACTGCAGTTATAAACCACTCTGCCACTCTCTTTCCCCGATTTAATAACCAAGCTCCCCCTCTCGGCCAACCAGTATTCTTTGGTGATGCTGATTTAGAATTCAGTGGTGCTCCAGCTCTGGAGCTCTGGCCACTTCATTACCACTTCATATGTAATGACTTCACTCACCTCAGCCTCCCATTTTAATGGTCCCACCCTGAATAACCTTGATAACAGAATTGCTGCTAACTGTATAATTCTCCCAATCTCCACTTCAAGATTTCCACTAGAATACGACCACCTCAGTTTTTATTCACTTTCCTGCAGTATCCTAACTATCCAGCCCCACTGGGAAGTTCCACTCTTTGGTTTTTTTTCTTTTTCTTTTTTTAAACATGTGTGCATGCATGCATGCATGCATTTACTAACATGCATCACAGTGTACCTGTGGAGGTCAGAGGACAAGTCTCCTGAGTCAGTCCTCTCCTTCTACCATGTGTATACCTGGAATTAAACTCAGGACATCAGGCTTGGCAGCAAGTGCCTTCACCCCTGAGCTATCTCACTGGTCCACAGGTGGCATCTTTAGCTGTCCACATGTCTGTGGCCTCCACTAACAATGGCTCTATGGTTTTACACATGTACTTGGCCTCACCCATTCTCCCTTACCAAGCCTACTTCCTATTCTCCACATTTCTGTATCTGCATGGGAACATGATCTAATCTGCATTTATCTTCACACTTTTCAAATGAGCAATCATTCCCATTATCATCCATTGTATCAGAAATAACTTCTATACAAATTTTCTCTTCCAACCTCCACTATCTTTCCCACTCAGCTGATAATTATGCTCCTAGTTTTAGCAACAGGTCAAACGGAAGAACTTTTCATTCACTTACCACTTTTATCTATTTTTTTTAATGTACTCTGCTTCCTTTCCTTCCTACATAAGCTTGTTTTTTTCTGTCGTAGTATCTATAACAGCCTTCAAGTCCCTCTAAAAAAATTCTGAAGTCTCTTAAAAAGTAAAGATGTAGCAGTACATATCTGTGGTCCTAGTGCCTCAAATGACTAAGGCAGAAGGATTCTTTGATCCCAGAAGTTCAGGACAGTATCATGCATAACAATAGCATGTTCATACCTATGAATAATCAAGCCAGAACTACATAGCAAAACCCTACCTCTTAAAAAATATTTCCATCCCTATACCCTTCACCTCTCTAGTCTTTACCTTGTGGTGCTATAATGTCTAAGAGAAAAAAATCCCTCAAACCTGTTGTCTGTCTCTCTCCACTTCCCTCTAATGATCTTTTCAGTTCATACATTCTTTCAGGCTTCTAGGAAAGGTCGCCCATTACCAAGGTCTTCGGGTATCTTTCCATATAAAGTGTTCGCCTTTAGATTCCAACTAAAATATTCACTTTATGTTTTAGCACTTTTACTTTATTGGATTAATCTTTCACTTTCAGAATCTTCATATAGTAAGAAATGCCTAAATCCAAATCTCTCTAAACACCCACCAAAACAAAGTGAATAAAACCATTTGCAACACATACCCCAGGTATAACCTCGCCTCAAGAATACTAAAAATTGGGCTGGAGAGATGGCTTAGCAATTAAGAGCACACACTGCTCTTCCAGAGGAGCTGAGTTTGAGTCCCAGAACCCACATTAGGTGGCTCTTATAACTCCACTTGTAACTCCAGCTCCAGCAGAATCTTCTGCCCTCTTTGGGTACCTGCATCACACACACACACATCCCCCACACATATATACACATAATTAAAATAATAAAAATCTTTTTCAAAAATAGTAAACTTGTATTTTATATGCAAATAATGAACGCCCTAAACCAGCAAAGCCAACCCTAAAAGGAGACTGCATTAACTGCATGGAAAACAGAAAAGGGTTGTGGAGACTCAGGAATGGCAGAATACAAACAAGTCTTTCCCAGAAAGAAAGGGTCACATCCAGAAGACAAGCAAATCAAGAGAGCTCACAAAAAGAAATCAAAGATAAAAATCAAAACCAAGAGTAAAATGACTAAGTAAACTTGGAATTCAGATTCTTGAGGGAAAAATCAACAAAGTAGACAAGAAGATATTAGCAAATCTATTTAAGAATGCAATGAAAAAGCACAAATAAACCAAATGGAAATGGACCATTGAAATATAAGTTATATTTTAAATACCAAAAGATAATCTTTCACAAACTCAAATACACTGAAAATGTACATAAAGAGATATATTTATTTAAAAATATTTAAAAAATATTTCCCTCTTTGACTCCAAAGCAGATTATCTGAAACATTTTCATAGAACAGAGAAATGGAGACTATTATACTCCTAGATAAAAATGCTTCAGACTAATGTGTTTTTATGGGAGGAATCCAATCAAACCTTCAGAGAACAGATGAGTCCTAAGCTACTTATCTGCCATTTGTATTGCTTCAGAGCCTAGGAAATGTTTAAACTGCAGTCCTTTTTATAAAACCAATGTAATTCTGGCACCTAAACTTGATTTCATAACAGAATGCAAAGGAAATAACTACACAAAAACCTTACTCGGGTATGTTGATATTAGTTGTGCATACAGACCCCCACATACACACAACACACACTTGTACACACCAATAGCACAGAGAACAGCAGCACATGAACTAGTGAAACTTCTTCTGAACACAAAGATATTTCCTTTCTAAGAAACCTGTTAATGCAATTCATTACTTACCAGACACACAAAAAAGGGAAAGTATGCAATTATCTCCAGAAATGCTAAAAAGGTCTTGCAGAATTTAATACCATTTATGAGTCTTTAATTCAAAAAAATTGAAATTGGCCTGGAGTTGTACCTCAGTGGCACAGTGCTTGCCTTTGCCAAAGGTCTGATGCCCTACACTACAGGGGCATATATCAGAAAGAAAGAAATCAATGACTAGTTCTGGGTATGTATACCCATGTGCACATATAAATCCCCCTTAGGCGAAGCTAGCATCTCACTTACTTGAAGAAGGTACATCGTAAGAGAAATGTCTCATAGGCAAGAGCAATAAGGGTAAAAGTTGTTACACAATATTTCTTCTGCAGCTAAAAGAGCTGGTCCTTAAGTACACAGGAAAATGAACATACAAGAATAGCTAGGAAATAAGCCTTCTGCTATGACCAACACGGAATAACCCAACTGAAACAAACACTGGATGAAATCAATGAACAAGAGTTTTAAGATTTAAAGTTACCAAGAAGCAAAGAACTGTATTTCCTGAGAGATAAGAACCATGACAGAACCCTGTAACTGCTTCAGCTTGATGCCTGGAGAGATTGTCCAGACTCAAACCGAACAGGAGAATTTAGACAAAAAGCACAGCTAAGGGAGTCAGGAGATTTGAGTTCACAGAACAGGTTACCAGGGAAATGTGAACTGCCCACAGGAACAGGCCAGAGGTGTGAACTGCCCACAGGGCCGGGCCAGACATGTGAACTGCCCACAGGAATGGGCCAGACGTGTGAACTGCCCACAAAAACAGCTTGGAAATGTGAACTGCCCACAGGAACAGGCCAGACGTGTGAACTGCCCACAAAAACAGCTTGGAAATGTGAACTGGCCACAAGAACAGGCCAGAGGTGTGAACTGTGAGCTGTCACATCACCACCCATCAGTCACTAAAAACCAAGCCTTCTCAGCATCATTAAGGTATCCAGAACAATCCATTTCCTTTCCCAGTTCATCATGGTAATGGGTGTTGTCTCAATAGCCAAGGAGCCATCCAACCTCAGGAGATTCATTTACAGCTCTTGACCACATGCCAGAGAAGATATGTCCATACATTGCTTGGACTGAAGATATTGCTCAGCTGTTAATAGTGTGCACTGTTCTGCCGGGCGGTGGTGGCGCACGCCTTTAATCCCAGCACTTGGGAGGCAGAGGCAGGCGGATCTCTGTGAGTTCGAGGCCAGCCTGGGCTACCAAGTGAGTTCCAGGAAAGGTGCAAAGCTACACAGAGAAACCCTGTCTCGAAAAACCAAAAAAAAAAAAAAAAAAAAAATAGTGTGCACTGTTCTTGCAGAGGACCTGAGTTCAATTCCCAGCATCCACATAAGGTGGCCCATAACCACCTATAACTCCAGCTCCAGAAAAACCCCCATAGTCTCTGACCTCCTGGGACAGCTACACTCTTGTGTACATATACATATACACAGAGAGTACACATCCACACATATGTAAGTTTTTAAAGAAGGAAATTGAACATCTGCTTCATTTGACATGGAGAATATCCAGTTCCCACTGTGATTTCTTTTACTTAACTTGGAAAGTATCTGTGACTTAGACCCATTACCTGTACCCACAAACGGGAAAGTCACACAGCTAGAATGGACACACCTTTGGCTGAAGGATCCACACCTGGATCAGGAAGGCAGCTGCTCACTCTGTGTGCCAGTCCTCAGTGACTAACAGGCCTCCACATGAAAATCAGATTTTTCTCTAGCCAGCACCCCCACCTGGACACTCCAGCTGGAAGAACTGCATTTCCAGAAGTCAACAGCTTCTTTTACCAACACATTCTCTCCCTGAGCTGGCTCTCAGAGAAAGTTCTGAAGTCAAGAGTGCTGCAGGAATGGAAGGCATCTGAGGCTGAGGTGACAATGGTGTTCATGTTAACGCCAAGGTCGTGGCTAGCCAGCCATGGTGGGTCCCACACAGCAAGGATTTTTTGGTAGCTAATAGCCCTTGGAAACCCTCAGTGGACCCAGCACTAAGCTAAAGAGTTGGAATTCACAGAGGAAGAGAACTATGTCTACCTCTGAGAAAGACATCCCTCTCCCTAGAATCCTAATACCAAGGTGACCTAACTGTGGCTGTGCCTCAACTTTAGCTAACTGATTTCCATGACTGTACAAGCGGGAAATGATTCTACACATTTTCTCTTACCAGTCTCTTGAGTTCTGCTTCATCTTTTGTACATTTAGATTTCCCATTATCAGAAGAAAATCAACAGCCCCCACCCTTTAAAAAAAATCCCTTGTTGGAAAAGAAATTGACAATTTTCCTTTCCTGTGTACCTTAGAATGAGTAACCTCCCTAGAGTGACTTCATAGGTAATTGAATTTCTGATGAAATTTACTGAATAAAAATGTCTGAGGTGCTCTGCAAAACATCCCATAGAGCCAAATCCCTGCCTGCCAGTCTGAAGCTCCCAAACATAATGCCAGATGGAGAATTGGCATATTGGAGAATAGGTGTGCATCGTCCTCTGCCCAGTTTGTTCATATAGCCCACTGTGCTAGAAACACCAGTTAATCAAATTTTTCAACAACCATATAGGTCACACAGTACAACCTACTTAATTCCGAGCTAAGGAAGTAAAGGCCCTCAATTCAATAACTGGGTTCAGGCAAAGAGAGGCTGATTAGAGTCTTGGGTCAAGGACTCCTCACTTTGGTCCCAAAGCAGCTCCATCTTGGGATAGGAGGCAGACTTTGGCCAGCCCATCTATGAAGACGTAGTGCAGCCGATGGGCGAGGGGGGGGGGGCGGTGTCTCAAAGGCCAGGGACTCACCAGCAAAGTCGATCTGTAGCTCAGATTCCGAGCCTGGGCTCTAAGTTCCATCACTCTGCTCCTCCAGAGCTACCCTTCACCTGCATTATCAAATCCCTCAGTGTTTCTTCCTGTATCTCAAAAAGAACATGCTTAAGGTAGAAAATGTAAGGAGAGGGGGAATCACCATCCATATATGCTATTAATAAGCACATCTCCAGACCACCAAAACAAAGACGGGAAAAGAAGAATGTGTCCAGGAGGTCTGCCACACTTTTTTCTCTGACACTTGGCTATTACTTCCAACCTCATTCCAAAACAAGAAAGACAGCCTACAAACACGTGTACCAAATTGAGTAAAAATTTAGCTGGAATTGAAGTCCACTTTTTGCGAGATTCCACAACCAAGCCAGAGTCACTCAGGTGATCCTCCTGACAAAGCTAAGGTACCAGTCTTAAGAAGCAAGAGCTTCCTCCTCCGTCTAGGGCTGGACTCAATAGGAGGCAGCGTATGAATCTAAAGGTCTGATTATCTGGAAAACCCTCTGAATGAGCAACACCTGTACAGAAAGCCAAGCCACTGACCTGAGCTGCAGCTACAGACTTCTGCTTCCCAAGAGGGAGGGTCCATCACCTGCACAGTTCAACAAAACTTCCTAAAGGTACTGCTTGGGCAAGCTCACAATGGGAACAGGCATTGGAACAAAAGGAACTACTTGTAGGATCTAAAAACTACATGTACATGCTTAATCTACATACATATTTTATCTCAACCCTGAGACTAAAACAAGGATGGAACAGGAATGGAGAAAGCAGTGCACTCAACTCCAAGAGCCCCAGCAAGAATACTGACGGTCTGTTATCTTTGCCTTCTGTGTTTATGTCTGCTTCCTCCACACACCTTTTCTAATGACTAAAAGTTAGACTAAATCATTGCTTCCAATGGAAAACACCCCCCCCCCCATGTTTTACCAAAAACAATCCCTGAGCACAAACTCCATGTGGGACACTTGCTGTTGAATTACAGACATCAAATGGATTAAACACCACCCCTGTTCTGCAAGTTTCTCAGGGATAACAAGGCTCTGATGTTCTCAGTGGCTGAATCCTAAAAAGGATTTCTGGTGCACATCCTGTTCCCTCCATGCTTTTAAAACTCAACTGCCCAAAACAAAGAGAGAAAAAACAAGTGTTTACTGAGCAGATCTGCAAAAGCAGCTTTCTATAACCTGTACTTGATCCATTTAGGCAACTGCCTCTAGGGCTACATTTGGGTAACAAACAACGTGAATAGAAAAGTAAATCCTGACCCAATTCTAGCAGTAGTTAATTGTTGAAACCTTTTTTCATCTGTTTTTCTCCCTCTACCTTCCGTGTGCTGGGTAAAGTATTCAGATTATTTCAGTGGAAGAGGATACTGTTTCAGATATTAATGCATATAGAAATACCACCTCCAGGGCTGGGGAGGTCATCCCATGGGTAAAAAGCATGCTGCACAAGCTTGAGGCCATAACCTTGGATCCCTCAGCACTCATGTAAACAGCTGGAAGAGGAGGCATCTCTGTAATCCCAGCACTAGGAGGTGGGACAGGAAGAGCCTAAGGACTGACAGACAGCCAACCTAGCCAATGGGTGAGTTCCACGTTCAACAAGAGACTGTCTCAAAAAATATCATGCACAGACACATACAATTACACCCACATGCACACACACACACACACACACACACACACACACACACACAACTACACCCACATGCACACAAACATAAAACTACACCTTTGTGCACATATAACAAGTACACCCACATAGACACACACATACAACTACACCCAAATGCACACACATATACATACCACAAATAAAATCTCCTAGCAAAACCCTATCTCTGAGAAGTAAGAAGGTCTGCACATCCCCTTGGTATCTTCTCCCACTAACCTGGACCTGCCTTGACCAAGCAGGGACTGTGGCTTATTCATCATTGGTGCCCAATATAATATATGACACATAGCAGCTCCTAGTAAGCCAGCAAATGTGAGCTCAGTGAACATCCTCTCCATCATCTGTCTTACAGGCTCTGCATGCTAAATCTTAAATTGGTACTGTTGGTTGATACAAATTCTTAGTTTGCCCATCTTTAGGGGAAGAATTACCAACTTTGCACCATTATTGTTTTGATGCTTATATGTTCAAACTAGCAAAATTCAGGCTGTGTAAATGCACACATTATCATGACAATGCACTTCTAATGCCAAAGCACTCCGCAGCCAGCTGGTTTTTACTCTTCATTTTACTCCTGCCCTAATCATTCCTTAAGGGTCACCAATCCTGATGAGTTAAGCGGTGAGGTACTGTGCAGTCTGAGAACTGTTCCAGCCGTAAAAATAAGGCAGAGCAAGCGCTAAGGCTCACAGAGAATCCAACAAAGGCAGCACGGTAGAAGTGATTCAGTGTGAGTGTTGAACTTGGATGCCTGAGTATCTTGGCTACTTGGCTATTCAGAGAACAGCAAATGTACAGGGCTCACTCACACCAGAGAGAAACATCTTTTTATTAAAATTACCTCCCAGCTGCATAATCTCTGAGCTCCAAAAAGATATTTTAACCCTTCACTGAAGATTCCTCAAGCTGTATCTCAGACACTGTACTGAAGACCAAGTGAAGAAGACCTCACACATTTGTGTCTAGTATAAAAGTCAGCAAGTGTTCTAGGCAGGCCAGCCTATTCAGTCCCTATGGCAATCACTCAATTGTGAATGTAGTGCAAAAGCAGCCTTAGAAGAAATGTTCACTATTAAACATTGCTATGTTGCAATAAATCTTTTTTATAAAATTGCCAGCTAACCAGATTTGACTCACAGGACACTGTTAGCCAAGGTTATCAATCAAGTAATTCTACAAATTATAAAACACAGGCTGCAGAGATATCTCGGTGGTTAAGAGTACTTGCTGCTCTTGTAGAGGACCTGGGTTCCATTCCCAGCACCCAGACAGCAATTTTAACAATCTGTAACCCTGGTTTCAGGTGACCCATTACCTTCTTCTTCTGACCCCCAAAGGCACCAGGCCACACATGAGGCACACACATGAGGCACACACGAGGCACATATGCAAGCAAACTCTCATGCACAAATAAATCTTTCAAAAAAATATAAAACAGTGAAGTGTGTGTCACAAAGCTCCTTGTGTTCATGTGACATGTTATAGTTTGTGAAACTTGCTTATGTACACTGGCTCACACTGTATAGTGTGATGTGTTCAAACTCTTATATTCACTGCCTCACACCTATCCTCTGAAGCCAATAGATATATAAGGAATTAATAAGTCAGTTTTTCTGAGAATGGAGCAAGGATCTGCACTTCTACCTTCAAAATGGAGAGTACTGCATGTTGATAAGATTTGCTTTCTCTTCTACAGGGGTCAGGGTCAGAGTACGTTTCCCAGGTGCCTTCTGAAGTCGGGTGTAGCCACGTGATTTAGTAATTTTCCTGTTGCTGAGACAGAATATCATGGCCCACACAACTTATCAAATAAAGCATTGATGGGCTTATGGTCTCAACGTGTCAGAGTCCATGACGGTGGGGCACCTGCATGGCTGCAGGGAGAGACAGCTTGAGGCCTCACAGTTCGATCCACAAGCAGGAGGCAGAGAGAGGCACAATGGGAACAGCCCATCCCCTGTGACACACCTCTTCCAACAGGGCCACACCTACTCATCCTTCCCAAATAGTTTAACCAACTGAGAACTAAGTGGTCAAATATATGAGCTTATGCGGACAACTGTCATTCAAACCATCACAGCATGTGACCAGGTTCCCGACAGTAGAATTGGAACTTACTCATTAAAATTTCTTCATTAAAATCTACTTTTTTGATCCTCCATGGTGTATCTCTTCGCAGTTGGCTAAAAGGAGACACCTCTAGGCTATACCTCGGTAAATGTTGGCCTCAGCAGAGTCTTACGATAGTAGGAATCTGGTCCCCTGGTTTACCATTTGGGAAAAACGACCCAACTGAGAACACCTGCGTCAGAACATTAGCACTGTAAGAAGGTGGTACCTGGCCACTGAAACACAGAGCCTCATCTAAACCAGCATTGCCTCAGCTGGTGCCCAGCCCCGGCTTCACATGCATGCAACATGCAGAGCATGGGAAGGATGGAGAGACAAGATTAAAATGGGATTGCCGCCGGGCGGTGGTGGTGCACGCCTTTAATCCCAGCACTCGGGAGGCAGAGCCAGGCAGATCTCTGTGAGTTCGAGGCCAGCCTGGGCTACCAAGTGAGCTCCAGGAAAGGTGCAAAGCTACACAGAGAAACCCTGTCTCGAAAAACCAAAAAAAAAAAAAAATGGGATTGCCACTGTATTCTTAGTCCCCGCTAGTAATGCTGCTTTGCAAAGTTGTAGGACCTTTTGGAAGTAGAACCTTGCTGTAGAAAAGGGACTCCGGGGGTGAGCCCTGACATTTTACAGCCAAACCAAACACCCTGGCCTCTCCCTGCTTCCTTCCTGATGGCAGACACAATGTGACCGGTGGCCTCACGTTCCTGCCGCCATATCTCTCTCACCATGATGGGCTGTATTCCCTCAAACTAGAAGCCAAAATCACCAAGCCCCACATCCCTTTTAGTGCTTGTTGTCAGGTCACAGCAGCGAGACAAAGTAACATGATTCCCACACACTCAATTTAAGAAAAAGGCCAGAAGCTCTAGACCCTCAGCATCATGCTGGCCTAACCCAACAGACCTGTGAGCTGGAAGAGACTATTCTCTCAGTGTAATTAATCTTCAAAAGGTTTTAGTCTCCCTGATTGTATATGTAGCATATCCTAATTATATGTATAAAGAAGTGTGAAGAAACATCACAAAGAGAGTTTCATGGTAAAAGATAACCAGCATTAACTTGAGGTTTTATTAGTGTTATAATAAACTTTTTTTTCTTTTCTTTTCTTTTTTGGGACAGGATTTCTCTGTGTAGCCCTGGCTGTCCTAGAACCCACTCTGTAGACCAGGCTGGCCTCAAGCTCACAGAGATCTCCCTGCCTCTGCCTCCCGAGTGCTGGGAGTACATTGTTTGCCACTACAGCCCACCCATAACAAACTCTTGAGCTTACTTTCCCTTAGAGCACCAATGAAAATGGGAATTTGGCGTAATTTCCCATCGACTACAGCCAGAGGCACTTTCTCTCATCAGTCCGCATCTCTACACCCCCTTAGTAGCTGCACTGCCTCCTATGGTATGGGTGTGCTACCTGTTAAAAATCAGCTGTCTGTTAAGGCTCTTACCCCGTTCTTGCTATCACAAAAACTCATTTCAATAACTTCCTCAAATATATCTTCCTGGAAGTATGCATGGATTTTTATAGGAAAAACTGGCAGAATCTAGAACTGCTGGACCAAAGGTTTGCCTATCAAATTGCTCTCCAGAAAGGTGATTCTAGTCCAGACTAACAACGTCTACAAGTGCCCCTTTCCCCAAATCTTTGCTGACATTGTCACTTTTTTTTTAATAATAAAGATTTATTTATTTATTATGTATACAGTGTTCTGTCTGCACACAAGAAGAGGGCAGCAGATCCCATTATGGATGGTTGTGAGCCACCATGTGGTTGCTGGGAATTGAACTCAGGACCTCTGGGAGAGCAGCCAGTGCTCTTAACCTCTGAGCCATCTCTCCAGCCTGACATTGTCACTTTTTAAAAACCTCTTGCCAACCTGATAAAGCAATGTAAACCTCATTAATTTAATTTTCTCAGTGCTGCAATTGGAACCCGAGGTCTTGCAGATACTAAGCAAGTGCTCCACCACTGAGTCACATCCTCAGCCTTTACTTCATCTTTGAAAGCACCGTGGTGAAAGTCCACCACCCAGGAAACTGGTGAAAAGGCAGCAGCAAAAGAAGAGTCCATGTAAGTGAGATCATAAAACAAGAATATGGATGCCCAGAAAGCAAAGAGAGACACAGAATCATGAGAAAATGGAGTGGCGGCTTCAGTCTCTCTTTGTCACATTCTCCCTTTATCCCCCCCACCCCACCCCACCCCCGTACACTGTTTGCTTTCGTTCACTGCTCTCTGAGAAGAGACAGACATGTAAGAATTTACGCATACGGAGAATATAAAAGGAGTTGAGAATGACTGCACACTAGGGTGCGCTCCAACGAGGAGAGGTCTGGCCAGTCCCGTTATTCTGAAAATGAAAAGGTGAGTAAACAAGAGCCACGACTCCTCTCTACTGCACCACGCACGCTGCTCCTTGCTCTGCCTCCGATTACTGCCTTCCCTTCCTTTCCTAGTTAACGGGGTACAATTTCAGAGTGAAATAACGAATTAAAAAGATGCATGAAGATGGATGACCTTAGAGAAAAAGGTTCGAAGAGGAATCAAGTGAATAAATGGCAACGTGGTCCCTTCACAGCTGCCCTCGCTGTGTTTCCTCACTTCTCTACTGATTGCTCAACCTACATTTTAGTGGTGAGGGGCCAGGCCCTGCCGACATGGGAGAGGGAGAGGTCTCTCCAGTTTCATCTTTGTACATGTTCCCTGGATAAACAGACAGTGCATCAATCTTAAAGAAAAACAAGAAGCAACAGGTCACTAGATTAGGCAGAAACCTTATGCCATACACATCTATAACCATGACGTAGTCTTTAAACAGATCAACAGAAGCAATCATTTACCATTCTTCAAAGTGACAGCGGCAGCAACTCTAGCTCACTCACAGTAGCTCCTGTTGACTTGTAATTAGAGAAGTCATGGATCATTTGTCAAAGCCTCAATGACTAGGGTTCATGGCCTTAATATGCCTCGACCAATTTCTCCTGTCAACTGCAGGATCCTTTCTCCAGCTTCTGCCTCTGCTCTTCCCTGTACTTTCAGACTTTGTTTCCAGAAGTACTCCTTTGATATTACCCATTTATTCCAAAGCTTACCATCTTCCCTTATGTCCCTTAAAGTCAGCCGAAGTCCTCAGAGGCATACCAGAAGCCCACATCCTACCCATTCTTACCCCACTGCTTGCCTGCACAGATCTCTATACAACCTGCTACTTGCCTTTCTGTCCTCCATCAGGGAGTATTCATTAACAAGTGCACTTATTCAAAAGAGTGTCAAGCAAACCTATGGTGGTGGGGCAGAAGGCATCTACAGAAAAAAGTGAGGTGTCTTTAACAAGATAGCGGAGAGTTCTTTTTCATGGCGCCTCCTAGGTGGTCATCCACGCAAAGACGAAGCTGAGTACCTCCTTCCCAGTCAGACAAATGCAAGCTTCATACTTTCTAGACAAGCATATGACCACAGGAGTACCTGTTGAGGCTCTTGGCGAAGGGTGGAAGGGTGTGTGGTCTGATGAGTGGTGGGAAGAACAGACAAGGTTTTCCCATGAACCAAGGTGTCTTGACCCACGGCAGAGTATGCCTGCTTTTGAGTAAGGAGAATTCTTGTTATAGAACAAGAATTAGAGACAGAAAGTGCTAGTCTGTTCAAAGATGCATTGTGGATGCCAATCTGACTAACCAAAACTTGGTTAACTTTGGTTTGTTTGTTTTACTGAGAATATAGCCCTGACTGTCCTAGAACTCACTGAGTTTGAATTCAGAGATCTGCCTGCCTCTGCCTCACAAGTGCTGGGGTTAAAGACATGTGCCACTATGCCCAGCACAACTTGGGTATTGTTTTTCAAAAATTAAAAACAGACTGATATTACTGTGCCTTGGTGGTTAGGGACCAAAAGAGCTAGCAGGATCCAAAAGCTCTTTGGTCTCTCTAAAAGTGATGTCCACCAATGTGTTGTCAGAAGGCCCTTAAACAAAGAAGGTAAGACGCCCAAGACCAAAGCACCCATGATTCAATGTCTCGCTACTCCAGGTGTCCTGCAACACAAATGCCAACATATTGCTCTGAAGAAACAATGCACTAAGAAAAATAAGGAGAAGGCTGAAGGATGTGCTAGACTTTTAGCCAAGAGAATGAAGGAAGCCTAAGAAAAACACCAGAAACAGATTGCCAAGAGATGTAGGCTGTCCTTGCTGAGAGCTTCTGAGTTTGAGTCCAGCCAAAAATAAGTCTTTAAGAGGAACAAATAAATGACCAGACCTTGAACCACCAAAAACAAAGAATGGGAAAGTTTTTACAGAAAGGTGTAAAAGAAGTTTTACACCTATCTATGAAATGACCACCAACAAAGCAGCAAGTCTCCTAAGATAGGAAAAGCGACTGGAAACCCAGGCTCCAAAGCCAGGCAACAGGATTAAAGTGCCAGCTCCAACAATTACAGTACAGCCTAGGGCAAGTTCAAGTTCTCTCTATGTGTGCCTGCATGTCAGGTTTGCCATCTCAGAAACCAAGATAACAATCCCACCCACTTCACAGAGGTATCATGAAGGTACCTCTACATATCAAATTTAGTGTTAGGAATTTTGTATAATGAACTTGATTTATCATTTGCTGTAGAAATCTCCAAAATCCATCCTTTTCCTTATATAGCATCCTCTACAGGAGTACCCTTAAGTCACTTAGCTAGTTACTTTGTTCTGTGGGCATTTAAATGACACAGTGATGTAAAACTCGGTCTCTTGTAATCAAATTTTCAAAATCAACCTGTAATCAAACCACAGGAAAATATTTGTGAGCACAGAAGAATGGAAAACATACTGAGAGATTGTAGGAAGATTTCAGAGGCAAAGAGAATGCTATGGCCATTAGATGTATTAGACAAAGGGGTCTAGTTGGCAGAGCAGGAGACAGGGGTGTAAGTGAGGCACCTGGGGATGCCACGGATCCACTCAGCAGGCTGCAGGGCCTGGCTCAATCCCAGCACAGCAACGAGAGCACAGATGAGGTGCTAAAGGTACAGAAAGGTGGCCAGTGAAATGGCAAAGGGGGTGTGGTGGCCAGAGAAGTGGCAGAAAGGGTGTGGCGGCCATTGAAGTTGCAGAATGTGTGTAGCAGCCAGTGACGTGGCACAAGGTGTGTGGCAGCCAGTAAAGCCACCAAAGGGCTTGTGGAAGTAGTGCAAATGAGCAAACACCTCATCTACCATATGAAAAATATCTAATCAAAAAAGATAATATCAAAAGCTAGGAAATCAGTGAGTGTATCCTTTAGACACAGGAAAGCAACACTGGAGCCTTGCAAAGGTGCTAGGTTAAAGAGGTTTGTAGGAAAGCCATAAAGGCAGCCAAGAGGGGGCCCTGTGATCTGTTCCTCGCTTTGTACTCATATCTAAGTTTTTCAACTAATACATATATATGTGTATATATGTATATATATATACATATATATATGAAAGTATCATTCACAGGGGGTGGAGAGATGGCTCAGCGATTAAGAGCACTGGCTGCTCTTCCAGAGATCCCGAGTTCAATTCCCAGCAACCATGTGGCAACTCACAACCATCTATAACTGTAATTGCATGGGACTCCTCTTCTGGTGTGCAGACAAAACATCCATACACATAAAATAAATGAATAATTAATATATGTCATTCAAAAGAAGTCTACTTGCAGTACCAACTAGACACCACAAAAAATAAATGAAACGATAAATGTGGACAACCTAACTGGAAAAGACACTAAATCTTTGCTTATAGAAGAGAAAATTGAGCCACATAGGGTGGCTCACACTTGTAATCTCAGAAGGGCTGTCATGAGTCTGAGACTAGCCTGGCCTACATGGGGAGTTCTAGGCTAGCCAGAGAAGGGAAGGGAGAGAAGGAAGGGGAGAGAAAGAGAGAGAAGACCTAAAATACAACAAATCCCTTAATTTTCCTGAAATTTCCAGAATATAAATTTCTCGAAAAGGAGACTACAATGTCCATTGGTCACCCTTCCTCTTCAGCTAAATTGTAAATTCACTTCAGTAAGAAAAAAACACCAACTGGGTTACATACGGAACTGGACAGGCAGTTTTAAAATTCAGCCAGAATAGAAAAGCACATGAAAAGAACTACTTTTTGTTTGTTTGCCAAGAGTAAAAGAGGGTCAGGGAGACACCTTAGTGGTCAACGTGCCTGCCATGAAATGATGGCCTGAGTTCAAATCCCAGACCCCACCTAAAAAGTCAGATGTGTTGAGTTGGCTGTTTGAAACCTGGGACTTAGGCAGGGACACTTGGCTCAGTCTGAGAGGAAGGGACTGGACCTGCCTGGACTGAGTCTACCAGGTTGATCCCAGTCCTCGGGGGAGGACTTGTCCTGGAGGAGGTGGGAATGGGGGAGGGGCTGGGGGTAAGAGGAGGGGTGGGAGGGGGGAGAATAGGGGAACCCATGGCTGATATGTATAACTGAATGGTATTGTAAAATAAAATATATATATAATAATAAAAAAAAATTCAAAGACAAAAAAAAAAAGTCAGATGTGTAAAACTGGGAGGGGGAAACAAAGAACCACCCAGAAGCTCTTGGGTCAGCTAGCTCACAGCTAGTTCACAGCTCACCAAGAGTGACCCTGCTCAAAAAGAAGGTAGGCTGACTGTTCAAGTTGTCCTCTGAACTCCATAAGTGCTGTGGCTCATACCCACAACTGGAGAGAGAGAGAGAGAGAGAGAGAGAGAGAGAGAGAGAGAGAGAGAGAGAGAGAGAGAGAGAGAGGACTTGTCCCCATAGTTGGCTCAGAAATAGACTAAAGATTTGTAGGAGGGAGTATAAGACATGGCATGTAAGCAGCATCTTCACTGAATAAGGAAATGGCCACATTCCAAAAATACCAAGAAACTGCCCTAATCTTCTTGCTCTACTGTTCTCTGGGATGGATTTTTACAACCAACAGGATTAACACTCAAACAAAACACCACAACCTGATGAGGTGTAATCTTGGCTGCTCAGGGAAATCTTTTTCTTTCTTTTTTTTTTCCACTATCATCACGGTAAAACGTACCCATAATTAGGTACTATTCTGTTCCACAGGTAAGTCACAAACTTAGAACAGAAGTGTTGACTGTTTTAGCAGCCATCTTATCCTAGACAAGCATCCTCAGAGGAAGAAGCAGTGCAAGTTCTAGGACAGCTTTGGTCAGGGACAAAGGCCACCAATGTGGATGAAAGCCCAGTGCATCCTTATGAAAGATATGGGAGCTAGCAAACACCAGAGGATGGCAGCTGGTCTCCTACCCCACCCCTTCCTCCCACCACTGGGCTCTAAATTGCTTTCTGATTTCTTTCTAAAATTAGAATCTACCTGGGCTTGGTAGTACATGCTTGTCATGATCAGGGGTTCAAGGCTAGCCTTAGCTACATGGTGGCATTGATACTAGATTGAGTTTATGAGATCCTTTCCCAAAATTTAAAGAACTAGACTGATTAATCTTTCCTCAGTTCAAAACCTTATGCTGAAAAAATAATAATAATAACAATCTAAATTCTGGGTTAGCAGGTCTTTATTCTAATGACTGGCCTTGCCTATCCTTAAACTCCAGAAGAAGCCTGCTGGTCTCCAACCTCATCTCCCACCATCAGGCTCTGTGCTGGGTAGTTTTACATTAATTAACTTGATACAAGTTAAATCATCTGAGAGGAGGGAACCCCAATTAAGAAAAATGCCTCCATAAGGTCCATAGGGTATTTTTCTTAATTAGTGATTGGTCGGGAAGGGCCCAGCTCACTATGGGTGGTGCCATTCCTGGGCTAGAGGTCTTCACTGAGCAAGCTAGAGGGAACAAGCCAGTAAGCAGCACCCCCCCCCCTCCCCATAGACTCTGCATTCAGCCCCTACCTCCAGGTTCTGGACCTGTTTGAGTTCCTCTCTTGACTTCCTTCAACGATGGACTGAAACGTGGAAGTGTGAGCCAAATAAATCCTTGCCTCCATAACTTGCTTTTAGTCCTGGTGTTTCATCACATCGATAGTAACCCATAATAATTCAGACAGGCTCTAAACTGCTTTCAGAATTCTTTCTAATACAAGAATCTACCTGGGCATCTTTATTCTAATACCTGGCCTTGCCTACTCCATAAACTGCAATTCTTGCTTTCCACCTGCTGTAATCTCCCTTATTCCTTATTCTTCAAAGCTCAAAACCCCAAAACTCTCCTGTTGACTTTTCCACACTCAAGAACCTCTGAGAAGGTCTCTCTCTATTACAGGGCTATGAGCATGTTTGTATACAGTGACACAGGAGTCACTGAAAGCGGCAAATAATTTTACTCACTTTCATATCCCTAACCAGTACCTTGACAAGTACCCACCACGTCACTATGGATGGTACAAAATTCACTATTATCAGTTAATAATTCTATAAGACAACAAATAGTATTTAAAAAGGAAAATAGGCTGGTGAGGTGACTTAGCAGATAGAGGGGCGTACCTGAGGGCCCCATAATCTCAGTTCCGTCCCTGGACCCACACAGTGACAGGAGAGGGTCAACTAGAACCGAATGTGTGCTGTGGCATGCACACACACCTGCACTCACACACTTACTAATACTAATACTAATCATTTTTTAAGAAGAATTCTCTAAGATGCTCCACTTTCCTTTTCCTAAACAGCAGTTTTGTGCTAAGAGTTTAAATGGTATTAACATAAGTGGCATCACAAATACCAAAATAATTTGCATCTCCTAAAAATCAACAATTGGTACAAGTGGAAAGGGCAGGTCCCACCATGATAGGAATTGGAGGGCTCGGTTCCAGCTGCAGATCTGTGTTTAAAAGAAAAGCCCGTGTAGCATCTGTGCCTATTGTATCCCTGTGAAAGAGGAACAGTGCCATGGTTTCTTCTGACTCCAGGAAGCTAGGGCATGCTCCTACACTGGCATCTGCCCTTCCATAAGTCATGCTACACAGAACCGCATCGTTGCCATGCAGGCTATTGAGCCACAGGGGGAGTTACCAGATGGTACCCACGTTCTAGGTCAAAGTGCTTTGGCACCCCGCCCCCAGGACGAATACGGTTTCCTTTTGATTAATGAAATGTACATTATCCACTATCCTTACTTCTTTTATCCTCCACCCCTTCTCGTGTGTGTGTGTGGGCGGGGGGGGGGGGGGGGGGGGTGCGCAGGTGCGTGCTCACATGTGCGCCACAGTACATGAGTGGAAGTCAGAGGAAGACTTCCAGGAATTGTTTCTTTTCTTCCACCATGTGAGTTCGGAGAGGTCAAACTCAGGTTGTCAAGCTTGGCAGCTTTGCCGACTGAACCATCTCATCTCCCCGACTGCCCATTATCCTTATTTCTAATTAGATTGTCTTCCGTGTCTACAGTCCTTTTCCAAGTATTTTTAGAGCTATTGCACCATAACCCTCTTTACCACTCTACAAGGGTAAGGGAGTGCTCTGTTGTCTTGTTACTAAAAGAAGAAGTTCAAGTTCATTGACATCCTGAGGTTATAAAAACAGGTTACGCCTCAAGCTTGTTCTATTTCTGATTCTTTATTACAATAAAGCTCTACCTTCTCTCTGTACTGTTTTAAAAGTCACTGAGATGATTCTCCAGCTTGGAGATTTAGTCCATCAAACCAAAGTCTGAGGCTAATATAACACTAGTTTTCTAAGCAAGCAATAAATACAAATATATTTACACAAAATATACAAGTATAAAACAAATATAAATAAAAATGTACAAACATGCATTTTACATTTAATAGGACAGCTTAAAGACTGAAGCTCTTTCATCAAAACTCAGGGTCTCTTAGATCTTTCTGCCTGTGAATTGAAGATTTCTCAACTTGGTGACCCAATCAAGTGAGCCACTCCCACTGATGGCACTATTTAATAATGCAACTTAGACATCATGAGAATTTGGACTCTATCAATGTTACACATGCTACATGAGCTAAGAGATCCTTGTTAAAACTGGCCTGGAATTTATAAGAAATAGTTCTTCAAAAATGGCCTTGCTAACAAAAAAAAACAAAAACAAAAAAAAATTTAAAACAGGATGGATTCAGTGAAGGTTTTTATTTTTTGCCCAACAAAGATAAGCTATTAAAATGAATCAAAGAAAATCTGTTATATAACACACCAAAAAGCTTAATTAAGAAAGAAAAATCTTACTATCTATATGTGAGAACATTGAGCCTGAAATGACACCTTATATTACCTTTTAAAGTTCATATAACTGGAAAGTTAATTCAAATTTCTGTAGCCTTTAAGAATTCGAGTTTATTTAGACTTCAGTCTTAGAGATCATATGGTGGGAGTAACAGCAGATACTTTTATTACTTCCATGGCAGTACAAACTACGCAATCCTGACAGGATGTCACACAAAGCCATGTACTCCTACACTCTGCAAACAAGAGATTTCCTGAATACAAGGAACAGACAACTCTACATGGGAATCATTGTAACGACCTGCCTTTCAAGTGAACTAAATCCTACTCTATGGCTGAATAAAGGTTCCTCTTCAGACTCGGAAAACTCAGGTAGACTAAGGAAATCAGCTAGGGTACAATGTATGTTTCTGAATAAAAAGCAAGCACCAGGACCGGCATTATAAGCACAACATGTTGAAGCGGCTCCCAGAGGCCAGCAACAACCTCCAGACAGGCTCTCCTATGGAGCAGTGGTCAGGAAAGTTACATCTGAGTCAACGCACCTCAGTAAGCTGGATGACACATGAATTTCAACATGAAGATGGGCTTAGAAGACATGGCTTGACATGTCATTTGCTCCGGCTGAGCAGGCAGCAGCACTTCTTTCAGTACAAGAACAGCCCCCGTACATTTCAAATTCCTCACTCTTAATTCATACTTTAGGATGTTTTCCTCAAGCTCTTGGAGCTGACAGGTTCTCCAAACAGAATACGTGGATTCTGCCTCCATTTTATCTAGGCTGAACACTCATGCCATTTCATCCTATAAAGCTAATGCTTTTCCCTAGCCTGCCTGTCTCTCATTGACACATATTAGAAGTCACCCCCCTAGATTATTGTAGAAAGTTAAAATATAACTCTATTCATCATAATTCAAAGTGAACAGGATGACAACACTTAAATTAAAACCTACTGTTTGTACCAAACAGATGAAATTTTTAACATGTCTCTGTCCTTGATTTATAGTTCGTGACTATAACCCCCGACTACAAATTATCTTCTCACAGTCCACTTTATTATAATGATGCACTTTGTTACAATGATGCACAATTTGTCATCAAGTACATCTACCATTGTACAAACACACATTTACAAGGAAAACCCACTTTGACCTAATCAAACATACCTTTCCAATTAAGATTAAAATATAGTATCTCAAATATGTCAATCAACAAGCAAATAAATCTTTAAATGTGAAATAAAATAAGAAATGCTTGCCACCTTTTACTATTAAGCTATCAACTTACCTTAAAATTAGTAGCATGGGTCTTACCTTTTTCTGGACTTAAGTTTTTATACACTTCAAGGTCTGCCATTAAATTTAATATTGCTACACATTATTGGCCAAAGCAATAAAAATTTTCCTCTACAGGCACAGCCTTTCTCTGATAGACATCTCCAGAAGGGAGAAAGGCAAAGAAATCCTTAACAGCCCCAAGACCTTGGCTCATGCTGCCCCTGATGGTATGATGACATCTTCACAGTCCAGGCTTTATAATGGAGAGAAAATAAATCCATGAGATGACTGGAGAAGTTTGTCCTAAAGTGCACAGCGCAGCCAGATAAGCACAGTGGAAGCATCTGCTGTGGCTGCCGCTACTGTGGGAATGCAGGCGCTGTGGCTACTTAGGCTATGAGACGTGCATGCTTAGTGAGTGCAGTGCTTAACGCCCTACGGGCATTATGCACATTTAATGTCTGGGAACTGGAGGTCTTTAGCCATCAAAGAAACCCTCCTCACCTACGGAGGTCACTGAGAGATACTGATTACCGTATAGGAGTGACGCGGGCTGAATGCAGAAAATGAACATGCACACACACAGACACAGAGAGGCACACACACAGACTACGTGCATGCTCTTGGAAGCAAACATCACTCCATCAGAGGCAAACACTCCCATTAAGAAATAATCTGCATGCCGTTTTCTGCACCCTACGCTACTTTTGTTCCAGTCTGGGCAAGAACACACTTATTCAAATTGTTGAGGCTTTTTCTTTTTCCACACAACCGTAGCAATGATCGCAGAAATGAATGGAATGTTTCCAACTTAGAAGGGAAGAGTCTAGTCTCAAAGTGTCTATTCAGTGGAGGCTATGTCCCTGTCTTGGCTGGGGGCGGGGGGAGCATATTTCTATAAGCAAGGGTAAACAGCATGGGTCTGAAGAAACTAGATTTCAGCAAACAAGCTATTATTACAGTACAGTTTTCCCTAAAGTACATATCTGAAAGTCAATCAACTTCTTTGAAGAGATACATAGCTAGCCAGATTCAGAGGCTGATAGCTCAGAAGCAATTTATTATTTGTCTTGCTTTCAAACATTTGAAATGAGTCTCTCCACCCTGAGTATTAACTCTATCACTCTCAGAATTCAGAATTTCTAGTGACTAACTCCTATTGCCATCTTTTTCCTCCCTAACTCGGACTTACTCTACCCACCCCAGATCCCCATCATCTCCAGTATGCACAGGACAAAGCCAATCTCTGCTACATTTCCATTAGGGCCAAACAGCCCAGACCACTACACCTCACCATCACCACCCCTTTATCTAAGGTGCTACACCAGTTCCCATTCACCTGTTTCCCAATTTATAGGTTGCCTCCCCGAGTTTGTAAATCTCACTATCTACCTTAAGTGCTCTTAAGAATCTCATGGGAATGTTAAATGTTATCTGGGTGCTCATAATCAGAATATACTTCTTGCAGGACTCAATTTAACATGCATCCATACACACCATTATACAAAATAGCAGTGAAGATTTTAGAGGTCTTCTGTTTATGTACAAACCCTCCCTGCCACAAACAAGCTGTATGACCCAGAAAATTACAAAACCTCTTTGCCCCTTGGTTTCTTAATTTGCACAACTGTTGTGCTGATACACCCTACTTCAAAATGTTCCAGTGAGAATTTATCCATAAAAGAGTTTAGAATAGTATTTTTGTTATTATTACAATTACTACAGACTTCAGTGTTTAAACTCACCACCAACTTTGAACATAAGATGCACCCCAAAGCTTAAGATGGCACAGAAATAACCATGCCTCTTAACTAATTAAAATGTTGAGCACTCTCAGGCTCATTTTACACAAAGACGAATGAAGACCTGGAGGGATGCATATTTCCACCCAACAGCTGCTGAACAAATGCTGAGAAGAGCAAGAAAGGGGGCTTGTTAGACAGCCATTACTCATCACTGGACAGATATAAGCATACATTGTAATGACATAACATACCCTACACATCATTCATCCCTGTCAAATAAACTAGTTTGGACTTCCCCACACTAAAAACCTGACACGCATCAACAGACAGTAATTGCTACACATTTCTAAGCATCCAAATCCCTAAGCAGGCTGATTATTACCCATATTTAATTTTGCTACATTCCACAGGACAGAGATCAACCGCCGCTTAGAAGCCGCATCTCATTGTTGATTTATTGATCTCCCCTTCAAGATGTGAAGCTTGGCTTTAAAATATAATGTCTTCATTGTTTTTCTGAAAAGCTGTTTATTGACAGTTCCACTTAAAACTTATAGGTTAGCGTAAAAATTTACAGGCTCGTCACTGGCAATGATGAAGGTATCAGTATAATTCAAGGTAAATCTCAGCCCGAGCAAATCAGGAAAGCAACTGGGACCCAAGACAAGATATTGCTTCCGGGTTCTGGACGATATCCAGAACTCACATTTAGTGAGCACATAAAATGAACTTGAACTGCATTTGGTGGTGTCTCGAGAGAGGTGAAAATTCTATTGACATTTAGGCATAACAAACTCATATGCAGATATAAATAAAAATAGCCAGACTTTGTAAATCAACATCTCCTGCTTAGCCATCTTCCATCCATTCTCATAAGTGTAAATTAGCCAGAGTCAGGTAGG
Source organism: Peromyscus maniculatus bairdii (assembly GCF_049852395.1). NCBI lineage: Eukaryota > Metazoa > Chordata > Mammalia > Rodentia > Cricetidae > Peromyscus > Peromyscus maniculatus. The sequence continues at coordinate 45,897,551 of NC_134857.1, forward strand.
CACATGGGAATGTCTAATGGCTGCTGACAGCGACATATATTAAAATAAATCTTCCCTAAGAGTTCTGACTTAAATTAAATTCTCAAAACTTAAGAAGGAGCTAGAATTTCAAACTTGCCCCAACAACAACTGAGGTGCAACTTTCCCTGAATGCAGAAGCCCCTTTTCCTCCTTCACCCAGAGAAAGAACTAGACAGGCAGGTGAGGAAGCTAAGGGAAAAAACCTTAGTGCTGGCACTCTCCAGCACTCCAGCTTTAAAAAAAAAATCACAGTAACCAACTTGATCATCATTTCCAATGGTTAAAACAGGCCATATTTCCAATGCGCTAACCTGACATCTCTGATTCCATTGAAAAGCAAATGTTACTAACTGCCCAAAACATCCTGGTTGGAGCCAGTCAAACAGGGACTATAATATGTATGTTCCAATGGGGAGGGGAATGTGTAGTCATCATAGTGCAAATCGGTAACACTGATAATATACACTAAACATGCAGACTGATCCCAAGAGGTATACGAGCATAATGAGTCATAAAGAAAAGACAGAAGACACTAGTTAGCTTCTCATTGCCGTGACAAAAATATCTTAAAAGGGGGAAAGATTTATTTTGGCTCAGAATCAGATGTTTCAGCCATGGTCTGTTGACTCCACTGCTTCTAAGCCTGCAGCAAGAGAAAAACATGTAGAAGGATGTGGCAGAGAGGAGGCTGCTCACACCTCATAACAGCCCAGGAGGAAACAGAAAGGAAAGGTCCGGAACAAGGTGTATGTTTCAGGGGAAGTTGCCAATGCTTACTTCCTCAAACTAGGCCCCATCCCCTAATGTCGATGATATGAGAAGTCATGTGATCTAATCACATCTCTATAACTTCACCAGCTATGGACAAAGCCTTCCACACATGAGCTTTTTGATGGAGCCTGGGGGCACTTCATAATAAACCTTAATGGTCTCCCTCAGTACAGCTCTTCTGCATACAAAGAGCATTGGAAACACCCCAGAAGCTGGATGTGGTGGCACACATTAATCCCAGCACTCAGCAGGCAAAAAGGCAGCCATATCTCTGTGAGTTTGGGGCCAGCCTGGTCTCCACAGCTAGCCAGGGAAGCATAACAAGATCCTATCTCAAAAAAAAAAAAAAAAAAAAAAAAAAAGAAGGAAAAGAAACAAACAAACAAAACCAACCATATTCACTGCATATAACATCAATATCCACAAAGGTTCAGGGCAGGGCAACACTAACCATATGTCTCTCTGTAAGTTTCACCAAACCACCCGACACCAAGACCTGGCTAGGAAGGTCCATGGCTTCTTCAGAATAGTAGGGTCACCCCAACCCCTTCTGCTGAGAATACAATCTCTGGGCATACTTAGAGGGCCATAATGTTACCAGAGGACTGGAAGCTTCACTCCTCACAAAACCCTGTCCACGATGCCTGCGGATACTTTTGTAACAAAATGTGACCTTTAAAAGAAGGGTTCTTTTATGAATAGTGCTCCTCTCTATAGGAAAATCAAAGAAAGAAAGCATACTGACTCTTTTGATAATTTTCAACATGTCACAGCTCATAGTCCCAATGCAGCATCTAAATCCCTAACATAAATGACCCTTCCAGAAGAAAACAAGACTCCCTCACCCTTGCTGAAATAGCCATGACTGGTCCCCACAGCTTCGGCATAAGTTTTTACACATATCAGTGTTTTGGGGCAGGATCTCTCCTCCACATCATAACGCTTCAACTTTGTCTCCTTACTTTATTTTCTCCCAACTGTATTGATGATTCATTTTCTGTTCTCCCTAATGACACTGTGACAGGAAGGTGGGACACAGCAGCAATAAGGGCAGTACGGGACAGTGACTGCTTAGTTGACCTATGTTCCCCCACAGATCAGAGGGTCATCAGGACCCCGAAACTCAGGAACTCAGATCCAGATATTGCCTCCATTCTCAGGAAGATCAGGACATAAAGTCAGTTCTAGACTCCAAAGTATGACTCAAAGGCAAGGACCATTGTGGCTTGTAGAGTGAATAAGAGAAGGGCCGTGGTCAAGCCTTTCCTCTATAAACCAGAGGGAAGAGTAACGGAGGTACAGCATTCCCATGGAACCAAACTGATCCCTTTATTGACACTTTCCAAACAGCCCAGGGGTTTCTGACAGAGACCACAAAAGGGCAGAGAAACCATGGGGCAGTTCTAAACCAGAAAAAAACTAAACACCATGGGAAGAGCTAACAGGCCTACAGTTGTTGGAATTGATGGCAAAGCCACGGGATGTGGAATTGGAAAGAACTGGGTTCTACCAGGTGGCTCAGCAACATAAGCCAAATTATTTTATATTGCCATAAGCTTCAGTTTCCACACCCACAACAGTGCCTACAGTAACAGGTGTGAAGTTCCCAGCCTAGTATGTAGTACTACAAGAACTGGATACATAATCTGCTGTTCTGTTGTAAAACAAAAACGTGGGTCCTCCCCACACCCAGACTTCAAGATGGCAACAGGAGAATTCTAGATCAACCAAAGGGCTTTTCTAAGGCCACACTCATATGAAGCCTTTTCCAATAAGAACTTGATTGGGCTTAGGAAGCTGTGGGAGGCCGTTCTCAGGTTCCTCTGTGGCTTTACCCAGCAGGTCCGCATAGAGGATGATTAGGACCACGGGCCTGAGTGCAGGTGTCTGAGATGGTCTGCACTTGGCTGTGCTGGGGGGGGGGGTCTTTTGCTCTACCCCTTGGCGGCTCTATAAATACCCTGGGGCAGAGACAGTCAGGGCCCATTGGAAAAGGTTCCAGGCTCTCTCGAGGCTATCCTTTATTTTCTATCTGTTTATCTTCACGAGATTCTCCGCTATAAATCCTTCTATCTAATATTTCCTGCTGCTAACACTCAAGAAAACTCTGGGGAGCTGTGGGGTTGTTGGGTAAACACCCCACAGGAAGCTTAACATTGACTCCATATTTAGCATTTTCCTTCCCCTGCATAATTAGGTTAATCAAAAACTAAAGTCTTGGGCTGGCAAGATTTGGGCTCATCAGGAAAAGGCACTTGCCACCCAACAATGCAAGTCTGATAACCTGAGTTCAATCCTTGGAACCCATATCAAAATAGAAGGAGAGAAAGACTCCATAAAGTCATCCTCTGCCTCCACACATGGGCTGTGGTGCACATACACACACACACACACACACACACACACACACACACACACACACACACAGAGTCATCCTCTGACCTCCACACATGGGCTGTGGTAGACACACACACATGCATACACGTGCATACACATGTATATACAGGCATACTTTAAATGGAGGGAGGGAGGAAGGAAGAAAGGAAGGGAGGGAGGGAGGAAGGGAGAAGGAAGGGAGAAGGGAGAAGGGGAAAGGAAGGGAAGGGAAGGGAGGAAGGTTTTGCTAAGCTATAATCCTAGCATTCAGAAGGCTGGGGCAGGAGGACTGCTGTGAGTTATAGGCCAGCCTGAGCTACATAACACTACCCGTTCACAAACAAAAAAATAAAACCTTTCAAAACTGAAAAAATTAAATTATATATTTGCTGCTGTTCTTCTCCTCTGTGTGTTTTCTGATATAGACAGACCAGTTTAAAAATAAAAATCTTTGGGATTGGCGGGATGGCTCAACAACAAAAAGCATTTGCTGCTCTTGCAGAAATGAATTCAGTTCCCAGTTCCCAGCACCAACACTGGGCAGCTCACAACCACCTGTAACTCTAGCTCCAGAGGATCTAACCCTCTCTTTTGGCTTCCACAGGCACCTATACATATATGTGCCTAACACACACAGAGACACACACATAAATTAAAAAATAAACATTTAAAATAAAAAAAATTTAAAAAATAAAAGAATTTTTTTAAAACATAAGGGGATTTATTGGTGTTAATGTCACCTAAATTTGAACACAGGTTCAATTCCCAGTACCCACATTTATCTGTGACTCTAGTCCCAGGAGGCTCCAAAGGCAGCAGGCATCCACATGGTACACAGACGTTCATACCGGCAAAACACTCATACACATAAAATAAATAAAATAAAAGTAGATTTTTTAAAAAAAAAAATTTAAAAAAGAGACCAGGAAACAATTTCTGAAGCAATAAACTTATCAACTATCAACGATAGAAGCAGCTTTGAAGTACAGATTAATGATTAATATTAAAGTTAAAACACCAAAAGTATTTTAATTTTCTGCTTCATTTGTTCTCCACATTGATAGTCAACTAGCACAAAATGGTTACAAAGGCTAATTTTGTTAAAGACCTTGGAGAAAAGAGAAAAGAATTGCATTTTCATGAATACTAATGATTATAAAATAGAAAACCAATAACATTTACCCCTTCATATTAATATAATTTAGAAATAATTCAGCACTATGATACATGCAGAACTTGTTCTCCGGCTGAGAAAAAAACTGTATGTTACTAGTAACACAGGGACTACAGACACATGGGGAATGCGGTTGCTAGACATTAAATATGTGCACTGATTTGTACGTTAGAAGAAATGGCAAAGAGAGAAGGAATCGGAAATATAACAGACCAAAATAGGAGACATATGAGATCATTATATCCCAGATAGATTCGTGTGGCTCGGGCAAAAACAAATACTGTAAAAGATGTTTCCAACACAGACTATCAGCTAAGAGATTGACACTAGGTGTTTGTCCCTGAAAATCAACCATCGGTCACTGACCAGCATAACTCTGGAGGACCTGACCACTCACTCTCACAGACACAGAAGGGGCCTGCTTCACAGAGCCATCTTCCATGGAACCTGTGCATCTGGAGGAGTTTTAGAGAGCGGTGACTTCAAAATGTTTATCCCGCAGCATCCTTTGAATTCATTGAGTCAACACTCCAAATTATAAATTACCAGATAATGAAATCATTACTGGATCTAAATGCTGCATGGATTATTTGACTCAACTTGTAAAATTTAGAACCCCGCCCCACACAGAGAGTTTATTATCATTTCTTAGCTACAAAGACACAAAACATGGGGCCGTTGAGTGTTGCTAGGTAAGGATGGCCCCACGGCACTGAATTCTACTGCAGCCAGGGAAGGATAAGCCAGAGCCAATACTCAGACCCACAGGCCTAGGTTACTCAGGATTCCTTGCGCACCTTTTCATATGCATATCATCTAAAACAGTTTGATGTAAAATTCGTTTTATGTCTCCATAGTCCAGTTCTACAAAGAAGTCATTTCTGATAATCAGAAAATGCAAGCCCTTGCAAGATTTAGCCTACTGAAAACACACATAGCCTGTCATAATACTCAGCTCAGAGCAGGAAGGCCAGCTGGGTTGAACAGCAGCTGTTGGCCTTTAGAATTAACTAAACCCTGCTAGGGTGAATGATGCTCCGCACACAACCTTGCCCCCAGCGACCTGGAGCCAATCTCATCAACTGAGAATATCGCTGGAGTTTGATAGCCCCGAGCCTGGGTTCAGAGAGTAGATAAAACTCTGGAGCCACCTATCTGCCGTGCAGGGCTAGCGAAAGCTGAAGAGCAGTGCTTGCCAGGTCTTCGGCCTGTGCAGATCTCAATGCTGCGTGGGTTTCTCCCCACTTTCCCACTGCACTTGGGAGATACCCCAGCTAAAGTATCAGCCACTTCGGTGGTACAAACGGGGAGGCTCATGAGAGTAAGAGAATCCTGCCCAACGCAGAAGAGACCTCTGGTACACAAAGAAGAGAAACTACACAAGTAAAGGCAGCTAAGGAGGCATCAGCCAAAATAAACCACAGGAAAGACAAGAGTCAGCAGGATCCACTAACATCCTCAGCCCCGTGCACTTAAGCAGACCCTAGGTAAAAGAAGCTTAAAAAAAAAATAACAAAAACTGGAGGAAGATCTAGAAGAAATGGGTAGACTGAAACACAAGTGATCTACCAAACTTAAATCAACAAGATATAAATAACTAATGGATCCTTTAAGAAGTAACAAGATTGAAGCAGCAATAAAATGAGGTTCTTCCCGGCCCCCCCAAAAAAGCGCAAGACCATGGATTCACTGCCAGGCAATCTGTGCATTCTGTACGGAAGATCAGTAAAGATAAGTAAAGATCAGATTGCTCCACAAGAGAGGGGAGAGACACTATCAAACTCATTCTACCAAGCCAGCAAGCCAGTGTTACCCTGATGCTAAAAGCAGATAAGGACACACACACACACACACACACACACACACACACACACACACACACACACAAGGGGGGGGGAATGGCAGACAGAGATAGAAAGAAAACTATAAACCAATTTCCTTCATGAACAAAGACACAAAAATTCTAAACAAAATTCCTATTAGCCAAATTCAATAAATTGAGATCATACATCTTGACAAAGCTAGTTTCATTCCAAAGATAAAGATGGATCAGCATACACAAATCAATAAATGTAATACAAGTCATAAATAGCCTTAAGGAAAGAAATCGCATGATCATCTGAACAGATACGGAAAGATCCCTGTGTGGAAAACTTCAACTTCCTTTCATGATAAAAAGCCCTGAAGAAACTCATGGTAAAAGGAACACATCTCAACATGAGAACTTCTTCCCACAATAAACCCAACAGTCAACAGTACACTGGGTGGAGGGAAAAAACTGATCATTTCCAATTAAGATTCAGGAGTGAGACCAAAGTGGGACTCTCTGCACTCTTATTCCACATAGTGCCTGAAATCCGTTTCAACAAAAAGACTAGAGAGAGCCAGGCAGTGGTGGCGTAGGCCTTTAACCCCAGCACTCCCGAGGCAGAGGCAGGAGGATCTCTCTGAGTTTGAGGCCAGTCTGGTCTACATAGCAAGCTTCAGGACAGCCAGGGCTACACAGAGAACCCCTGTCTCAAAAATAAATAAATAAATAAATAAATAAATAAATAAATAAATAAATAAACAAACAAATAAATAAGAAAGTTAAATGCGTAGCTCGATGAGACAATACATATTGAAGACATTAGGTCTGAGATATTCAGCTAGAACTGAATGAGCTACCCCCTAGAATAACCTGAGGAATCCTGAAACTTTCCTCAACTATTTGCCAGATTAGTAACAGCAGAACCTCTAGTCGAGGGCCAGGGCACCCTTTTCATTTTTGTTTTTTGTTTCCCTGGGTGATTCCAGACCACAGCCCTGACTGAGGTCCTTTGGCTAAAAGCATTAATTCAAATCTCCTCAGCTGAAAATAAGCTTCTGCTCAACCGAATACAGCGTCAGGAAACCTGACACGGGCAGCACTCCAGACAACAGCGATGTTCTAATAGACGTTGATGCTCAATTTCAAGTTGGCAAGGGAAGTGGGGCACGAAACAATACATCCTTTTAATTGGGCATAAGCCATTATCCCTTATAAAACAGGAAAAGCTGTGACAACTCGTCAGTCACATACAAAATGACAAGACGTGGGAAAATATAATTGGACAAACAAAATTTTCACAAATTCTACCCTTATTCCACCCTCGTAGGGTCCATTTTCTCAGGGCAATCTTGCTGCCCCTAAGTCAGGACTATGGTCTCACGTTGCTTGAGATTCTTACATGACAGGCACAGGTGAGAGCATTTCTGTCTTTCTTTTTTCGAGACTGGGTTTCTCTGTGTAGCCTGAGCTGTCCAGGAACTCACTCTGTAGACCAGGCTGGCTTAGAACTCTGCCTCTGCCTCTAGAGTGCTGGTTTTAAAAGTGTGCACCACCTGGCTCATTTTTCTTTCTTTCTTCTTCTTTTTTTTTTTTTTTTTTTTTTTTTTTTTGCTGTTGTTGTTGTTTTGTTTAGTAATTTATTTGAATTTGTTTTATGTGCATTGGTGTGAAGCTGTCAGATCCCCTGGAACTGGAGTTATAGACAGTTATGAGCCACCACATGGGTGCTGAGAATTGAACCCAAGTCCTCTGGGAGAGCAGCCAGAGCTCTTAACCACTGAGCCATCACTCCAGTCCCTCATTTTTATTTTTGTACAGCTAACATAAGTGCATCTTCTTAAGTTTTAATGAGGCCTGTGCTGCTGGTGACTGCACGTTCCCCAGGCCTTCTTTGGGCCTCTCCTACCGAGAAACCTGTGCCCTTGTCTTAGTAAGGTCTGTTCCATGCTGTCTGCAGTAAGAATTACCCCACAGACATGCTCATTTAAGACTCACAGGGCAGAGAATTTTAATGGCATGCAAAATACCTCAGTCAAGCACCTTTATTAATAGTGCCAATTTAATGAAAGAAAACTCCAGTTTCAGAATTGAATGAAACTCATACCTATAACCAACATGAGAGCTCTAGGAAGTATTATTAAATGAATTTGAACAGCCTAAGAAGTTCTCACAGAAATCGTGTTGCCATGGTTCATTTGGAGTCACTGCATATCGGCAATAATAAGGTACACTCGAGTTCTTAGAAGAGATTCTCTCCTTCTTTGTCAGAAAGGAATGGCTTATGGGTCTCTCCTGGGTTTCCCATGGCAAAAGTGTGAGTGAAGGAAAGAAAGGTTATAGTCACTGTAACTTGAATCTTAAAAGGTCTTATTAATAAAATCAAACCTGGAGCCAGGTATTGGGATGAATGCTGGAAGATCAGAGAAGCAGAACAAGCCACAGCCACCTCACCTTGCCAATTCTTCAGCTGATCCTGTTTCCTCAGACTGGAAGCCTCTGAGTCCTCATCCAAATGGATCTCAGCTGAACTGCTGCTTCTAAAGCCTAAAAGCTTAACCAGCTCTAGTTCCTGGTCCTCACGCCTTAAATACCTTTCTGCTTTCTGCCATCACTTCCTGGGATTAAAGGAGTGTGTCACCATGCCTGGCTGTTTCCAGTGTGGCCTTGAACTCACAGATCTCTGCCTCCAGAATACTAAGATTAAAGGTGTGAGTGCCACCCATTTTCTGGCCCCTGTATCTAGTGGCTGTTCTGTTCTCTGACCCCAGATAAGTTTATTAGCATGCACAATATTTTGGGGAACACAATATCACCACAAGTCACAGAACCATGCATTCCATGGCTAAAGATAAAAACCAAACTCAACATAGTGCAGAAATACAAAATAGCTGACGGTTCTTATCTCCCCTGTTAAAGAAAATGAGGAAACTCTGTGGTATTTTGTTAGGACTAGAGTTTGGATCCCCGGCACCCACATAAAAGCTAGACGAATGTGGTAGGCAGCCCACAGTGCCAGCATTTGGGGGGCAGAGGGAAAGGGTTCTCCCAGAGGCAAGCTGGCTAGCTAGACCAGCCCAATTAGTGAGCTCCAGGTTCAGCAAGAAACCCTGCAGCAGTCAAGTGGAGAGCGATCAACACAGGCACTGCATGTCAACTGCTATCCCACACGCATGCACACCACATACACACAGACATGAAAGAAGAAAGGGAGGAGAGAGAGAGAAGGAGAGGGAAAAAAAGATGGCTAAACAGAGAAAGGAGGGGCTTTGTGGGCAAGAACAATGAAGGTCAATGAAACGGAGGCATATGAAGAGCAGATAAAGCTGCCGAGACAGACAGGTACCGGGAGAGGGGAAGTTCTTCTCCAGAATGATGAATCCCAGAGCCGGAGTACCTCACCTTGCACACCAAGTAGGCACTCGGTGTATCAGTATGCAGGCCAGGAGAAAGGCTCATCTAGGAATGCACTCACTGTTGGAGTGAGCAGCCTATACATAGGAGTTACGGTTATGAACATAGATTAAACTACTTCCCACTTTGGGCTTTAAATGAAAATCTTAACATCCCTTTGAACTAGACAGCTTACATTTGGTAATTACAACAAACATATTTGCTGAAAGGAATGAGCCCTAATACAAACACATCACATGTCTGTTGGGATGACTTTTCATTTACACACTAGAAAGGGACAAACCGCAGTTTTTCATCTTTGTTTTGACAGATGGGAGATAAGAGGTTTCCATGATTACAAATGCAATCACTAATAATTATTACCATGGCCTAAGGAAAAACTCCAGATCGTTTGTGTAACTAAATTAAATAATTATGGTGCCCTAGAAGAACCCAAAGTCCACTAGTGGAAAGACATCTCGTCTTTCTATCAATCTGCATACATTAGGCAGAGTATGAAAGACAATTGGGAAAACGAGAGAGCAGAGGAAAATTAATTATAATTATGGAAATGCAGCTTAAAGAACAAAGGCTTAAATATGTAACACAGGTCTGAAGGGAAATAATTCTCACTTAGTAACCACTTAACATTTAAGAAGTCTGCAAGTCTGAAGGATAAATTAATGGTATTAGACACATTATTTCTTCCTTCTAATTGAGTAATTAGGAGATTGGGATTCCCAAGCATAGATGAATGAAATGATCATGGCCCTTTTCTGTTTGGCTGACCTCTCCAAATGGCCACAGCCTTCACAGGAAGAATTGGAGGATCTAATGGGAAAGACTAGCCATGGATTTTTCTTGAAGGTGATAGGCTTGTTTGACATAATTAAGAGTGAACTCAGCTGGGCAGTGGTGGCACACATCTTTAATCCCAGCACTCAGGAGGCAGAGAGAGATACATTTCTATGGGTTTGAGACCAACCCGGTCTACAGAGCAAGTTCCAGGGCAGCCAAGGGTACACAGAGAAACCCTATCTCAAAAAACCAAACAAATAAACAAAACAGAGTTGACTTAGCACCTTCTCTCCCACCTAGGTTGCCCACACATGCAGACCTAGGCACTCAGAGGGCCTTTTCATCCCCTCTATTACTATACAGTGTAAATGTCCTTGACAAAGAAAAGTCAGCAGAGAAATCATGGAGCTTCGGTTTCCCAGCCAAATCCCTTCCCTGAATTAGATTCCTGAAGAAAAAAAGGGGTTGAATCGTCTCAATGTGAATGTTTTATAGACAGATCATTGCTTGGCTCTGACCAGTGCAGGTATACAACCTGGCAAGAAAGACACAGTAAATAATGCCAGTATGCTTAGGGACATGAAGTCACCCTAATCTAAAACATTAAAAGGCAAAAACAGGCCTAGAGTGGCTCTAGAATCCACAAGCTGCCAGGAGATATGGAAGAGCCCTTCAGAACTCACAGAGCCCGAGACCCTTATCTTGGTTGTCCAGGGCGGCAGAGATGGCAGGCTGAAGAGCATGCTTCACTCATGAGATGGTCAGGGGAAGTGATACAGAATAACTTAGGTGCATTTTAAGGTATACTTTGCTGATGAAAGTAGCAGCCACTTGAAAGTGAGAGGAGAGGTCTGCAGAGAAGGAACAACCTCATAGCCCACCCATCTTTTACAGATAGGGTCAAGGGAGGAAACATGGGGATAAGAGAAGGAATGCATGCATGGAGCAAGTTGCCTTAGTACCTCAGAGGCAAGGGAAGCCAAGCGCTAGAGATGGGACTGGGAAAGGGGAAGGAATCACATTGGAGGGAGACAATGGGTTCTCTACCTCACGGACCCCTGGTGACAGAAAGGGTGAGAGTGAAACCAAGTACCCCGAAACAGTGTCCTGATCACTCAGCACCCAATCACAGATATCCAGGTAGGGGCTGGAAGAGCTCAGCGCCACTATCTCTCGCCCACACACCAAATCGGAGGAACCAGGCTTTCCATCCAAGGAGAAAGGCACAAATGAACCGGCCTTCCTTCAGCCATCAACAGCTAAAAGGAAGCTTAGGGTGGAATTGTTAAACATGGTTCAAATTTTTAAAATGAGTTAGACCCTCAGCCAACAGCAGCCAAACAGAAAGAAGCTGCCTGCCCGAGATGGTGTGATGGGACAAAGCACTCCGGGGAAATAAGAAACAAATTCACATGAATTCTGTACTAAGTTACGCATGCTCTATAACCCAGTCACAATGAGACATGACTTCTGGAGAAAGGCAAAAAGAAAAAGAATGAAGTTTAAAATTTTAAATACATACAGCATTGAACATTTTATGTATTTCCGAAATATCAAGAATGCGCTCAAATCCCCCAAGATCAGAGGACAAATACGTTTCACGTCAGCTCATTTCAAAGTATTGTCTTTATCTTTTTAAATTTTGTTGACAGTTTTACACATTTGCATAGTGAGTTTTAGTCTTCTCGCCCTCCCTCCGCCCTCCGTACTCCTCTCTCTGCCTTCTTCTCAACAAGTCCCCTCCCACTTCCACGTCTTCTTTTTGGGTGTGGCCCGGAGCTTGAGCAGCAGTTCTTGCCTGAGGTCATTGTGAAGTAAGGGCAATTTATCAGTGGTTACGCTGCTGAAGAGCTTGGCTCTCCCTCCTGTATCAACCATTAATTGCAACAGTCCTTCGGGGGAGGGGGGGGTGTCTCATGGGTCCCTTCTCCTCCCACGACGGAATGCTGATAGGTCCAATCTTGAGCAGGTCTTACTCGGATACCCACAGCTATAGTGAGTTCATGGGTGCTAGACTACTATGTCATAGCCAGAAGACAGAGCTGTGCTTCACACCTCCCCATCATCCGACTCTCACAGTCTGTCCGTCTACTCTTCTGCAAGGCTCCCTAAGTTTTGGAAGAAGTGGTGCAGCTGTCCCATCTAGGGCCCGGCACTTCTACATTCACTTATTCTCAGCATTTCATCCAGTTTGGGGTTTCAGCCTGGTCCCAGATCTGGTTACACAGCCTACCCATTCTTCTGCCCCATCTCTGGGTCTTCACTGGAGGTTAGGGAACACCTCTTCAGCTATATCTCCCTACTAGATCAGGGAATCAGAAGAGTGTCTGGCCAAAGTCAGGCTCCACCAGGCTCTTGTTTACCTCTACTGATCTTCCTTATTTGCACAATGCCCAACATCAATGCGGCACACCACATCAGTCAATCTCTATAACATAAACTTATTTCCTGGTTCTGTTTGGTTTAGGTTCTGAAACCATGTGCCATGTTGTATTTATTAAATACAGCTAGCTGCTTTGGGATTATTTAAACCAGCTGATGTTACTGATAATTCTTTTGCTTTTTACTATTTGAAAAAAAAATTCAGCCGGGCTATGGTGGCACACGCTTTTAATCCCAGCACTCGGGAGGCAGAGGCAGGTGGATCTCTGTGAGTTCGAGGCCAGCCTGGTCTCCAAAGCGAGTTCCAGGAAAGGCGCAAAGCTACACAGAGAAACCCTGTCTCAAAAAAAAAAAGAAAAAGAGAACAAAAATTCATAAAATATATTTTGATCATATTCTTTCTCCTCTCCCAACTCTTCCTAGATCCTCTCCACCCCCACTTTTCCCCCAGGATACTCTTGAGCAGGAGCAGCAGAAAATATTAGATAGAAATATAGCTAGAGAGAGAGAGACAGAAACACAGAAGAGCCTCAGGAGGGCCTCAGGAGGGCCTGGATCCTAATCTATTGGGCCCTGACTGTCTCTGCCAGTAGATGGAAAGACTGTAAGGGCTTTTAAAGGAATGCCAAGGGGTGGAGCAAAAGACCGCCACCCAGCACAGCCAAGTGCAGACCATCTCAGATACCTGGTGACCATGCACTTGGTCAAGCCATCCTCTAATGCAGCCCTGCTGTGTAAAGCAAGCTCAGATCTAACTACGAAATCTGTGTGGGCCCCACACCTACCCATCTAACTTCACATTCTCCCTTAAAAAAAAAAAAAAGGAAATTCAAAGATAGAAAGGCAAAAAATAACAAAGAGCACAAAATAAAACACAGAGTCCTTTTGTATTGGCCAACTATTCCTGGGTATGGAGCCTGCCCTGAAGTGTGGTTGGTATAACCTGTGTAACTTCGTTGAAAAAAACTTAATTTCTCTTTCCAAGTCGGTACCAATTGCAAATAGCTTCTGGTTAGATATGGGACTTTGTGTCTGGCCCCCCTTCTGCATGCTGGAGTTTTGTCTGGATTGAAATTTTGCTGTCACCATCTCTGAATTCATATGTGCCCATCATGTCTGGAAGACACTGTTTCCTTGTGAACATCTATGATGAGCTCAGATGGGGAAAGAAACTGGTACAAATAAATCTAGTTACATAATTCACAGCGGTTAATCTTGTTTGCTGCTCTTCTAGAGAAGCAGAATTCTATTCCAAGCACCCATCTCAGGCGGCTCATAACAGCCTGTGACTCTAGCTCCAGGGTATCCAATACCCTCTACTGGCCTCTGAGAAGACCCATACACACACATGCACACATACACACACATACACACACATACACACACACACACACACACACACACACACACACACACATGCACATAAATATTGAGAATAAGAGAGAGAGAGAGATAGGGAACACAAAAATTTGTAATTCCTAACTGAGTTTCTCTTATAATTGAACACAGAACTAATTTAATCTACCTAGTAATTTAATCTCAGCTAGTAGACATCTGCCAGCCTTTCCAGCTATCCCATTCCTGCACCAGCAATGTCACAAAGATGAAAGAACAGAGCTCTAATTGGGTTCCTGTTGCTGTGATAAACACCACGACCAAAAGTCACTTTGGGTAAGAAGGGCTTATTTGGCTTGTACTTCCACATCACAGTCCATCACTGAGGGAAGCCAAGGCAGGAACTGAAGACAGGAACCTGAAAGCAGGAACCGTGAATCAGAAACCATGGGGAATGCTGTTTACTGGCTTGCTCAGCTACTTGACTTACACCGGCCCAAGAGTGGCACAGCCTATAGCAGGCTGGACCCTCCCACATCAATCAAGAAAACACGCTACAGCCATGCCCACAGAGCAGTCTGCTGGAAGGAATTCCTCATTTGAGGTTCCCTCTTCCCAGGTTGTGTCAAGTTGATAAAAGTTAATCAGCAAACAGATACAGTTCAGAGCAGAGCAAGATGTTCACTGGATTAAACAGTCTCTTCTATTTGGACTATAATTATTCCAAGTTGATTCCAGCAAGAATGTATTGCCACTATAAGCAGAAAGTGAATGTAGGATGTGCTCTATGGACACAGATGTTGCATTTTCAGCTTTTACTGAGAATCTTAGTGCACAGAGTCCTTGCCTCCTGGGAATACTGCTCTCTTCTTTGTGGAAAAAGAAATGTTAAGACATTTGCTCATTCGAGTGGGTGTATTTCAAAAGGCTATTGTATGTGTAGAATGATGCTTTTCTGTTTGTGGTGTAAAGGGTTTTCTCTCTCTTTATCCGGTTTGCTTGGTTATGTAAGGATGGTCATAAACATAAACAAGATGTCAAGTTGGTAAGCAAAAGTTGACTAGGAAGCACACCTGCTCTAGAAGCCCCTCCTCCAAATACACATTTCTTCACCACATCTTGCCCTGTTGTGTCCTCTCTCCTCTCTCTCTCTCTCTCTCTCTCTCTCTCTCTCTCTCTCTCTCTCTCTCTCTCCTTTCCATGTTCTGGAGTCCCCAAAATACTATTACTAGTACGCCCTTAACATGAAACGGACCAACATGTTCACTGAGTTCACTGTCCCCGTCTCCCAAGTGCTGCGTCCCCACACAGACCAACACCCCTGTTCAGTTCACGGCTCCTAACTTGGCCCAATGTTGAGTCCCTGCCCAGACCATCATGCTCACTAAATTCACAGTTCCTACCTTAGCCAAGGCTTGAGTTCCCACAGACGGAGGAGCAGGGTGCCTTTCAGTTCTTAATCACTGAATCTCTTCAGGCGGAGAAACCCAAAGTGATGCCTTACCCTATCAGAAATCAGTTCTTAGTGCTACTACTTGCATTACAAATGAACAGAATCATGGTTCCAACTGGCTTTGATCCTCTTAATCTAGAGAGGATTTAATATCTCTAAATCCTTTGAGAAGTAATTCTTGAATTGTAAGAAGTAATCCATTCACATTTTAAGTGCTACACTGCCCCCTTGTGTATTTTGTGTTCGGTGAAAAGTCACTCACAAAAAAGTAAAAATTGTAACCTTCTGAGACATTTCAAAGGAATCTAAGACACTAGAACTAGAAAGCGCCCTAAAACCTATCAAGACCAGCATGTTTATTTCACACCGGGGAGAATCACATACCTGAAGGATTGTCTAATTTTTCCAGTTCATCCGCTACTGGCTAATGTCAGGGCAAGAACTCTTGACTAGAATTCAAAGCTCTCAAGGCCTAGGGGTATAGTTCAGTGGTAGAGTACTTGCCTAGAACTCATCTCTCAGAATGGGATGATAGCCTGAAAAGGACAGAAACCTTGGGGTGGTGGAGCCCTGACAATCGGAGTTCAAATATCCAATCTCCATGTCAAAATCTCCAAGATTTAGTTGCCCTATCCACAAAACAGAATGAACTCTTACCAAGATTTCCAAAGGGCTCAACGGGGCAATGTTCATTATCAAGCCCTGCATGAAGAGGAGTTCCTTATGACAGCTAACTGCAGTTGTCAACTTGACTGCTTAGAAGAGACACCTTTGGCTGAGTCTGTGGGAAAGTTTCCAGAGAGATTTAACTGAGGAGGAAAGAGTTCCCCTAGATGTGGATTTAACATCCCACCCACTGGAGCCCCAGGCTGAGGAAAATTGGGGAAAGGAGAAAACGAGCCAGGCACAAGCATTCATCACTGCTTCTTGGTGTGGGAGTAATGGAACCAGATGCTTCATGCTCTTCCCTCCAAAATTAGAACCCCCCTCCTTTTATTTATTTATTTTTTGTTTTTGTTTTTGTTTTTTGAGACAGGGTTTCTCTTTTGGAGCCTATCCTGGAACTTGCTCTGTAGACCAGGCTGACCTCGAACTAACAGAGATCCGCCTACCTCTGCCTCCCGAGTGCTGGGATTAAAGGTGTGCACCACCACCACCACCACCACCACCACCACCACCACCACCACCACCACCTGGCTTAGAACCCTTCTGGATACCATGCTTTCTCCCACATGATGGACTGTGCCCTCAAACTGTGAGCCACAGTATTCCTTCCCTGAAGGACAACAAAAGCAACCAATACTGACCATAATATAGTAACATACTAACTGGAACATAACTAAAAAACATCAGAACTGCATTCATGTTGGAAGTGCATTTTAGCACTCTGGATGACAGCATTTAAAATAAGGAAAACAGCAATGAATGTACAGCATTTCAGCAATACAGAAAACTCCACCTCTTGAGACAAATAAGCCTTAGCAGAAATCACTGTACAACCAACAACACGCATGTACACACAAAGCAGTCAACGGAACTCTCAGGTGAGAGTCAGAGGAACGCAAGACAGAACTTCTGCAGTAATATCCCAATTCTGTCCCATATCGTCCCTGTTGAGGGTTCTTTACCATGACAGTATCAGGAGAGTCAGGCTAGAGAGACAAGCTGCACTCTAGGGGTTAGCTGAGTGACACCTGTGTCACCCTCTGCCATCATTTCATCTGCACTTCCTTTCTTGTAAAATAAAGTCACCTCTGCCAGGTCACACAAGGAACCTTGAGGAAAGCACAACCACTGGACCCAGCGTGTGACGCTGCACCTGTCACACACTGGATTTTAAAGTAATGATACACACTGAATCTGTTACCAACATGAGGAAGAAACCCGGGCATAGAAAGTTGAAAACAGACCTAGAGAGGATATTTAACTAAGCAACACCTACGTTTCACGAAAGCTCTCTACTTCCCTCTATAACTCCGTGGGATTCTGACGGACACTGCGTCACAAATTCCAGTGCCCCAGAAATCTTGGGCTCACAAATAAATTTCTCCCATGGGAATCCCGACAGCAGGATGGCCAAAGCTTATCGCTGACTATTAGCCACTAAACAAGCAGCCTTCAGCTGGGTTAAAGGCAGTGGCTGAAGATAATGTTTATTTGTCAAGAAAACGACTAATATTGATTACTCTCTACTCAACTACAGTAATCCACCCAGCGGACAAGCTGAAGTGTGCCAGACAGCCCTATTCTGTTTTCCTGTGTGACAGGTCAAGTCTTCAAACCCCAAAGGACAGCAACGTAAGCGAGTGGACTTCTTTTTAACGAGTTACTAGAACAGACTGCGCATCAGCACACTTTAGCATTTGAATTTGGAAGGCGCCCACCATTCTAGTAATAAGCACTGAAGGGTGAGCCTCAAATATTTACTGAACACTTCACTTCTATGGGCCCAGCCCCAAACAGTTACAAACACCAGAAAGGTGTGTTACTGGAGTCAACCAGAGCAGAAAGGCTGGGAGGCAGGAAGGGGGAACACCACTGCTGTGTTTGAGGTGGTTCACACTGCTAACAACTATGGGTCATGAGTCCGGATGGAATGCTAAGGTAATTAACCATAAGCAAGTAAACTCAAGCTCTTGATTCAATCCAACAATGAGGCTATATTTGCATCCAGAACAGTACAATAAAGGTACTGTCAGAAACCAAAGGAGAGTCCCAGCTACGTAAATACAGCAGTCAGCTCACCATGAAACACACTGTTGTCCACCAGAAAATGCCTGCGGTACTGCACACAGCCCCTCGGCTCGGCGTTCCAGTAGCTCATTGTGGGAGGATTTCTGGCACAGCATCAAAACCAAATTGCCCTGTCAAGAGGAACAGAATGAGACAAAAATGAAGAAAACGGCAGCCACACGCTCACACTGGCAGCACAATGCCATTGGTTGCCTAGCATTAGGGGCAACACACAGGGCTACAATTTGGAGCTGGACTCCTCCAGGCCCTAACAAATTTCCCACAAGTCTGCCCAGGACCTGAATGTCTTTTTTTTTTTTTTTTTTTTTTTTTTGCATACCAAAACAATAACTTCTTCCAACAGCATCATTCTGGACTCAGTTACTGCTTTCTGCTAAAGAAAGAAATCTATCATTAAGCAAGTTTCAGGATCGCTTATGTGCTCCAGGTCCGACTTACATTCCATCAGGACCCCCAACCAGTCAACCCTGGTAAGTTTCCATAAGTTTCACTAGCAGGTGGGCCATCATTTCAACTCCTGACTTTTGTGTTGGGACCATCCTGGCCAGTTATGTAACAACCCATGAAATGTTAGAAATTAGTATACTGTCCGTGTGGGTGCAGATACGCCAGACCACAGCGAAGTTTGCTGGCCTTCTTTTGGTTTATTGCAGCTATCTATTAGCTATCTAATCCCTGTTTCCACCCAGGCTTCCATGTAACTAGAGCCCGGCCAGGCCTCCAGCACTGTGAACTCACGGCACCTGCTGAGATTCCCACCTCTGCGGAGAGCAAGGACTTGAAAAGCCGAGATCTGAGCTGATGACTTAAGCTGCGAAAGCCGATGTGCAGAACCCTGAACAAGGCCCGCTTTGTTCACGAGATTTGGCTAAAGTGACTTTTCAGAATTCCAACCTCCTTTCTGTTCACAAAGCCAGAAAAACCACAAGCAAGGCTGGGAAGAAGCAAAGCGCACGGGTTTTTGTCAACTATCTATCCCACTGTCACAGTCTAGAGTTCTGCAAGTGTACCCCAAATTTAAGTCAGTGGCTCAGTGAAAGAAGCAAGCTAACACAGTGCTGTCTGTCACTGGGACAGCCAGTGGAGGCTCCTGGAGCAAACTCCCACCAAGCGGGTCTTATCTACACTCAGCCTACCTGCCTCTCCACACAAGGCTAGACACCCCCCCACCCCCCGCCCCTTCTTCTTACCTCACTCCTACAGTTTAGAATGATTCTCCCGTTCTGTGAGGCTGAGGCAGTCAGAACGTCACGTGGGAGCATTGAGAGACATGGGAGAGAGCTGCTGACTATAGAGACGGCCCTACCTTCGCCCTCCAAAACCAACCCTTCATATTATACAGATGGCACATCGCAGGTACTCCTAGTTACATAAGTAATGTGGGAAAAGCCTGAGAGTGTAGCTCATAAACAGAGCATGTGCGTAGAAGTGCACGGCCCTGAATTTAATACCTACACCATAGATAAATGAGCAGAACACAATTAAACGGGTTATTAATTTTTTAGAAACTGCCAGAGCTGATGCTACTGCAATCTGCCAGTTTTCTTTCTAGTCCCCCCTTCCCTAGAATAACTACTTTTTAAAAATATTTGTCATGCCAGCGTTATACACAAATCTACAATTTTTGAAGCCCTCTATATTATTAGGGATACTACCTTTTTCCAAGAAAGTGATTTTTAATAATTAAGGGTAGTATTGCGCAATTATAAAAAGCGTTCTTGTCACTTCTAGCATACACGTTAATTCACATGGAATGAAAAAGAAGACCCTATCTATACTCATGCTCATTTTTCCTTGCTAATTCAGTTCTGTGGTTCTGTTATTATCAGATTTTGCCCCCTATACCCAACCCATTGCTATAAAAGCACAAGGAAACCCTAAGGTGTTTACAGTTAGCAAAGCAGCTACATGTGCAGGGCTCCCATCCAGGCCTAATTAATCTTCTGAGACAGGTACCGTTATCTCTTTCTACCACACCAAAGAGGAGAAGACGCTATTAGGGAGATTGATTTGTTTATATGCCAGAAAAAGGCAGAAATACAACCTTCAATCATATCTTCAGATTCCAAACTCAAGTTTCTAACCATGATAGGCCATAAGGAACTAGGTTGTTAGATGATGTGAAGGTTTCGAATACGTCCTGTAGCCAGGCATGAGAGTTCATGCCTGTAATCCCAGAACTTGGAAGGTTGAGGCCAGGGGATACTGTGTTCAAGGTCATCCTGGGGTACATAGTGAAGTCCTGTCCAAAATAATAAATAAATGTGGGGGGGGCGTCCTGCAAATTCACAAGGATTACAGCTAAAATACTGGTTTTAGTGACTCTCTTCCAAGATAAGAACATTTCAAAGGCCCTAGCCAGCTTCTCTGTTGCTAATTGAACACTGACCAAACCAACTAGGGAAGGAAAGGGTTTACTTTATTTTAGCTTACACTCTAAAGCCAAGTCAGGAACTCAACAGAGACCACAGAAAAATGCTGATTATTGGCTTGCTTCTGCTCAGCCAGCTAGCTTCCTTATAAAAACCCAGGGCCGGGCTGGAGAGATGGCTCAGTGGTTAAGAGCACTGGCTGCTCTTTCAAGTTCAATTCCCAGCACCCACATGGCAGCTCACCACTGTCTATAACTCAAGCTCCAGGAGTTCTGACGCCTTCACATAGAAACACATGCAGATGAAACACCTATGCACATAAAATAAAAATTAAAAAAAAAATAAAACAGGGCCTAGGATGACACTACCTTCCCACAGAAGAAGGGAGGTCCTCCACAGTTAGGAATCAAGAAATGCCCACAGACATGCCCACAGGCCAGTCTGATGGAGGCGCTCCTTGGTTGAGGTTCTCAGGTGTGTCAAGCAGACAGTTTAAAACCAGCCTCACAAAAATAAAATAAAATAAAATAAAAAACCCTCAACATTGTTTAATCTAGTCCCTCTCACTTCAGCATTAGAGAATTTAGCCACTGAGTTGTGATGAAGCCCTAGTTAAACTATTCCAGCCACGGATATGTGCTGTGATCTCAACATTCGTGTTCCCCAAGTTCCCATGTGGAAATCTTTAAATGATGATTTCAGGAGGTGATGCATTGTGGGTGATAGCCTCCCTGTGGTTCCTGTCTTTATGTAAGAGGCATCAGAGCTAGCTCACTGCATACAGCATGTGAGGATACACCAAGAAGTCAGCAGTCTGCAACTGGAAGAGGGCTCTCCCTAGACACCAAATCTGACTTGATTCCTAGCCTCCAGAATTGTATTTCTGTTATTTGTAAGCCACCTTGTCATTTTGTTATAATGACTCAAATAGATTGACAGCATGAGAATAAATGAACATAGTCCAGGGCTTCAAGTCTTAACAGGTGAAGCCTGCAAAATCCTTGCTGTCCAAGCATGAGGTCCTGAGTTCAATCCCCAGAACCTACATTAAAAAAAAAAAAAAAAAAAAAAAAGGTATGGTGGGAGGACACTTGGAATTCCAGGGCTGGGAAAGCAGAGACAGGAGGACCCTGAGATTCACTAGTGAGCTAGCCTACTCTACTCGGTGAGCTCAGGGCCAGTAAGAGACCTTGTCTCGCCTGGCGGCTGGTGGCGCACGCCTTTAATCCCAGCACTCCTCAGGAGACAGAGGCAAGTGGATCTCTGTGAGTTTGAGGCCAGCCTGGGCTACAGAGCGAGTTCCAGAAAAGGCTCCAAAGCTACACAGAGAAACCGAGAGAGAGAGAGAGAGAGAGAGAGAGAGAGAGAGAGAGAGAGAGAGAGAGAGAGAGGCGATGTCTCAAAAAATCAAGGTAAGCAGCATCTGAGGAACACTCAGGGTTGACCTCTGGCATACACATGTGTATCCATAAGTATACATGTGCATGCACATGCCTGTACACAAACAAACACACATGCACACACACATAGAACTTTAGCTCCAACTAGATTTAGAAGAGGCAGACCATTCACTAAAGGAAGGCAATTGAAAGGAATGTCAAGCTTCAGTTAAGCCAAACTTCTTATGAAACCAAAAGGAAATCGAGGCCCAAAAAGCATGTGTAATTTGCAAGCTATCACTGCTAGCTATTCAAAACTGCAGAACCCCACCTTCAGGAGCCCAGAGTTCTTCTGAATGCTCTATGGTCCTATTTGTATGAGCACAATGAAATGCACTTGTGTTGCATTGACCAAAAGCCAAGATGTTTTAAAAATGAGTGCTGTTTTTTTTTTTTCAGTCTTATTTTATACCTCACAAAACATTCCACATCCTAAGGGACCTATGTAGTGTTTATATTATACCTAGAACTCTGTATAAATGCATTTGCAAGCCATAGACTATGTAAGCTTATTTTATGGGTATGGGTATTTTGTCAGCATGTATGTCTGTGCATCTCATGTGCACCTGGTGTCCTCAGAGGCCAAAAGAGAGCACTGGATACCCTGGAACTGGAGTTGCAGATGGTTGTGAGTTGCCATGTGAATGCTAGGAATCAAACCCAGGTCCTCTGTAAGAGTAGCCAGTGCTCTTAACCATTGAGCCATCTCCCTAGGCCCCTGTGTTGATTTGTTATTATTACACCTCTTTATTTATTGTTAGTGTTTATGTGAGTTTACGATAGCCACAAGACACACATGGAAGTCAGAGGGCAAGGATCAGGAGTCGGTTCTCTCATTCCACAAAGTGGGTACCGGGGCTTGAACTTGGGTCATAAGACTTGGAAGCAAGTACCTTTACCCAAAGAGCCATCCCACCAGAATGCATAAATTCCTGATCACTACAGAGGTTCACAAAATTATTAACTTACAAGAATATCAGAAATAACCAGCAGTTATTAAAGAAAGTTCTGTTTCAAAGTAAGGTTAAGGTGGAATTTTTGGTTTTGCTGATATTGCTTCTTGTTGTTTTTAGGAGGCAGAGTCACTAATGGTCCAGGCTGACTTCAAACTCACGATCCTAGCTTCATTTCTATTGCTGTGATAAAAAAAAAAAAAAAAAAAACACCTGACCGAAAGCAACTTGGGGGAGGGTTTATTTGAGGACACAGTTCCAGGTCACAATCCATTATTTTGAGGAAGTCAAGGTGACAGGCACTTGAAGCTGCTGGTCACATGACATCCACTGCCAAGAGCAGAGAAATGAAGGCTCAGTGCTCAGCTACTTGTCTCTATTATTCTTACACAGTCAAGGGTCCACAGCCAGGTAATGGTGACTAATGCCCAATCCCAGGCTGGGTCTCCTACATCAGTTAAGGCAATCAAGAACAGGCATATCCACAGACCAGCTTCATCTAGACAAATCCCTCGCAGAAACTCTACCCCAGTGATGCTATGGTGTGTCACACCGGCAAAACTAACACATTACAGGTATGTGGCTCCATGCCTTAATATATTTCTTTACTTTTTGTATTTCCATGACCAAAACTATCCATGTAAAGACAGTCAGAAGACAGCCTAACACCAATACCAAACACATATACGAAATAAAGCACTTTTATAATAAAGCATGAAAGACAGCACTTTTAACTAAGAAAACAAAATACTTGAAATAATAATCACTTGCCAAACATTTTAAATTCTATAAATAAAAAAGAAAAAACTTCCACACCATATCTACATAGTTAAGCCTGCCTAAGAAGTTGCAGGCATAGCCGGGCGGTGGTGGCGCACACCTTTAATCCCAGCACTTGGGAGGCAGAGGCAGGCGGATCTCTGTGAGTTCGAGGCCAGCCTGGTCTACCAAGTGAGTTCCAGGAAAAGGCGCAAAGCTACACAAAGAAACCCTGTCTCGAAAAAACCAAAAAAAAAAAAAAAAAAAAAAAAAAAGAAGAAGAAGAAGTTGCAGGCATGTAGAGGGACGCTCCCCATTATCTGTGTTTCCCTCTAAGAAACTCCTTCTCCCATTTCACCCTAGAGATACAGGTGCTATGGGCTCAATTCACGCGGTACGTATGTGGCTTGGGCAGGCAACACGGGCATCCCCAGAGACACAGTACAGGAGATTCCTATGGTTTGTCTTAGACCATCGAGTCAGGTGGGTCTAATATATATATGAGACACAAAAATTCATTCTCTGTTGGACTTGAAGTTGTGGAGATGTGAGGCTCAGGGTCTAGAACTTAGAGCCACTATGTCTGGATAGAAGGGGAAGGCCTGCCTGAGCCTGAACCACACAAAGAGAAACCTAAGTCCTGCTGATACCAAGCACACTGAAGCTAGAGAGCCCCCTGCACCATGTGTTAAATGAGCCTTAAATCTGCGTGTTGGTCTGCTTACTTGTTGAAGCCATGTGTAGCCAGAAACCTAACTAATGAAATATGTCACCATAGCAGAATGTGGAGAGCCCATCTGGTAGTCATGAGCCCTCCACCTGGTTTCAACTCTGATTCACATGTGACCTGTTTTTTAACTGGATCTCTTTGAGTTGAAAAATAAAATTGAGCTTAGGAAAAACAACACCAAATGCTTCCTTCATACCTTACTGAAAAGTGTTCTCCACACTATTTGTAGGTACTTTTAAGCAAAGCAAAACCGAACACCTTATCTTTAGCTTTAGAATTTCCTTAGCTGTCTTTAACTGTCTAGCAAACTACGATACTGTTTTAACACATTTTACGAAACAGTTCAAATCTGTTCCAACCACATAAATGGCTTATAAGCAAGCTTCTCTAGTCCACAAGCTAATAAAAGAGAATCTTGGGGTGAGGAAGTGTAGACAGACATTGTTTTTTTAAAGTGGGTAGTGAGATGGCTCAACATGTAATGAACCTGCTGTCAAACCTGATGACCTAAGTTCAATCCCCAGGACACATGTGCTCACTATGGCTGCAAGTGCCACCCCCACACACAATAATAATAATAATAATAATAATAATAATAATAATAATAACAAATGAAATAAAATAGATTTTTAAGGTTTTGTTTTTTTTGTTTTGAGATAGGGTTTCTCTGTGTAGTCTTGGCTGTCCTGGAACTTGCTCTGTTGACCAGGCTGACCTTGAACTCACAGAAATCCACCTGCCTCTGCCTCCCAAGAGCTGGGATTAAAGGCACGCACCACTACCTAGCTAGATTTATTTTTATTTTATGTGTATGAGTGTTTTGCTTATATGTATGTTTGCGCACCAGGTGCTTGTCTGAAGCCTGAGGAGGCCAGAAGAGGGGGCTGGATCCTCTGGAACTAAAATTACAGATAGTTGTGAGCCATGTGGATGCTGGAAACCAAATCCAGCTCCTCTAGAACAGCAACCAGTGCTCTTAACCCATGTGCCAAGATGTATTTTTTTTTAAAAGTGGATGAATTTGTCTCCACACTTTGACTAACATCTCTACCACCTTCTCTCCTATGACTCCTACAACCAAAGCTATCGATATCCTCTGGAGTCACTGTTCCATAAAAACAACACTCCCCATGCCATTCCTCTACATTTTTGAAGAACCAGTGAGATGCAAACCCACATCTTCTGATTCTAAGCCCTCCATCCCATTCTGGGACACTCAGCATTGTTGCTCGCTCACTGACATTCTACGTCCCCAAAAAGAGCTTAGGGTCTCCTCATTGACTATGCACAAGACTGATTCTTCCCACCTCTACTCTTCCACCCACCTTACCGCAGACCAGAAACGGGAAGGAAATGGCTACCGGAAATGTTACTTACTTTTTAAAATGTGTATTTATCCCTCCAGCCAAGAGTTTTTCAAGTGTATGGTATGCAGATAAGCAAAGTGTGAGCTCTTTGGGTATGAAATGCTGTTTTAAAATGAAATTTGAGTGAATGCGGTCTACCAGCCAGACCTCATGGGAAAAACTGTCTCACGGGCTCACGCTGTCTTCAAATTGCTAACCACAGGACCACAAGGCTCTGGGCAGAAATTAAAATGCAATACCTAAACCTGCTCTCCTTTCGGAAAAGGAAGGACTAACTAGTTCATGGCGGTTCTAACAAATCCAGAGGCGGCAGGAAACTTATGCCTGACTCCGATGTCAAAAGGCCAGAATTCGGCCAGGTCCTGCCTCTGGGGTTCGCTCAGGCTAGCGTCTCCACCACTCTGTGCCTTATCTGAATGAAAGGAAGAAAAAAGGATGCAAGAAAGGAGGGTGGGAGGAAATATAGGAAGAAAGGAAGGCAGTAGGGTGGGCCGAGCAGCAGCAAATGAGAAGCTCTCTGGAGCCCTTCACTCAGCATTAGGCAAATCTTCCCCTAAGTCTCTCAATCCATTCATCTGTAATTATAAATTTAAATAACGTCGAAAGCCCACAGAATCCCCAGGAAAGTGCTCACTGCACTTCTCATCAAGCCTTGCTGGGAGATAAAAGGCAAAATGAATAGCCCCTGACAGTAATGTTCATAAGGCAGCATGCGTTCAAAACAGCAAGTCCTGGGGAAGGTGGTCTTTGAACTCCATCCTGACCCTCACGCCTGACACAAGGGACGCTTGAGGGCTGCTGTGCCCTAAGATGGCCAAAACCTGAGGTCTCAAATGAAATCCAGTGAAAAGCTAAGATTTGAAAGAAACTTGGCCCTCTCTCGTTTCCTCATTAATTTTAAGGCAATTGGGATTAGTCAGAGGTGTGGGAGTCGGGAGGGTGCAGTGTGAGGTCAGGGGATCCTCACGCCATCCAGACGTGTCCGTCCCATTGGAACTCCTGTCCTTCACTTCCCACTGGCTTCCAAGTAGATAGTGCAGAAGCTCTGCTGCAGATAGCCTACTTCCACAGCCCCGCCCTCCAACAAGGCGGACTGAGGGAAATAAACACAGGGGCACCTCGTTCATTTTTTTTTTTTTTTTTTTTTTAAGGCACTCGGGAGACATTACTAAGTCTCACATTTCTGGCGGGTTTTTTGTTTTGTTTTGTTTTGTTTTGTCTTTGCAATCAGGGGCTTGACATGCTCTGAGCATGGGCAACGAGATTCCCTCAGCTCTCCTAGGACATGAGGATGCTACCATGGAATGAACTGGTTTAAAAAAATAAAACAAGTTGACTGGAAAGAAGGCTCAGTAGCCGAAGGTGATTCTACAGCGCCCCTGATCACGCCCCTGAGGCCCTGTGAAGGCAGAAGGAGACAACCACCATCAATGACGCTTTTCTCTGACCTCCACATGTGTCCTACGATATGCACACGCATGTACACACACAAAAATAAACAACTTAGTAAGTATAGCTTGAAAAAATCAGTACCTTTTGTTTCAATAATTCATATTCACATTCATAAGGAATAGATGTTTTCTGGCAGGGCTGGGGATTGAACACAGGGCCTTGTGCATCTTAGGCTAGCAATCTATGCTGAGCTACATCCTAGCTCAGTGAAACTTTTAAGTTTGAAAACTTTTATTTTTTTTTCAAAAGTAAAGAGTACCGGCAGAAACAATATTAATTAATAATTGCGGTAGAACCAATTTAAACAGTACTACTACAGGTGACAGAGTTCTCATCTGCATACTTTGGGGGCTTTTCTTCCCACGGCACATTGTGAAATGACTTATCCCCTCTTATTTTAAGCATGCTCAAGGTATAAAGCTTTGCAAATACTGGAGCATTGCCAATATCTACCACAACATTTTTTGACACAGAAAAATAAGAACACAAATACTCAAATATTACCCAATAAGCACTGATTGTTGTGTGGATAGTTTTAATTATATTTGCAAAGAACTTGTAAATTTATAGAAAAATGTTCATGAAATAATGGTATGTGGGAAAAAATAAGATACAATACTCCACTAATTATGCAATACAGTATTTTGTAGAATAATGGTCACTATGCTAGCAAAGTGCTTTAATTTCAACTGCAAGTTATAAATAATTTACATATTCATATAAATATATATTATATGAATTTATAAATATCCTTTAAAATATTAAGAAAGGTCTCTTGATTTTTTTAACATTTTGTACAATTTAATATCAAACACTATACTGTCTCTGCATCTAATAATGTAATCCTGAAATATTTCTGTTAATCTGGTAATGTGAATTTTCCAACTTCAATTTCCAAAATGAATCCAATCCTGTCAGAGTGCATCACTTTTTTACACATCGCTGAGTTTGTGCTGTTCATGTTGCTTATGATTATGACTTTTACGTGTGTGTTCCTCAGGAAGATTAGCCTGTAATTTTTATTATTTTCCATATTACTATCTTCCCTTGGATCCTCAGGATTAAGTTTCTCATTTCATCAAACCTCTGCTAGGCAGGAAGCTATCTGTTCTCTTGTAAAGTTTAACATGCATTTATCAAAGTCTAGATAATCGGTATCTTTAGTCTCTTCCCAAACTGTTCCGGAACCTTAGGACACAGGAATCGCATTTGCTTTTCCAACTTATGTCTCCATTCCAGCTCAAGTTGCATCGTCATTTTCTGTGGCTGACATGTGCTTTACTCACAACTTCTCCCCTTCTTCAATCTCCATTGCTTCTCTTTTTCTCCACTTCCAAAAGTCTCGTCTTTTGTCTCTATTGTACAGGGTTACAATAAGGCCATTTTCATGCAAGTACGTAATGCATTTTGAGCCTATCTGAGGTACTCCAATACTCTCCCATTCTTGCTCCCCTCCCATTCCTTCCCTCTCCCCTCCCATCCCTCCTCTCTCCCCCACCCCTCCTCTCTCCCCTCCCATCCTCCTCTCTCCCCCATCTCTCCTCTCTCCTCCATCCTCCTCTCTCCCCCATCCCTCCTCTCTCC
Organism: Peromyscus maniculatus bairdii; assembly: GCF_049852395.1. Classification (NCBI taxonomy): domain Eukaryota; kingdom Metazoa; phylum Chordata; class Mammalia; order Rodentia; family Cricetidae; genus Peromyscus; species Peromyscus maniculatus. The sequence continues at coordinate 45,926,471 of NC_134857.1, forward strand.
CCTCCTATCCTCCTCTCTCCCCCATCCCTCCTCTCTCCCCTCCCATCCCTCCTCTCTCCCCTCATCCCTCCTCTCCCCCTCCCATCCCTCCTCTCTCCCCTCATCCCTCCTCTCCCCCTCCTATCCTCCTCTCTCCCCCAGCTTTCCTCTCTCCCCTCCCATCCCTCCTCTCCCATCCCTCTTCTCTCCCCCCATCCCTCCCATCCTCCTCTCTCTCCCCATCCCTTCTCTCTCTCCCGCATCTTTCCTCTCTCCCCTCCCATCCCTCCTCTCCCCCATCCCTCTTCTCTCCCCCATCCCTCCTCTCTCCCCCCATTCCTCCTCTCTCCCCTCCCATCCCTCTTCTCTCCCCCATCCCTCCTCTCCCCTCCCACCCCTCCTCTCCCCTTCCTGTCCCATTATTCTCCTCTATTCCCCTAAGTAGTTTCCCTCCCGTTTTCTTGTTACCTGTACATACATGACTTTACGAGTCTGTGAAGTCTGGGACTCACAAATGAAAGAAAACATGTAATATTTGTCCTTTTAAGACTGAAATCACTTTAGATTATCTCCAATTACACTCATGGCCCTACCCACCTCCATTCCTCTTTCTCTTCTTAGGATAATTGAGAAATACAGGTTAGTAGTTAGTCATCTATAGCAATCAAACTTGTGGTCATATTATGTATATTTTCAAGTTTAAACAGATATATTTTAGATAGGTGATCTTCAAATGCTTCAGAAACATACAGAATATGACATTTAAGATGTTTAATAATCTAAGGCTTTTCATGACAGTGAGACACGTCTGCTGCTGGCAGCACCAATCTACTTCATAAAAGAATGATGGGCATTGAAGAACCTCCATATGGAGTTTGCTTTAATTGTGGCAAAGCTAGCCATTTTGCCCTTGCCTCAACTACCAACAGTATACTATACAAATTGGACACGCAGAACACAAAGGAAAAAGATGGCCAAACTTTGCCAAGTCAAGGTAGGACAGTCCTTCAAAATGCCTGCTTCATAGAAAAGTCTATCAGATATCCTAGGCCTGTAGGCCAAAGATGGATGCCCCAACATTGCAGAGGAACCTTGGGTAACTATCCAGGAAGCCAGATGTCTTTGTCATTTCTATAGCTTTAGAGGTTGCTTGCCCTGAACTTCCTGTTTACTCAGGTAATACTATATCCTTCCCAGGTCTTTGATGGCATTTAAGTCCAGATAATTATAGTTATAGTTTTCCTTGTTACCAAATTTAGAAAAGAAACTCACATAAGAGATGCAAAGTTTATATGGTTGAGAAACATAAAAGCTTAAGTTGCTTATCTAAGAAGATGTTTTAAGGTCTAAAAAGATATTTTTGAATGGTAATAAAAGTTATGATAGAAAATGGCTTAAGTATAAAACTTTCCACTGACTAAGATAGGGTAAATGATACAGTTCTTTCTCCAAATTTGCCAAATACAAATGGACTGGATATTGTGAATGTAATTCTGATTTGATAATTGTTCTTACTGTGCATAGTTTTACTATGTTAGAGTTAAAACATTTCTTTTTATTTAGACGAAAAGAGGGAAATGATGCAGAATATTTGTTTAACTATGCAAAGATGTGTTGCATTTGTTTAATTATGTAAAGATGTGTTGCTGTTTATCTTGTCTGCCTAAGGCACCTGACTGGTCTTGATGTGTGTACCTAATTATTCTTTACCAATAGAAAATCGGGAGTCAGATATGGGGGTAAGAACCTGAAAGATCAGAGAAGCAGTGGAGCTGCCACCGGGGACTTCCTACATCTTCCCTCCTCCATCCAAAAGGGCTCGGATTCTCTCTCTGCCCTGCCTTACTATTTCCAGTCTCCGATCTGTCCTGTCCTCCAAAACCTCTAGGATTAATTCTGGTCATCTAGTGGCTAGCTCTGCCCTCTGACTCCAAGCAAGCTTTATTGTCAGAATATGATCAAAATATCACACAACATGGTCTAATTAAAAGGCTGAACAGCCAATAGCAAGGGAAGAGATATAGACGGGACTTCCAGGCAGGGAGAATTTAGGCTCAGGGGCAAAAAGAAGAAGAGACCCAAGGGAGACAGCAGGGGCCGGCCAGCCAGAACAGAGGAAGCAGGAAAGCAGGACATACAGAATGAAAGAAAGGTAAAAAGCCCCAAGGCAAACATAGATGAATAGAAACAGGCTAAACTAAGTTATAATAGCTAGTGGGACAAGCATTAGCTAAGGCCAAGCATGCATAATTAATACTAAGTCTCCGTATCTTTATTTGGGAGCTGGTTGGTGGCCCAAAGAAAATTCCAACTATATTCTACAATACCAGAGGCATTTTGTTCAAATGTATCTAGCCTTGTCTTTTTATCTCCTGCAGCCATGAAAATTAAAGTTGAAATAATTTGTGGATTTTTTTCAGAAAATATTTTTTTAAAAAAAGTTACTTGCATTTGTTTGTTTATTTATGTGTGTAACAACTTGCAGGACTCACCATGTGCGTCCCAGAGATAGAACTCATGTTGTTGGACGTGGTGGCAGGTGCCTTTACCTGTGGGGCCGTCTCACTGGCCGTGTTTGGCAGCTAACTTCAAGGCAAAGGTCAGCTTTAGTTTTCAATTGGCTCCTCTTTACTTAGCTTTCACCTGAGCTATTAATTTAAGAAAATGATTTAATTTACCTGGTATTATAAAATTATTTCAATATGTAACAGGCCACCAGACTTTAGTATGCCCCCAGACCTTAGCACAACTGATTCCATAATAGCCATAAAACTCAGCACCGCCGGGCGGTGGTGGCGCACGCCTTTAATCCCAGCACTCGAGAGGCAGAGCCAGGCGGATCTCTGTGAGTTCGAGGCCAGCCTGGTCTCCAAGGCGAGATCCAGGAAAGGCGCAAAGCTACACAGAGAAACCCTGTCTCGAAAAACCAAAAAAAAAAAAAAAAAAAAAAAAAAACACAGTATCACCGGCCAAAATGAAAAGACCTAAACCATCAAAATTCATATAGTTCTGGAAAAGTCTCTAAATGTACTAGCCTTGCTTTTTGGCTTCTGTAGTTCTGCTTCTAGCTAACTGTTCTCGTTTACAGAAGTATGTCAACCCAGAATATGGTTTTGTGCTTAAAATCTCACCCTGTGAAAGACTCAGGGCTACACTGAGATCCTGAACAATCAGTATAGTCGCCATGCAGCGAATAAAGACTTTTTTTGGCTTAAACCTATGTCTGAGTAATGTTCTCTGGTGGATACCCACAAGTGGTATTAGAAACAGAAACCAACCAGGAAAGCTCACTCAGAGCTCAGAGCTCTGCAGCTCCAAAGCCAAATCAGCACCTAAACAAATCCCAAAATGTACGCCTCGGTGCCACTTTGTCACAATTGCTAATACACTGCAATAGTCCCTGGGCCAAGTATCATGGGAAGCGTTTCACAAATAACTATCCCAAAGTCATAAAGACATAGCTATTATCCATGTCTTACAGTTAGAAAACTAAAACAAACAAAGATTTAAGATCACCTAAGGACCTACAGCTCTCAACCAACAGTGCTGAGATTTAATCAAAAATTATACAGCTTCAAAGATTCCACTCCAAAGCTCTGTGCAATTCTGAATAAAAAAAAAAGGGGGGGTGGTGGGAATAGGCGGGCAGGGAGAGAGAGAATATTTGAAGGAGAACCCTGTTAGTCCTGCAGGGACACGAGGAAAACCCAGACTCCCAGATTAGCGGTCCTTCCACCTCCTACCCTCACAGTAGGAGTGACCCTCATCTTAAAAGTGGGCTGTTGTATACTGTGTGGAAATACATTGCTGTGACTGGTGTAATAAAAAGCTAACAGGCCAATAGCAAGGCAGGAGGTATTGGCAGGACTTCTGAGCAGAGAGAGAACTCTAGGAAGAAAGGCAGAGTCACGAGCCCAGATGTGAAGGAAGCAGTATGGGCAGCGCCGAGATGAGGTAACAAACTATGCTCCAGAATGTGGATTTAAAAAAAATGGGTTAGTTTAAGTTATAAGTTATATAAGTTGTAAGAACTAGTCAGGAACAAGCCTAAGCTAAGGCTGAGCATTCATAATTAATACTAAGTCTCCATGTCATTATTTGGGGCTGGTGGTGGAAAAGAAAGTCCTACTGCAGAGGGCACACCAAGTGACTTAATATTAAGACTACATTGAAGCCTGGCAGTGGCGCACGCCTTTAATCCCAGCACTCGGGAGGCAGAGGCAGGGGGATCTCTGTGAGTTCGAGGCCAGCCTGGTCTACAGAGTGAGTTCCAGGACAGACTCCAAAACTACATGGAGAAACCCTGTCTTGAAAATACAAAAAAAAAAAAAAAAAAACTACATTGAAAAACTAATACCCAAAGCAACAGTGTCTGGTAATTAGATCTTTGAATTCTCGGTAGACATTATTAATCTTGAGCTCTAGCCCAATATTGACATATTCAGTCTCATCTAAAATCCCTAATAACACACAAATCCTATACTTACCTGTCATTCTGGCATCCAAAGATCTTGATTCACACCAATTGTCTCTAAACTAATCATCTGAGGTCTGGAGAGATGGCTCTCAACAGGTAAGAGCCTGCACTTCACCAGCATAAGAACATGAGTTTGGGTCACAGCACCAATGTAAAAGCCAAGCATGACCATACCTGCCCAAGATGGAGAGTGACAGAGCAGGACACTCAATGTCCTCCTCGGGCCTCCATAAATGCACATGTGCATAAACCTCACATACATCCAACCACGCACAAAATAAATAAATAAGCCAATACTATCCAACCTATTCCTGCATGCATAAGGGTGCCTAATATTTAATCTCAAAGAAGGGTATCCCCCCAGAGAACAGATACCTAGGATTCCCCCAATTCATCCATCCTTCTTCTTTCCACTTCCCGGCTCACCAGTGAGTAAATGAAGCTTATCATCTGGGAGCATTAGATTCTCCTTATTGCCTACATCCCTACCATCCAGCCTAAATGCGTTTGGCTCCAGAAAGAGAATGCCTTGCTCTGGAAATTAAACTTCCAGTCAAGGAGCATCTCTCCTCCTTCCAAACTAGGTAACAGGATGAGTCAAAGAAGGTCTTCTCCTATTTGTGCCCCATTTACTGATGAATCAAGTAAATAACCTGTATGCACTGAGCCCTACAATGCACACTACAGATACGGAAGGGTTGGGGAGAAGCCTGAATGCTGTCCCAGCCACTGAGATGCTAATGAAGAATAGGTCACAAAAACTGAAGATGCATGTAAAACCTGCACATGAAAAAGCAACATACATGACAGATGGAAAATGAAGCAGATAAAAAAAGGAATCATAAAAAGGCATGAAAGCAGGAGGGGGAAAGGTCCTGAAAGGTTATACTCAGCTATCAAAATATCCCTAAGTTTAAATGGGGGAAAACAATATTATATTAGGACAGACGTTTTAGAACAAAGAAATAATGGATGCTTTAAAACTTATTGTCAATTATCAATGAAAAAACTCATCTTGGCCTATTTTCTGCTGCTGTAACATAGAACCTGAGTCTCAACAGTCTATAAAGAATAGAAGTTTAAAAGCTGGGCATGCCTGCTATCCTAGCACTTGGGGGTGGTGGGGAAGCAGGAGGGTCAGGAGTTCAAGATCATCATCAGCAAGTTGGAGACCAGCCTAGGATACACAAGACAAGACAAAAACTAAGAAATAAAGATTCAGGGGGGGGAGGAAGGGAGGGAGGGAGGGAGGGAGTCAGGAAGGATGGTCAGGCAGTTTATCTGGGCTCCAGATTCTGGATTCTGGGATGTCTAAAAGCAAAGCACCATTGAAGGGCCCAGCCACTTTACTCCAGAGAGGAAACAAAAGGACAAGCTGGCACATGCAAAAGGCACCAAGTAAGGAGGGCAGACTGGCTTTGTAACCATCTACTCTTACAGTAACCATTCTAGTTCCACGAAACTAAAGCAAGAACGTGGTCCCACAAGAATGATACTAATCTCTTAATAATCTAATTACCTCTTAAAAGCCTGGCTTGAAGCACTGCCACAAGGGCAATCAAATTTCAGTATGAGTTTTGGGTCAATGGACAAACCACATCCAAACCATACCAATTATCAAGGCATATTATCAATATGCTGGTTAAATCAATGTGCTATAATAACGAATGTGTAAAGAAATTAGCTGGACAGGGGTGTGGCTCAACAGTGTTGTGCTTATCTGTGGAGCACAAATCCCCCACTCTAATCCCCAGCACAGCAAAAAAGAAAAAGAAAAAAAACTTCAATAATGTAGAGACCCACAGAGGTTTCCTAGTGACAATCTGAGATTGCTTTACCCAGCCGGGCTACATAAGGGGATGATTTGATCACAGGAGTGGTTACCAGGTGTTTGGAAAAGTCTATACTTGGCTGTGTGGTGTGCTTTGAACTAGCAAGGGGCAGGTCTTTTGCCTCTCCCTTTGATGTTGTTATAAATAGCCCTTTTGAAGAGACAGAAGAGACCATTGGATTTTGATCCAGGTCCTCCCGAAGCTCTCCTGTGTTTCTGTCTTTCACCTCTCTGCTATCTTTCTATCTAAAAGTTTTTTATCCCTCTCTCCTCCTCATAGGAGCTCTTTAAAAGGTGGGAGCTGACCTCCCACATAATAATATACAAAAAAATTATCCAGTAATCCATAGTAAAAAGGAGAAAAGCAAGGTTCATCCACACAATTTTATCTATCAGATTAGCAAAAAACTAAATTTTCATGAAGTGCCGCAGCAATACTGGGTCAGTGGTGGAGAGATCATCACATGTGATACACTTCCTATAGGAATAAAACTTGTTCAGACTCTTTGGAGACCAATGTTCCAATCCTTACCAAAGTTACAAATGTACTGTCTCAGTTAGAGGTACCATGACTGTGATGAAAGACCGTGAAAGGCATCTTAGGGAGGAAAGAGTTCGTTGGCTTACATACCCATCGAGGGAAGCCAAGGCAGGAATTAAAACAGGACTGGAACCTGGAGGAAGGAGCCGATGCAGAGGCCATAGAGGGGTGCTGCTTATTACCTTGTTCCTATGGCTTGTTCAGCCTGATTTCTTATAGGACCCAGGACCACCAGCCCAGGAGTGGCACCACCCACAGTGGACTGGGCCCTCCCACGTCAATCACTAATTAAGAAAATGCCCTACCAGGCTTGCCTACAGCCCGATCTTACGGAGGCATTTTGTCAATTGAGGCTCCCTCCTCTCTGATGACTCTAGCTTGTGCCATGTTGATATAAAACTAGTCAGAATATGTATATACATTTGACTCAGCGATACTGTTTCAAAAAATTTTATAACCATTCTTGGGCTTGTGCAAAACTGTGCAAATACCATGTTATTCTCAGCATTTGTTTGCATATAACTGAAGGCAAACTAATTACCAATTAATTTGGTTAAATCACAGTACATCCATGAACTAAAAAATATTCATCCATTAAAGAAATAGCAAGATAGTAGAATAGGGGCTATGGAGATGATTCCGTTAGTCAAGTGCATACTGAGCAAACAAATCTGAGTTCAGATCTCCAAAACATTATAAAATCTGTGGATACAGTAGCACAGCATCTGATACCCTAGTACTTGAAGGAGGCAGAGACAGGTGGATCCCTGTAGTTTACTGGTCAGCCAGTCTAGCCAATCAGTAAGTTCAAGGTTCAATGATAGGCCGTCTCAAAAAATAAGGTGGAGAGTGACAGAAGACACTAGATGTCAACCCCTAGCCTTCATACATGTACATGTACACGTACACTACACACACAAAGAGATTGTTGTTGTTGTTGTTTTTAAGATAGTGACTCTGGCTTTCTGATAGACACCTAACCACAAATAAATCAACTTGAACAACTATCAATGCATGACAGTAACTTCCCAAGACCTAAGAAGTCAAACAAAAGATTGCAGCACCTCAGTGTAGCATAGAAATAAGAAAAAGCCACATTCAAGAGTGTGGTGGTTTGAAAGAAAATGGCCCCCATAGGCTTATAAAGAATGACACTATTAGGAGGTGTGGCCTTGTTGGAAGAAGCGTCACTGGAGTTGGTTTTTGAGGTTTCTAAGTGCTTAATCCAGGCCCAGTGGCACTCTCTCTTTCTCCTGCCTGCAGATTCAGATGTAGAACTCTCAGCTTCCTCTCCAGCACCATGTCTGCCTGCACACTGCCATGCTTCCCACCATGACAATAATGGACTAAACCTCTGAACTATAAGCCAGCCCCACTTAAATGTTTTCCTTTATAAGAGTTGCCATGGTCAGGGTGTCTCTTCATAACAATAGAAACCTAGCAAGACACAGAGAGTGGGAGGAAGTTTCCCATTAGTGATATCATCCCTCCTCCAAACCCTAGGCAGCAGAGCATGGAGACACCCTCCTTAAGGGAGAAGATAAAGGAAGCAAGCACTAGACTTTGCCTCTGCCACTAACTTTCAATCTGAGAGGGCCTTATAATTTCAAATTCTGTGCCAATGGTACAAACTAGCACCCAGCTCCCACTCTGGTGCCAGGCAAGCTTCTATACCCAGGCTCCAACTTACCAAGTGAATTCAGCTCCATGAAATTAACAAGCCTGGCAGATGGACCACAGCAAGCTCTGGATGTGCCTCAATAGTACTAAGTTTATGCTGCACCAATGCAATAGACCAAGCCCTAGGGACTCGAGCTCTAAGACAACCCTCATGGACCTGGGCCCTGAGTCCAACACCCAGGACAAATCTACTGAATTGGAGCTTCAGCTCCAACCCTTAGGACCAACCCTGAGATGCATGACCAACCTTGCTGACCAACCTGTACCACATCAGCCTGTAGCAAGCACACTTACATACCAGACCACAACAGACAATCCGCGCAGAATCTCTAACAGACAAGATAAGTTCTTTAAACATATAGATACCAATGCATGACCATAAGCACCAAAAACAATCAGGGAAGCATGATACTACCAACGGAACAAAATAAAACACCAGTAGCCCATGCTGGTGGAGACTGTGAACTACCTGACAAAAAAACCCAGAAACTCAGTGAACATCAAGAAAATATAGGAAAATAACTCAATGAAATCAGGAAAATAATAACTGGCTGAAACAAGAAATTTAACAGAGATTTAAGTTATTTTAAAATAATAAAATTTAAGAACTGAAAAACACAATGAACTAAACAAAAAAAGTGAAATAGCAGAAGTAATCAAGCAAACAAAAGGAGCAGGGGTAGGTCTGTAAACTCAGAGACAGGTTCCTAGAAGGTATAAAATATGAGAGGAAAAAAGAAACAAAGAAAGCTTGCTGATTGACAGGACAGTACCCAATGAGTAAATAATCAGAGCTAAAGAGAAATATTTGAGAGACAAAGAGCCCAGAAACTTATCTAAGGAAGTAATAGCCAGGTGTGGTAGTACATACCTTTAATGCAGGCACTGGGGAAGCAGAGGCAGAGGAGGGGGTGTCTTCTAAGTTTAAGGTCATCCGGGTCTACATAATAAATTCTAGGCCAACTGGGGTGACACAGTGAAACCTTGTCTTAAAAGAAAGGAAGGTTGGGGGGGGGGAGGAAGAGAAATTTTAGCATAAAACTTTTCAAATCAAAATTTTTCAAATATAAGTATACAAGTAGGAAAATGTCAAAGGTCTCTAATCAGAGTCAATCAGTAAGATTATATACACTAAGATATACTTAACTAAAACGTCAAAAATCAAAAGCAAGAAGAAAATCCTAAAAGCAGGAAAAGAAAGAAATATATCTACCTACCTAGCTACCTACCTACCTATCTATCTGTCTACCTGTCTATCTATCTATCTATTTGTCTGTCTGTCTATCTATCTACCTACCTATGTATCTATCTATTGTATGCAGAAGTTCCAAGAAGTCTAGCAACTTACCGCTGAGCTGAAACCTTAGAAGTCTGAAGGGAATGAAATGATAGATTAAAAGAGATGAATTTAAGAGGAGGAATCCCAACAACTGTGAATACTTCATCCAATAAAGACATCCTTCAGACATGAGGAAGACTTCAGGCTGTTCCAGATAATAAGGCTGAAGAAACCTAACACCACCATCTGAGTCACTGTTCTATCACTATGGGGAGACATCAAAGTCAAGACAACTCTTTTTTTTTTTTTTTTTGATTTTTCGAGACAGGGTTTCTCTATGTAGCTTTGTGCCTTTCCTCGAACTCACAGAGATCCGCCTGCCTCTGCCTCCCGAGTGCTGGGATTAAAGGCGTGGGCCACCACCGCCCGGCAAGACAACTCTTATTAAATAAAACTGGGAGCTGGCTTACAGCTTCAGATGCCTAGTCCATTGTCATCATGGCAGGAAGCATGGTGGCTGGTATGGCAGGCATGGTGCGGGAGAACGAGTTGAGAGCCACATCCTGATCCTCATGCAGAGACAAAGAGTCTCCGGGCTTGGCATGGGCTTTTGAAACCTTAAAGCCCACCCTCAGCGACATACTTCCTTCATCAAGGCCACACCTTTGAATCCTTGCAATAATTTCAAATAGAGCCACTTCCTGGTGACTCAGCATTCAAATATAGGAGCCTATGGGAGCCATTCTCATTCAAACCACCTCAACTACCAAATCCTTGCTTCTAGAAATGCTAAAGGAGGGTAGGTTATTCGAGCTCAGAGGAAATGACACTATGCAGTAGCACAAAAGCAATGACTGCATTGGGCAGAGGATGAATATTTTAATAGTTTCATGACATTATGTATATAAGTGATTGATATTCGTTAGTATAAAAATTTAAACATAAAGGGATAGAATGATGGCTCCAAGCTAAGAGCACGCACTGCTCTTCCGAAGGACTTGAGTTCAGTTCCCATCATCAGAGTTAAGCAGCTCACAACGACCTCTAACTCTAGCTCCAGGGAGAGCCAACACCTATGGCTGCTGTGGCCAGTTGCACTCACATGCACATATCCCACAACACACACACAAACACATACACATAATTTAAAAATAAAATAAATCTCGCCGGGCCTGGAGGTACAAGGCTTTAATCCCAGTACTTGGGAGACAGAGGTGTAGGTAGATCTTTGGGAGTTCGAGGCCATCCTGGTATCATGGTGAGTTTTAGGACTCTGTAGAGAGAGTCTTGTTAGTTATTATTAGGTGGCGCTGTGTTATTCATTAAGCAGTGCTGTTTACCGTGTGAGAAAAGCCATGAGGCACAACAAAACCCACTATAAGAGTTTATTAAGAGAAGGAACAGAGGGGAATGTGCTTAGGCCTATGGCCAATTGTGCATGGAGAGAGAGGAAGAAGAGTGGGGAGGGGCCTGTGACTCACTTTTTATGGATTCCCCACACACAAGCGCATATGGGCTTGTGTAGCTACACCATGCACGCACGCACATAGATTATGTGCTCACGCTGCTTTAGCAATCACGCAGTACGGAGATTACATAGGACATAAAGTCCTGGAATGACTAAACATCTTGCCTGGCTACTGGACAGCGTATGTGTGGTCATATAGATGGGGTAGTGGCCAGGAATTCCAACAACTCTGTCTCAAAAAAAAAACTAAATAAATGAAATCACTTAAAAAAAAGATAAAAACTATTAAAATATTAGCAATAATAACTTTTTAAGGAATATATAATGTAAAATTATAATATTCAAAAGATAGTCTGGGGCTGGAGAGATGGCTCAGTGGTTAAGAGCAGCCAGTACTCTTCCAGAGGTCCTGAGATCAATTCCCAGCAACCACATGGTGGCTCACAACCATCTGCAATTAGATCTGGTGCCCTCTTCTGGCCTGTAGGGACACATGCAGGCAGAACACTGTATATATAATAAATAAATTTAAAAAAAAAAAAAAAAGATAATCTGGTAAAAAATAAAACAGAAAATGATGGAGGAGTGGAATAAATAAGTTAGATTTGTCTATTTTGAGGTGTGGTTGTTATTTGGGGTTCTTAGTTTTTGGCTTTGTTGGAGTGTTTTGAGACAGAGCCTCAAGTGGCCAAGGCTGGCCTCAGACTCACTAAGTAGCCAGGCCTAACCTTGAACCCCTGACCCTGTTGCCCTCACCTCTCAGGTGCTGGGACTAGAGGCATGCACCTCCACTTGAGTTTTTAATGCTATCTAAGTTAAGTTATCCCCTCAGAACAGCCTATTATAACTCAAAGATGTGTTATACAAGGACCATTGTAAAAGCAAAACAGAAATGGTTAGAAAATGCACAAAATATTTTTTAAAAGTCAAAGCATGCTAAGAAAACCATTTAACCACGAAGGATATGGAAGAAGCACGAGAGAATGGAAGGAAGAAAGGATCTACAAATTAACTAGAAATAAGTTATAAAAGGACAGCAAAGCAGTCCTTACTCATCAATAATCACCCTGAATGCCAATAAATTTTCTAATCGCCTCTGCAAGGCTCAGGGAACAGTTTAGAGGATGAAACAGAAAGAACGGAAGGGCCAGAGGTTGGGGCCGGGGAGTTCTAGGAAATACTGACTTCTGGACAGGACACAGTCACTGTACTTGTGAACTCACTGCAACTATAGTTACCTGCACAAGACTCACACAACACTGGACCCATCCTCACTTTATCATAGTTGGGGAGGAGCTTATGAGGCCCCACCCCTCAAGGTGGGACTGTCTGAGAGGCCTCGGCAGGTCTGAGCCATGGAGACACGCCATGGGGGCGGCATCCGAGGGGGTATGGCCCCACGCGGAAAGTTACTCACACCATGCAGGCACAGCATCCACGTGGGAAGTTTTGTTATTAAAGGGGGAGGAGAGGGGGAAGGGAGGAGAGGAGAAGGGGGAGAGAAAGAGAGAGAGAAAAAGGAAAGCGGAGGTCGTGCAGCCTCCTGAAGAGAGAGAGGGAAAGAGGAAGAAGAAAGAAAGAGGAAGCGTTTTTTCCTCTTAAAGGGGACTTGACGCCAGGACGCTGGGCGGGTCCCCATGGGGCGGGCCTGAATGCCAACAGATACAAGGGAAGAGGGGGTCATTTTCTTCAGTGGTGTAGCCACTGGTGAGTGTGGCTCATGTTCCGGGAAGTAACAGCATGCTGATACAGGCAGCCGTAAGTCAACTCGGTGGTTCCAGAAACAAAAGACGTCAAAGTAACGGGGGTGGGGGGGTAGGGGGGAGGGCTTGTTGGAAAAAAGGGTTTCCGTGGGAGAAGGAGTGAAAAACGGGAAAGGAAGAGTGAAAAGGACCACAATTCAGGGTCCACGGAGACAGCTCAGTGGATAAAGGCACTTGCTGACAAACCTAACGACTGGAGTTTAAACTGTATGCCCCACACAATGGGGAGAAAACTGACTCCACAAAGGTGTCCTCTGACACACACACACACACACACACACACACACACACACACACACACACACGTTAAAAAAATAAATAGTTCTTTAAATAATGAAGCTGTATATAAGTTAGTATGGGATGATAAAAATACATGGAAAGTGTGAAATGCAAAAATCAGGCTGAGCATATGAGCATATAGCTCAGTGATAGAGTGCTTGCTTACTGTGTGTGAGGCCTTGGGTGCAGTCCTCAGCAGCACTAAAGAAAAGGGAAAAAATGTGTGGATGGTATGCTATCATTTGAATTTTTTTTCTTAAAAGAGAATCTCCTGATGTATCCCAGAGTGGCCTTAATGTCACAGTCCTCTGGCTTCACCCTCTTTAGCACCAGGATTACAAGCACACCAGCATGCCCAGCCCATCAGCACACCAAAGGATATAAAATACACTACGCCAGGCTGGAGAGATAGCTCAGCAGTTAAGAACATGTGCTGCTCTTGCACAGGACCCAAGTTCAATTCCAAGCATGCACATAGTGGTTAAAACCATCCATAACTCCAGTTCCAGAAGGAACCGGCGTCCTTTGTTGAACCCCAAGGGCACCAGGCACAGATTTGATGTACATACATACACAGAGGCAAAAACAAAATAACTAAATCTACAAATAAATAAATTAATTAATTATATCTTTGAAAAGAAACAAATGATGCTTTTGGTCTAGGAAGGAACCATCTAAAGGGCTAAGAGACAGAACATGCACTAAAAACACTTTCAATTTTTTCTTTTCAAGCTGGGTGTTATGGCTAGGCCTGAAGTCCCAGCACTCAGGAAGCTAAGGCAGGAGGCTCAAAAGTTCAAGGCCCTCCTGGGCTACATAGGAAGACACTGTAATAATAATAATAATAATAATAATAAGCATATGTGTATGAGAATGTGTGAGCTACTCAGAATAAAAACACTGTTCTTTCCCAGTGAATGAGAATTTACAGAGCAACAAGAAGAATTCTGTGAGAAAAAGTACTGGACCAGATGTGCGGGAAGATTGTTCAGGTCTGTGCCGAGAACTGTCGGCTTTCTGCCTTTGATCGAAACTTGGACACTAAATAACAGATTTCACATCTCTCTCTTTTGACAAATGAAAGGAAAGCTGGTCCACAGTTCGTGCTCACTTTCTTCTAACACTGTATCTCAATGATTCACCCAGTAAGCAGCAAATTCGTCCAATTCACAAGCTATTTACAGCGAGAAAAGCTGTAGTTCAGAGGAAAGCATTTGTATACAAACTCTTTATTTTCCCCCCTTTCTGAAAACATGTCTGTGATGCCCATTCAGAAACTGCTCAGGAAACTATAGGAGTATTCAAGAGGTCTCTACAGTGGGAAAAGAAGTAGTGGGTAAGATAAAAAGACAAGGAAGAACGGCTTTCTAACTTCACTGTACAAACACTGACTGCCAACAGTCCACTGAGTCTATCTGCAGCCAATAGGCAGGCTTTGTGAGAAAAAGGAAAAATATTAAAAACAAAACAAATCTCCTGGCAGTGTCAAGAGCTTAGAGCACACCAATTTTAAAAAAATTACTAAATATGGCCCATATGATGATGTGTGCCTGAAATCTAAGCCCTAAGCCCTCCCAAGACTGGGGCAGAAGGACTGTCATGAGTTTGAGGGCAGCCTGGGCTACCACATTGTGAGTTAGCCGGGGCTACCTAAAAGACCTTGTCTCAAAAAGAAACAAACATCACTGAGTGTGAATTTTGATGAGATTTTCAAAAAGAGTAAGCACTGCTTCTCTTCTTTTTACGATTGTTTCCCAGCCTCTTACATCTAAGGACTTGGAGGTAAATGCATATTTTTCTTTATTGTTGAAAAGCCAATGATTTTTTTTATGTTAACAGTTTTAAATATTCAAGAGTCACAGAAAGGTTATACAGTGAGCAGTTTGCTCCTGCCGTCTATCACTCAGCAAGCCGTTCTACTGGTCTCTTGTGCTTCTGTCCAGAGATATTTTATGTGCATATAAGAAAAGACTTTTTTCCTCTCCCCTCCCTTTTCGCCTTCTAATATCAATGGTTATATGAAATTGAAATAAAAACCAAAGGACTATTTCGATAATCCTAACTCCCTTATATGAACCAATTACCTTTGTCTATAAACAAATCTCTTCTGAAAACATAATATTTTCTTTTCAATGCCTCTCGTTCCACTGACAGTTAAGAAAGAACTGTTGGCAGAAGAAAGCAAGACGTCTAGAAAACTGAACTGTACACAATTACCAGGAAATCAACTCACTTCACCTCTGCTCCTGGATTCTGGTCCCTGGAAACCCTGCACAGATCGTCCACGTTTCTGCTCCGGGTAATTTCACAGAGATTTTACTAGCACTCACTCCATGGAGATCTGTTCTGAGGTCCGGAGGCCTCTTTACTACATCCAAGAGGCGGGAAGAAGGAAGTGGGAAGCTGAATTTGAATGTTTGATTCTCGTAGACTAGCAACAGGAAATGAAGACTGGTGAAAAGAAACCACGAGGTCTTTCATTGGTTAATCAATAACTCCCATGCACTGGCACTAAATGAGACCTTCCAGACGTACAGTGCAATTTAACAGGTGGGCCCCAGCACCTGACTAGTTGGACAGGTTAGTTAAGTTCCTTGCCAAAGACACAGCCACAGAGAGAAGAGCTGTAGAAAATGACTCAAGGTAGGCACGGAGGTGCACCACTGTAAGCCCCGTATTCAGGAGGTAGGAAGATCGGGAGTCAGTCCAAGGCCATCCTCAGCTAAACCTTCAGTTCAAGATCAGCTTGGGCTACTTGAGACCCTTGCCAAAAAAGAAGAGAAGGAGAAGGGCTTGGAACTAGCTGAAACCAGACAATGGGGAGAAGGAAGACAGAGGGCAGGCGGGGCTGTGTGTGGGTTATATCAAGGACTACTACTGACTTGGACTCCAGTCCCAACCCAGCTGCAGCCCAGCCACAAGCGGCTGTATGGGCAGGGACATGCTTGAGCCTCCGTTTTTCCAGGGATAAAGAAGCATCAGAAAGTACTGTGACTCTGCAATCTGTAATCCCATCACACGCTCCCAGCACTACAGCACAGAGGTTTAAGGGTGGCCAAAACACCAGCTTCTGGCCTGACTTCAGGCATTTTCAGCAACTATCCAAGGTGATTCTGATCCCAAATTTGAAAAGCATTTTAGTCAAAGCTCGTCTTCCTTCCTGGAGCAAGTTTCACAATACTACCTCAAGGAAAAGAAACAGGCAAAGGTTATCTAAGATAAAACCAAGATTTCTGTCTTGACATGTCAGAAGACAGGCATTAAGTTGGTGAAGGGTCCTCTCAGATCTAACACAAGATGACAACAGACCAGAAGTGATAAGTGGTCTGCTTTGATGTGGAAAGAAAGGAACCTAAACATCAAACTCACTTCTAAACAAATAGCCAACACAGTTTATAAACAAAGCCTTGGATGTTCTTCTGGAACCAGACCTAAATTTATAACCCTATCCTCCCTATCCTCCAGAATGAATCTTCTCTACTCACCGCACAGCAGAAATACTTTACCTATCTGTACTTTATATGAAGTGGGGAATTTGAAAATAAAACCAACTGTGTTTTGCCTAAATGTGTTCTTGCATTCCTGAGTGGCAGTATGATATAATGGAACGTGGAGGTGGGCAAACCTAGTCTCAAGTTCCAAATTTCTTCCCAGCTTATGGACATCATAGGCAAGAAAGTAACCTCACTGAGTCTCATCAGCACCATGAGATAACTGCAACCTCTTTGGCTTACTATGGGTTGTAAAGAGACATACAGTACATGCCTAGTCACATGTTCATTTCTTCCTTTTCTTCCAGAACCCTTTAAGATATTCACTAGACAAGAACCTGCTAGGAAATCCCCAGTTGTATTAAATCTCAACCATGCCAAAATTCCTAAGTTACTAAAGGACTCCTGCATCTCTATAAACAAAACATGTGCTTTCATGATATACTCATGCTTGGAACCAAATACATTATCAGAACTTATATACATGGTCAGTTCTAGTCACTATCAGATACAAAGCACGTGAAATGGCTACTGTTTCACCACTTTGCATCTACAGTTCAACTGACTTCACAGGACTCTAAACAGCAAGTTCCCAGTAAGGATTTGGTGTCTGCTCTCCCTAGGTTTTCCGAAACAGCAAGATTAAAAATCAATAGCTCTGTAGTTTCATCCTAGGTCTGCCATTTGTTAGCTTTAAGAACTTAAGAAGGTCACTTAGTAGCCTTAAGCCTTGGCTTCCTAATGTATGCACCCCATATGGCAGACTCATCTCTCTCTGCCCTGTAGCGTCTGCAAGGCCCAAGCACTTACTGCATCCAAAATGCAGAGCTGTAAAGAACATTTGTAACTTTGGCATAAACATTTTTTTTGTGGCCCCTTCTTTACCCATCCTGTCCTCCTCTACTTTTGAAGCACAGAAGACAGGAACTTTGATGATAATAGCAAAAAGCTGTGTAAACTTCTCCATGGGCTTCCTAAAATGCCCTTCCAATTTGGCACACCCTATCACAGCAATACTGGATTTCTCCCTAAACAAAAATGGTCACGGGTGTCAAAGACAAGCGAGTGAGTGCCTGCTGAACTGTGTCTAAATGATTTTCCTTGTGACCACAGCTAGCCTGGAATAAGCCCCTGCCAGCAAGAAGAGAGCACACACTTCACAGGCAGGGAAGGCATTGTTCAAAGTAATGAGTTCTGCATCACTTGGTCCACAATTCACAGCTGAGTCTGGTTTTCCCAGACAAAGAGCAATAACCAAATGGGGGATGCTCCTCGGCACATCTCTGACCTTCTAATCTTTATTAAACTCCTGAAGTACTGAAGGAGAGTAGGCCAGAATCTTCCCTAACCTTCTGTCCTAGAAACGACAAAAGCAAATGTTCATCAACCCTAGTCTGTGTTTCAATAGAGCTCTTGCAGTGGACACAGAGATTTCAATAGTCTGTACTCACTAAAAGTTACCCTAATCTAAAAGTTAAACTGTTCCACTGCATTCCTTTCATCAGTCCATAATTTTGTGTCCACCCTTTTCCCCCCTCAGAGAAATAATCGTCATAATCCTTCAAGCATGCAGCCCAAACTCTGTTCTTCGAAGGGAGCTAGCTGGCAGCAGGTTCATTATGTCGTGAAACCCGGACCCAGAACAAAGGACCGCTGAAGCGCTCACCTAGCTTCCCCTGGGAAACCTGAGCTGAAGGCTCCTTGGTTTCTCCCACACTAAGTCCTGTACTTGCCCAGACCACAGTCTGAGGGCTGTGTCAAAATACACACACACACACACACACACACACACACACACACACACACACACACACGTATTATCTAAATTGCTTTTAGAAAAGCACACTCGTTTTTAAATAAGAACTTAACCATTTTTTTTTTTTGGTTAAGTTTTTTTGGTTTGGTTTTATTTGACTCTAGAATTCTAATCAGCACCAAATTAACTCTTCTCTTAAGAATACCAAAAGTTTCAGTGTAGATGCAGCTAGTGGCGGGGTGCAGGGTGCTTGCATGCCATATGTGAGGAGCTGGGTCCGATCTCCAGCACTAGGCGACAAAAGAAAGAACCACCAAAGGTAGTGTCACCACCCTGGAAACCAAAAGCTCCATTACAACTATTCCAGAACCCAGAACTCTTCACTCACTGAGGCCAGGAAACTGAACGTATTCATCTTGCTCATACAGAGGTTCTCAGTAAATATTTGTTAGCTAAATGAATGAATTAAATACAAAACATTTTATTTAGAATTTTCACAAGGGCTAGGCAGACAGCCTGATAGTAAACTGCTTTCCTAGCATGCAAAAGTGAGAGGCCTTGGGTTCAATCCCCAGCAACACACACTCTCACACACACACACACACACACACACACACACACACACACACACACACTACTTTATGTTATGGAATCCTAATATGAAACACCGTTATCATGTCTGGTTTTATAACTCTATATAATTATGTAAACGCCTGATTTTCAAAATAAATTTACTTGAAGTCAGTGACATGGAATATATGTCAAACAGAAGCCAGGATTTTTAACACATTTTATTACAAGCCACTATAAATCTGGCTCTTCCCACCAGCCTCCCCTCCCTTTGTCTCCTTCCCAGCCTCCCTCCAGGCACTCCCAATCTCATTATCCCATGATCTGCCACAACTGCAGTTTACCTCCCAGAACCCCGGAACCGGCAGAAACATGTCACTGAGAATTAGGGAACTGGAGCCACCAAACAGGGTCACAAAGTACTTGAACCTGAAAATTGAGTTTTTCTAAATTTCAATAGAAGAGTATTTAAAAAAAAATATACTAAAGCTACATGAGTTGCACAGTGACTAGACATTGATGAGAAAAGGGATGGGGGAGAAAACTTAAATGTTATTTACCGATAGCTTGAAAAGTAGTACAGAGGTGTCCCTGACTGCCGTCTGCTTTAAAGTCCTGGTAGGACTAATCACTCGCTATTCTGGAATGCATAGTGTTCAATGCAGAATCCTTATGTTACTTCACTCATTTTAGGATATACTTTGTTCCAAGAAAAGTCACTCCATTTTAAACTTTTATTAATAGTTATGTAAATTCTAATCAGTTTATTTAATAGCCAAGTAACTCTCAATCACGCTGCAAAAATAGGAATGCAGTCTAAGAATGCATAGAAACAAGAAGTTACAGAACTAGGAACCCTGAAGATTTGTACTCTTGCCAAATGCTCGCCTGAGTGTAAACAAATGGAATTTAAAGGAGGGGAGGGGGTTTTCAAGACACAATTTTAAGAAAACGACTCTCAACAGACAGCTTAGGAAGAGGAGTCTGCAATGGAGCGTCTTAAAACATTCATTATCTGAACAAGATCGTAACCTCAGCAGTAGGCAAAACGCGGCGCGCATCTGGAAAAGCAACGCCTCTACTGCCATAGAAAGCCTTTGTTTCCAGTCACCCGTGTTTTTATACTAGTTCACTTGGAGACCATCGGGCTCTGTGCAGTATAAACGGTCTGTGTGGTGTAGAGGACTCAGCAGGCGTTACGAGGTTGTCTGCACACTGCGGAAAGAATGCTCAGATCTGTCCTCCTAAGACCCAAAGATAACTAAATTAAAAAAATAATAAAATAAAACCTCACCAGGAAGTAAAGTCTTAATCATCTCCTTTTTCATAGGCTAAAAGGAGGAAACCTGAATGTTCCGATAAGCAGTTTCTCAGCATTATTTTCCCTCCACGATCAATAGGATTACGCGGGAGAGGGAAAAAGTTTTATATTTTCTATTTCATGCAATTGGTCATCACTTCAATTCTAAACTCTTCAAGGAGAAATGAGATCATAAGTTGATTGCAAGCTACAAACAAAAGTCTCTAGGAGAAGGAGCGGGCTCCACAGTTTAGCAAAGCAAGACAGGTCTGCTAATCAAGTGGCGTCTCCGACCCGGTGTTGTTGCCATGGGATCCCGCGCAAGCGCAGAAAGCGCTTTCGCTACCCGGGCGTCGCTCTGGTAACCTCTGATTTGTCCCAGGAAAGGGCAATTGGAGTAAATCCTCCTCGCGCCTAATGCCCGGAGTTTTTTGAACCGTGGGACTCGCGCGTGCAATGGAAGGCGCGCTCCCGAGACCGCAGAGCTACTCTCCCGGCGGCCAGGGGATCCGGGAGCCCTCGTGGGATCACCCTGCAACGATGCCCGACCCTCCCAGAGGCTGGACTTCTGCAACCAGGGCAGGGAAGGCGAGAGGTTAGGTCCCGCTCAAGCACACAAGCCCACCCGCTTCATCAGGAGCCCACGAGCTGCTGTGGTCCAGTTCATCGGCCGGGGCATCCTGGCACACAGCACAGTCCGCTGCGTGCGGGGATGGGACTGCCCAGAAAGAACTCGGCCACCTGCTCGCGCGACGCTGGAGAGGCAGTCCGGTCCTCCTCTTCCTGCTCGCGCCCCTCTCCCTACCCCTCACCCCACTCCTCGAAAGCACTGACCTCCTTCAGCTCTGAGGGTCCCGCGGATGAAGGACCCACGGAGTTTCCGGCGCAACCTCCCAAATGCTGGAGAGACCAATCTGCTAGTGGTCCGGTGTGACTCCAGTCCCAAGCCCCTGCCAAAAGACAAAACAGGCCCCCCAGATGGGCAACACCCCACACCAGACTGCAAGAACCCACAGAGGAGCTCCCAGTAGAGACCTGCGCTGCCGCCACAACCTGCTTTCTCATTCAAATCCTCAGGCTCACACTGGAGCCCCCTCCCTCCCAGCCCACAGCTCAGAGCAAATCCGGAACTGGAGCGCACATGAGTGGACTGGAGCGCCTGTAGCCTCGGCTTCCCCAGCAGGACGGTAATCTGGGGCCAAGAATTGGACTTGGACCCCTTGGCCTACACCTTCTGAAAGGGCTCCCTGCTGGGCACAGGCCAGAACCCCTGGGAATAAAGATCGTATGTTCTCCCCCACAGCAATTTCAGAGAATCCCAAACCCAGGGCCACCCCTGGTTGATTCTCAGTTTAGGTGGAGGATAAAGGAAGTGCAGAAATAAAGTTGGAGAGTTCAGGGAAACGAACTGTGCAATGCTCTTCTAAAATCAAGTTCCAAAGGACCCATCTTCCCCCTTTTCCAATAAATAGCATCGGTTAATACTGGTAAATCACGGCGATCCATTTTGAGCAAACTACAAATCAAATAGAGGTACGATGAGTGAAGACTATAGAATTCTTTGTTATCTTGTAGTCTCTTCCAACTGCCCCTTGTTGGCATTAATTAACAAGCCAGTTAATCGTCACTTCAACCGCTAGCGGGCTGGAGCTGCTAACGTGCGGTCAAAGGGCACGCCAGCGGCAGAGGGGCGTTTGCACCCAGCAGGTATTCAAAAGTTGACGGAAGATGAGCGCCCCAACAGTGCAGAGGGACCAGAGTGGTGCAGTGTGATCCGGCTTCGGGATTCCAGGATTTGCATTTATCAGTCTTCATTCAACCTGCCCTATTGTTAGTTCAAAGCCTGGCTAGGAGGAACTGGGGACGCGGCTCCTCATGCACCTTTCAAAGTAAAACTTTCCTCCAGTAAGAAAGTCAGACGCGCTGGCATGGCAGCATGGGGCTGGCAAGGGTTGTCTGGGCCGAGTGACAAGGTAAACAAAAGTCTTTTTTTCGAGCGTGAATCTGCTCAGGAAGTAATAAATGAGAGCCTGAGATTGGAAGGCCGGACTGGATCGCCACTCCTCTTAGACAGACGGTTGGAGGGTGGGAGGAGGGACGCACTGTGACCCCTCAGCACAAGATCTAGTATTTCACCTTTTCATCCCTCTTAGCCGATACCATAGAAACAACCCATTTGTATTATTCCGTTGAACAGAGGGAATTACAATGTCACAGCAAAGCACCATGGGCAAAAGAAACTTTATCCTGAAAAGCTATCTTGAACTCTCAGGAAAAGAAAGAAAGGAAGGGAGGAAGAAAAGCGCCACCAGAATAGCAACAGACTACGAGGAAGAAATCAGTTTAGAAAAAAAAATTTTTTTTTTCAAGATCTTTTGGCTTCATAGGGAAAAAATTAAATTTCACAATGTTTCTTTCTTTGTTTACTCCTTTTTTTAAACCAGATCACAAATACCTAATTTACAAGAAATTAAGTAGAGTTGTGGGTGTAGATGCATAGGGTGCTTTGAGGCCCTGAATTCAATTGGGAGCACCAAATATATAAATAAATAGTAAATAAACAAGAGAAGAAAAGAGAAAAGAAAACTAGGCAAGTCATTTTCTGCCTCCAGATGCTTTTTTGTGTGTGTAGAAAAGGGTTGTTTAGAGTTTTGTTTGGGTGGCAATCACCATGGTGAATAGAAAGAAAAAAGGAAAAAAAAAAAGGCAAGATAATTAAACTCCCCATCAGTCACAGTTACACAGCCTCCTGCGTTTGTCTTTCAGGAACTGAAAGATCTTAGATGCACAGGTTAAAAATAAACTCAAACACAAACTTCTTGACAAGAGTGTTTATATGCTTGGGTTTGACAGTATTTATTTCTGTAGTTCCTGAATTTTAAAATTTTTAAATTGCAACATTTCAAACAAGAATGAGAACTTGTAAGTGTTACAGCTCTGAGGAGAAAGGCTTCCCCAGTGGAAGTGTGGCAGCTCCGCAGGGTAAGTTTCCCCCACAGAAATGTTGATGTTCTGAGAGGAAAGGCAGCCTGGCAGCTAGGAGCCAAGGAATACCACAGTCACACCACACAACAAACCTCACACAAGAAAGACACAAGAGGGTGGCCGTCCCTGCTCAGGCAAGAAGTAACAGGACTCGGAGCAGAAGACAGGCTTTATATAGGGTTTCTTGGGGGAGGCGTTTTTCCAGGGGTAGAGTTTTCCAGGGTGGGGATTGGTGGGATTTCAAGTCCTGAGCTTAGGGCAAGCCCAAGGTGAGATTTCCAGCTCAGGAAGTGAATTTTGCTGAGTTTTCAAAGCTCAGACCTTTTACCCTACAGCAATACATTTTTTTAAATTTTTCTTGGAAAATTTTATTATTTTATGTGTGTTGGTGTTTTGCCTGCTGTTGTGTAACGGTTTCTTCTGGGGATTGAAACTTGGCAGCCTTAGGAAGTTCCTTACAGGAAGGAAAACAACTGAAAATAACTTGAGGAAGTCCCTGAAACTGACCAGATTCACTAGGCCTCTCCCTACCTGAGTAAATAATAAAAGCTGCGAGTCCCTCTCAGAGGAAGTGTAAGCTGAGATGCAAAGCAGACTCGGAGAGGAGAAAAGGAAGCCTCTGGAGACCAACCAAGCAGACTTCAAGAGATTTAGATCAACTGCGGGCCCTTGAAAAGGACACCCTCCAACCTGGTCAGCTGCCTGCAGGCTGTACAGTGTGCTCCAGACTTCCAGCTTTTGTGAGCTGTCATCCATGCTGGGGTGGGCTTTGGTGATGCAGCTGACTTTGAGTCATTTCTGCTCCTGCAAATAACTCCTCACCCATTTTCCTGTAAGTAACCTAAATAAAAATTAGGGCTCACGAGTCTGGACTTCGGTGTTACATGTACTTTGGACTGTTGTGGGCTCCCTATCTG
The DNA here is from genome assembly GCF_049852395.1 of Peromyscus maniculatus bairdii. Taxonomy (NCBI): domain Eukaryota; kingdom Metazoa; phylum Chordata; class Mammalia; order Rodentia; family Cricetidae; genus Peromyscus; species Peromyscus maniculatus. The sequence goes on from NC_134857.1 coordinate 45,950,787, forward strand.
GGGTGAATAGATACGTGTATGTGTCTCCCCAGGAAAAATATTGTCACACAACACGAGCATGTATGTCTTTGCATCAAATTCATGCCTGATACCCACGGAGGCCAGAGGAGGTGGTTGGATCCCCCTGGACAGGAATTGCAGATGTTTGTAGGTGCTGGGGATCTAATGGAGGTCCTCTGGAAGAGCAATCAGTACTCTTAGCCCCTGAGCGATCATCACTCTAGCCCCTCTTTCCTCTAACATGAACCCTTAAGCTAAAACCACATCTCCTGGCCCTTACTACTCCCACTCTCTCTCTAAGTATTAACTATAAAGCTAATGAGCTCATACACAAGCGTGCATGTTTTGAAATGTGTGCATGTGTGCATGTGCGTGCGTGCGTGCGTGCGTGCGTGCATGTGTGTGTGTGTGTGTGTGTGTGTGTGTGTGTCCATTTTGGTGTTTTGAGACAGAGTCTCTTGTTGCCCAGACTGGCCTCGAACTCATGTAGCAGAGGCTATCCTTCAAACTCTGATCCTCCTTCCTCCATCTCCCAAGTGCTGGGATCACAGATGTCTTTTAGTATAGCTTTTATCAAGTGCTTTTTAAAAACACTATTAAGGAAAGAAAATTAAATTGCTAGGCATGGTGGCTCATCCCTAGGATCCTAGCACTGAGGTATGAGAACTACAGTGAGCTCGAGGCTAGCCTGGAATACATAGTGAAATCCAGGAGAGCTGGGGTTCCAGAGCGACAGAGAAAGGGGGGTGGGGAGCGCGAAATATGTCACAAGTTAAAAACAAGAAAAGGTCATTACTTTGGTAACTTTGTGGAAGTAGAGGTGAATTATTTTTCCCTGCTTGTGACAAAGGGAGAGAACAATAACAAAATTATTAAACAGTGGGTTACTAGTAAACAGCCCCTTTGATTGCATAAGCTCTTCCATGGTACCAGAGTCAACAGAAAAACAAACAGTCCCTCCAGCACCCACCACCATTTCCCCTCCCTGGGACTGGCTAAGGGGGGATTCAAGAGAATAGGATCTACATTAAAACTCCCTTTATGTGTAAGTATCCTGTGTGGTGAAGTACCTTCCCTAGATGGTCTCCTGTCATACGAGTTAGAATCTTTTATGGTAAGTCTTTCCACTTTCCCAAGATCAAGGGACCCCTGCTGATACCTTAATCCAGTTCTGCTAAGAAATCCGGGGTTGAATCTCCCTGCTTCCCCAGCCATAACGACCTCACCCCTCCAATAGTCACCAAAAACCCTGTACATAATTTTAAATCTTTTGAAGATTTAAAATCTTCAAAGCAATCAAAAGGACTATGAAAACATCATTTTTTTTAAATGCCTTGAACTGGTGGACGCCATCTTTCCTACCTCCACCTCCTCACCGTCTAAGCCTTAAATTCTGAGGGATGCCTCTCATTAATTATCCTGGCACGTCTCCTCCAGGCCTCTCTTCTATATAATAATAGCTGTCAACTTTCTGTATCACCACTGGCTTGCTGCTGAATGCTCGCTGACAATCAGGATCACGGAAAATCCTGTAAGCAGCATCTGATACATCGAAGTTGATTAATGTGCCGTACACTGAGCCTGCTAGGCTGTACATTGCAAAGGATTTTTGAAGAAAACTATGCTATTAATAAATGTGTTGGAAGGAGATTTTCCCTCCTGGGCAAAACCCAGTACTTTTTAATGTGGGAGAAAAGAGCCCTACTTAAAGTACCCTAATTTAATCAGCAATAACATGGAGTTATAGTCAGAAGCAAGAGCCTGAAAGAGATGTTTTCTCTATTAAAATACCTCTATTTTAATCAATGCACCAGGAAGTCAAGGAGCTTATCAGGAGTCACTTCCCTTTCAACACAAGACCAGCCCTACGTTATCAGTCTTAGCTGATAGTACTTTAGAAGTGACGAGCAGGACCTGTCCTTGTGGCCTGACTTTCTGTATTGCTCAAGATTTTTAAAAACAAATAATAAAATCTCACATCCAACCACCAAATAGGAGAGGCATATTTTCCCACATGTGGCCAACTGCCATGCTGTACTCAAGATGGGGAGAAAGGGACATGAGCAGGGCAGCTGTCCTATGGAAGAGTTGAGTTTTGTGTTTTTACTATTGATGGAAGGAGTTCTGACACATTCACAAAAGTAAAATAGTATAATGAAGCCTGTGTATTAGTAACTCAGTATAAACTGTCAGATTTGGGCAATTTTTATCTATCCAGGAATTGGATTGGGGGAAGTCAGTGTAGGGTGTACATTCATGTGTTTACATGTTTTTGCAGAACTGTGATCTTGTTTATTGACAAAAATGCATATCTTCAGAGACACCAAATGAGGCTATCCGAAGCCCTTAGCAAAAAGTCAGTGTATTAGTCAGGATTCTCTAGAGTAGCAGACTTATAGAATGAATATTCTTTTAGGGGATTTATTAGAATGACTTACAGGCTGTGGTCCAGCTAATCCAACAATGGCTGCCTATCAACAGAAGGTCCAAGAATCCAGTAGTTCAGTCCACGAGGCTGGATGTCTCAGCTGAAATCCTGAAGAACTAGACTCTAATGTCAGTGAAGGAATTGACTTGTTATCAAGGTGAGAGCAGGCAGGCAAAGAGAAAAAGCTTCCTTCTTCCATGTCCTTATATAGGCTTCCAGCAGGAAGATTAGAGGGAGGTTTTCCCCAGCTTAAATGATCTGGATTAAAAGTATGTCCTCCGACCTCAAAGATCCAGAATAGAAGTGGATCTTCCCACTGCAAATTAAGCAAAATCCCTCACTGGTGTGCCCTCCACTTTGGGATATTAGTTAATTCCAGATGTAATCAAGCTGACAACCAAGAATTACCATCACAGCTAGGTACAAAACAAGCTCTCAAAAATGCCAATTCCTTTTAATGTTATCAGACATAGAAATGCATTTGCTATGTAAAGAGAATGACATTTTCAAGGTTCAGCTCTCACAGTTCTTTCCTTACCTGCACTTGTAACATCTGTAAATGATCCGTTCTTTAAATGGGATGTTCATATTCTTCTTACAATATGCCATTAAAATTCTCTTCCCTTTTTACGTGGCAGTGTCGAAGCTATTATATTATTCATATGCAAATATACATTTCACATTATAAATAAGGAGAAAAGGCACAAGCTTCATTATTCTCTTTTGCTCTTGTGAATGTGTAAAAATTCTGTTGATGGATCATGAAAAACACAAAACACAAGTTTTCCACACCCACATGGTGGTTGTCTGATGTGGGTGGCGGAAACCAAATTTGTATCTGCTAAAAGAACAGGAAGTTATTAACTAACTGATGAGCCACCTCTCCAACCCCCACTTTTTAAATTTTAATTTTATTTGTGTGTGTGTGTGTGTGTGTGTGTGTGTGTGTGTGTGTGTGTGTGTTCTGGTGTGTGTTGTTGCACATCACAATGTGCATGTAGAGGTTAGAGAACAACTTTCAGAAGTCTGCTTCCTCTCAGTGAATTCTACATATTAAACTCAGGTCCTCAGAGAGAGAGAGAGTCTCAGTGTGTACCCCTGGACAGCCTGGCACTCCTTATGTAGATTTGACTGGCCTCAAATTTAGAGAGATCCACTTGCCTGGCTAATGATGGTCCTCTAGCTTCATTTTTGTGTCTTGGTGAAGTAGTGTAACCTGTGACTGCTGGATAAAGGTAAAATAACAGGTTTTGCTGAAAGTAAGTTCATCGATTGAACTCCCAGCTTTCCTTAAATCCAGCTATATTTCTCATAGGATAATAGTATTTAAAAGGAAAAAAAATGCTAATAAAAGTGAATTTCCCATTCTCCCCCCACACCCTTTCTCCTCCTCCTCCTCCTCCTCCTCCTCCTCCAGGAGAGACTGAAGTATTTTGCAGGAAACAAAAGCGGCTGAGAAGAACAGAGCCCCTTTCCTCGAAGGGCTTCAGAGCTCCCCTTTGGGCTCTTTTTTCCAGAAAGACCTCCCACAGAGCCAGAATCTGCTTGCTCTGCTGGCTAGACAAGATGTCTAAGGGACGTGCATTATTCAGAATAGGAAATAATACTGGAACTTTGAGAGGACTTATTTCCACCATGGAATGCACTTACTTCCATCATGGCATACACTATCTGTTCCCTTCTCCCTTAATGATCACAGACACGAAGGAAACACTGAAGTAGATGTTGAAAGAGGGTGAAACAGAGTGAAACCTAAAGCTTTGAAAAACTGAGGGAAGAAATTTATAACACAAGGAAACGTTTGCTGTTTGCCTTCTATTTGGAATTCTAGTAGGGTGCATCCTTTACTACCAACACCTGTTTTGCTTTGTTTTCTTAGCGCCCCCCACCCCAAAAAAAACCCAAAAAAAACCTGAAAACCAAATGGTTAGATTTTTCCACACAAACATAGTAAAGGGGAAAATGCAGTTAAAAAACAAACAAACCATATAACCATGTGTTACTTTTATTTATTTACACTAGATATTTTATTTATTTACTTATTTGGGTTTTTCAAGACGGTTTCTCTGTGTAGCCCTGACTGTCCTGGAAATCCATCTGTAGACCAGGATGCCTTTGCACTCAAAGAGCCATGTTGCTCAAATCCTAAATGGCCTTGTAATAAAAAAAAAAAAAAAAAAAAAAAAAAAAAAAAGAAAACAGAGCCAGATATTGGGGTAAATGCTGAAAGATCAGAGAAACAAAGAATCAAGCCACGGCCACGTCTCACCTCACCAACTCCATGAATCCTCTGACTGAATGTCTCTGAGTCCTCAGCTGAAAGGAGTCCAGCCAAAAAGCGCCCTCCAGATGAAAAGGCTTCTAGCCGAAAAGGCCTCAATCAAAAAACTTTAGTTCCTGTCTCCTCATGCTTTATATACCTTTCTCTGCCCAGCCATATTGCTTCCTTCCTACTGCTGGGATTAAAGGCGTATGATTCCCAAGTACTGGGATTAAAGATGTGTGTGCCTTCACTGCCTGGCTCTCTCCTAGACTGAGTCAATCTCATGTAATCCAGGATGGCTTTGAACACTCAGAGATCCAGACAGATCTCTACCTGCTGAGAGCTAGGATTAAAGGTGCCACTGCCTGGCATCTATGTTTTATCTAGTGGCTTGATCTGTCCTCTGATCCTGAGGCAACTTTTATTTGATACACAATATATCACCACAGGAAATGGGAGCTTTTAAACAAAATACCTTGAATACACAGATCTGCCTACCTCTGCCTCCCATGTGCTGGGATTAAAGGCTTGTACCACTACCACCCGGCTATTTATACTTTGCAAGTTATTTTCTGGTGTGAGGGGTAGAACCAAGGGCCTCAAACATGCTGGGCAAGCACTCTACTACCAAGTTCTGAAGCAAATGTTATTTTAAATTCATCATGCTTTTCCTTAAATGACTATTTAAAACTTTCAGATCATTTAAGGAAAACTAGTCTTAGTGTTTTGCCTCATGGGATTTGGGGAAGAAGGCTTAGAATAGAAAAATAGGTTCAATGGGGCTACAGACATAGTTCAGCAGTTAAGAGCAAGTACTGCAACAGAGGAGCCAGGTTTTGTTCTCAGCACCCACATGCAGAGGCTCACAACCACTTGTTATTCTGATTCTCGGAGTTCGAGACCAAACTACAACACAACAAGATCCTGATGGAGGAAGAATGGGAAAGAATTGTATTTGACTTGTGGACTCATCAAATGTATTTATAACAAGAAAATTAATACAATAATGTGCATCTTGGCTATAGGCAGTGTATTTTCTTACACCAGATCATGAACTCAAAGCCAGCCTGGACTACCTACCAATGTCAGTGGTTAGAGCACCCAGGAACATCTCTATAGTCACCCCAGCATCCTGAGGAGTACCCTTAACCTTTTAGTGTGCTCAACTCAGGCAGAGCCGGGATGTACGATTTCAGCACAGAAAAAAAGAATTCTAGGACTAGTCAGTACGAGGCAGAGTTGGGATTTTATTTAAAATAGGAAGAAAGGTTCTCAAGAAAAGGACAGAGTATGTGAAGGCACCAGCCTGGGCTTCTCAGAGTTTCAGTTTTTTGTTTCACAACTTACCATGGATTTTAAACAACGGCAGGAAACGGACTCTAAAGCAGTAGTTCTCAAACTTCCTATTGGTATGACCCTTTAATACAGTTCCTTGTGTTGTGGTGACCCCCTAACCATAAAATTATTTTTGTTGCTACTTCATAACCGTAATTTTGCTACTCTTATGAATCTCAATGGAAATGCTTTTGGAGATAGAGATTTGCCAAAGGGGGCACAAGTTGAGAACCACTGCTCTAAGGAGACCCTGGTTATGGATTTTCCTTCTCTATATCTGTGCACCTGTAAGCCTAGAATCTGGGAGGCAAAGGAAGGATCATATGAGTTTGAAGCTAGCCTGGGCTACATAATGAGACCCCCATTTCTAAAAATCCTGTATCAAATGCCACATAAACATTAGCAGAAAAATGCTCTCAACTCCACATCTCTTCAGACATAGTGTGAAAGATTCACCCTTCAAGAATTGGACTTCTGTGTAAGGCCCTTTTTTACTGATGTGATTTGAGAAGTCCCGAGATGGTCATATGACTGAGCAACCACAGGCCTTTCTTCTTCCCAACTTCAGATTTGTGTGGCTTTGAGATTACCAATCATGGGGGCAGTGTATTCTGTGGTGAGCAGTACTGTGAGTTCCTTTTCTTCTTCCTTCCTCCCTCCCTCCCTCCCTCCCTCCCTCCCTCCCTCCCTCCCTCTCTCCCTCCCTCCCTTCCTTCCTTCTTTCCTTTTTTGCTTTTTGGTTTTTTTGGGGGGTTGTTTGTTGTTTTGGGGTTTGTTTGGTTTTTTTTGCCTTTTTATTTTGAGATAGTCTTGATAAAGCAGGCTGGACAGATTCAGGTTAAATTATGGGAGGAGAAAGTTGCTCTTCACCCCATAGTCTGGTTGAAGCCCCTTCACCAGTTGAGAAACAAGAATTCCAATATGATTAACTGCTTAAGGCCTTCCTACCTTCCCAGATGAAAACCTCAGCCAAAGCCCGCCTTGCGCAATGCTGCTCAGCAAGCTCCAATCTGTACTACATGAGCTCCTGTCTCAAAAAGCGAGCAAACAATTGGACATGGTGATCTGTGCCTTTCATGCCAGAACTTTGGGAGGCAGAGGCAGTTGGATGCGTTTTCCATGTTTGAGGCCAGCCTAATCTACAGTGAGACTCTGTTTCTATCAAAACAAAACAAACAGCAAAATAGGCAAACATAAAAGCATCTTCCCTCACATTCCCTCACATTCATGGCTAACACCTCTAATAATAAGACTCATTACAAGCAAAAAGTGCAACAGATTTGATGTGTTACACGACATGGGAGCCTTCAGAAATGGGAATTTAGGACTCCAGGAATCTTCATTTTAAAACATTGCTTTTTATTCGGAGGCAAAGGGTACGATGATCTAATGGTAAGAAAATGTGTGTATGGTGGGATAGGGGATTAGCCAGAACTGTTTGCTCAGATGCTTCTTGCCCTCTGCATATAGGGTAAGACCAGCTGGAATCCTTACCAATCAGCTGGCTAGGGTCCTTTCCTCTACCTAGATAGGAATGGTGAACAGACAAGCGGCAGCTCTTTTTTTGGGTGCTGGTCTTAGAAGATTTTGTAGCCCTCGGCTTCTGATTAACAGTGAGCAGCAAACAGCAGCTGATAGTGAGGAGCAACAGCAGGTGACACCTTATTGGACAGTTCCCTTGCCTACTGCTGGGGAACCCACAGTGACAAAGGTGACCGCTCATGTGTTGTTGTCTAGGAAGCTGGACTTTCCCAGTCCTTAACAGCTACTAGGATTACTGCTCCTGAGATCCCTGGTTCTTTGGGTTTTATTGTTGTTGCTATTGTTTTTGTTTCTGTTTTGGGGGACAGGGTTTCTCTGTGTAGCCCTGGTTGTCCTACAACTTGCTTTGTAGACCAGGCTGGCCTCAAACTCAGAGATCCACCTGCCTTTGTCTCCTGAGCGCTGTGATTAAAGGCGCGCGCACACACACCCTGCTGACCCCTGGTTCTTTTTGTTTGTTTGTTGAGACAGGGTTTCTCTGTGAGGCCCTGGCTGTCCTGGATCTCACCTGTAGACCAGGCTGGCCTCGAACTCACAGAGATCCGCCTGCCTCTGCCTCCCGAGTGCTGGGATTAACATCGTGCACCACTAGTGCCTGGCTTATCCCTGGTTCTTAAGTCTGCTGCTGCTTCTAGATTGTCATTAAAATCACAGGTCCTGCTGCCACTGCCTCAGCCACTGCTCTGATGTTGGCTCTGGCTTTGGCTGTCACCACTGATTCTCAACTGCTGGTTCTTCCAAGTGGACCTGGGTGATGTCAAGGCTGCCAGCAGATTCCATGGTCCTGTGCTGCCACAGTTTCCGCTTGCTGCACTCTAGTCCACAAGTCTTCTGAGACACTGGCACTGTCTCTGTTGTTACTGCACACTGCCACCTACTTCATCCTACTCAACTAAAGCAAAACAAAACAAACAACAAAAAACCCACCGTTTAGCCGGGTGGTGGTGGCACACACCTTTGATCACAGCACTTGGGAAGCAGAGACAGGTTGATCTCTGTGAGTTTGAGGCCAGCCTGGTCTACAGAGTGAGATCCAAGACAGCCAGGATTGTTACACAGAGAAATTCTGTTTCAAAACAACAAAACAAAACAACAAGCCCACCATATCAGAGATGCCTTTTACTGAGCCTAATTATACAAACCAGGGGACAGCATACTGTTCCTTCATTAGGCCTCTAGGGAAAATGCTCCCCTCTGGCCTGTGTGGAAACGGTTGCAAAGTCCAGCACAAGCTGTTGGAAATAGTCATAGCAGAAGCCATGTAACCTGAGTTTTGAGGGTCAAAGCCCGGGCTCTGGTGATTGGAACAGGTTAGGTTCAGCCAGCCACTCATCCTCAGTATGCCTTATGAAGAGCTGAGCAATGAGAACAAGCCAAGAGATGAGATTTATCCAGGGCAGCCATGTTGCAAAGAATAGATAAAGAAGTCTAATGACCCATGTCTGTCTTTAGGGCACTGACAGGAACTTTTTCTGCCAAGATTAAAGGCATGTGCCACAACACCCAGCAAGAGCTTTTGGCTTAAATCGAGGGCAAGAGCTATGTATAATTAAAGAGTCCCAGTCAAGGTGTGGTCCCACTAGTTATTGCCTCAGCTGTCTGTACAGTGGTCCAAAGTAGTTCTTATTGATTGAGAAAAGGGAGTGATTTTCAGTAGATGATTATGTCTGCTACAGGGTCATCACCCTCATGCATCATTGCCATCATGGGGTGGGAGGGGGAGCTGGATCTTTCCCATGAGGCTTTTTTCTTTTTGGTATCCAAGATAACTACAGATTTCGAACAGTGACTTATCTCCGTCCCTTCTGCCTTAAAGGTGGATGAGATAGGTTAGACAAACACTCCTTGAATGATTAATATAATGACTGGAAAGGGTAAGCAGATGACCCACCATAAAGGAGGCAGACAAAAGGAAGGTAGAGATCAGGTTTCATGAAGCTTTGTGTTGTTTTGTGTGTCCAGGTGAGCAGTCAATGCTTTTGAGCAAAGGTAACTATCATTAAATGACTGTTTGAACCACCCACCCCTTCCAGAGCTGACATCCTCAAAGAATCTGTGGAGTGCCTAAAGTGGTTCATGCCAGCATTTGGGCAATCCAGCTGACTATTTAGAAAGAACTTTTTACAAGGAAGCAAGAAGGACAGGAAGGTGTCCAATCACCCTCTTCTCCAACATTTTTGCTTATTTACAGAAAAATAAGCATTAAAAAGAAGGCTTCCCATAAGAACAGTAAGACTGGAGCTGGAGAGATGGCTCAGCAGTTAAGAGCACACACTGTTCTTGCAGAGTTAGGTTCATAGCACCCATGTTAGGGAGCTCACAGCTGCCTATAACTCCATCTCTAGGGGAAGCTGATGCCTCCATGGACACCCCACATGTGGACATACCCACATACCCACAGACACACATAAACACAATTTAAAATAGTAATAATAAATCCTAATAAATTATAACAATATTGATTTTGAATGTTTAATGATGTTTTATACAAATGCCAAACACCCGCCCAACCCCCTAGGGGAGATAGGTCCGTTTAACTGTTTCCAAATGAGAATCTTTGAATCTGGTATCAGAAAACGTAGGCCAGAGGAGGTCAGAGATTGACCCCCTCCCCTTTCTGTAGTTTGCATTTTTGCTGTTGTTTTGTTTTGAACTTCTTTCATCTTAAAATATTGAGTATGCATAGGTACCCCATTTGGGGATGTCATGTTTTGAGTCACAACAGAAACAAGTAATAAAAAGCCAAAGAAACTGAGCTGTGTCCAGAAATCTGGTCTAAATGGGACTTTTTTCCAAATGACCTTTCTTTTGTAACTAACCCCAAAGACAAAGATCCAACTTGTCTGAGGTAATCCCGTATATCTTGATCTTGTACCATCAAACAAACTACTCTATAACATAAACCAGTCATAAAGCCAATAAAGCAGACGTGGATCCAAAAGAAAACTGCCAGCCAAAGAATTTCTCTACTAGAGACAAGCCCTTCAAGGTGTTACTACTAGGTGCAGAATAAGAAGTCAGCCAATGGAGACCATTCAGGGGTCTTCCTGCTCATTTGTCCATACTTGTCCTGATCAAGGGGAGGTTAGCCTGAGTAAAAGACATGCAAAGCCTCTTCTTCATGTGGCATAGCTGGAAAGGCGAGTGTGATGGCTGAAATGTCAGAGGCCACGGAATTAAACAAGCCAATAAGGTGCAAGAATTTAAATGTTAACTTCTCCGTAAATGAATAAAAATAATACATGCCCATAAAACAAGATAAATGTTAGTGAGGTATTAGGACCAGGAAATAAAAACTAAGATGTAGCTTTCTGCTCCAAAAAGGGTAAAACCACATCACACACAAACTCTTCAGAATCTTGGAGAACTCAATGAAAATTAGTAGTGCTTAACTTCTACAGGGTCAGAACCTCTTTTTGTTTTTTAATTTTATTTATTATGTATACAGTTTGCCTTCATTCTAGAAGAGGGCATCAGATCTCATTATAGATGGTCGTGAGCCACCATGTGGTTGCTGGGAATTGAACTCAAGACCTTTTGAAGAACAGTCAATGTTCTTAACCTCTGAGCCATCTCTCCAGCCCCCAGAACCTCTTAGGTTTTAACAAGGAGCCAGGCAGCTGCACTAAACTCACAGCATAGACTCTGTGTTGACTTGAATGAGAATGACCCCCCCCCCACACACACACACACTCAAAATAATCTTTGACTACCTTGAAACTTTCATTTCTGGAATATTCCACTTGTAATGAAATCAATAAATGACCCTCTCCATAGGGTCATTTATTTTGTGTGTGTGTGGTTCATATGTTCATTTTATCATAGACTCATATGTTTGAATACTTGGTCCCCAGTTGTTGGAACTGTTTGGGAAGGATTAGGAGGTGTGGCCTTGTTGGAGGAGGTGTGCCACTGAGGGTGGGCTTTGAGGTTTGACAAGCCCATGCCATTCACACTTAGTTCTCTGCCTTGTGGATCAGATGTAAGCTCTCAGCTACTGCTCCAGGACCATGACTGACTGCCTGCTGCCATGTTCCCCACCACGATGGCCATGTACTCTAATCCCCTAGAACCATGAGCCCCAAATTGAATGGCTTCTTTGATAAGTTATCTTAGTTATGGTATATTGTCAAGGCAATAGAAAGTAACTAAGACAGACTTCTATATGCATTCTAACTGGAGCCAAGTCTCTGGGCCTGCTAAGTCTGACTTTTCTTGGTATCACAACTCATTTTTTTTTTTTAAATCCTTCTTAGATGTGCATGGTCTCACTTAGGAGGCAGAGGCAAGTGGATCTCTATGAGTTCAAAGCTAGTTTGGTCTACAGTGAGATCCAGGCCAGCCAAGGCTATGGTAATGAGACTCTGTCTTAACAACAACAACAAAATCCCTTCCTTATTCAGATTTTTTGAGGGTGTTAGCTGTTTACTACTCTAATTGGCCATGAGAACCTGGGAGAGCAGGGCCTAAAAATGAGGTGGAATGAAGTCTCATGCAATGGCCAACTTTATTCAGAGTAGCAGACAATTTATACTCTCAGGGCTAAGAGGAGTCACATAAGTCAAGTTTACAATCACAAGGACAAGCCAAATGTGGCAAAAACATGTTTTTCCATAGAGGCATATGAATAAATAACAATAGCCAGCTGTAATGAATAACATGATGCCAACTCACTCCTATCTGCTACACCTGGGAGGGGCATGAAATCACATTCCAAGAACAATTCTGTATTTTTTAAAAAACTAAGGTCACAAGACTCTTGTCCTGTTTTCTTGGAGTTTTCTCACAAGCACTCAGAATTCCTCTTGCACCACTCTATTCCTAGACCACATTTCGACAGTTAACATGGTTGGCTTCATGAAAAAGGATTATATTATAAGGAAGATTTTAGTACATACATTAAAGTGGTTTGGGGGCTTTTTTTGCTTTTGTTATTTTGTTTTTCATTTTTAGATAAAGTCTCATATTAACCCAAACTGGTCTTGAATTCCTTATCTTCCAGTCTCTACTTACTGAGAGCTGAGATTACAGGTATGTGCCACCATGGCCAACTCCAAACTGGCTTTCTATCAGGGCAGTTTACTCTCTAGCTCAGGGTTCTGTCCCAAAGACCCTTTCTTCCTGTGCTGTGTGCTGCTACCCTCACCCTTCGTCTTAAGGCAACCCTCTCATCCAATGACAGGGAGACGTTAGTGATCTCTATTACCAAGAATGGTGTCCACACCTCTTGTGGCACTGGCCCAATCTCACGAGCAGCTAGAAAGATGCTGGGAGGAAAAGCATGGCTTCAGAAAGAAAACATTTGAAAAATTACTTTATTATAAAGTTGATGAAATTGAAAAACAAATATTAAATCTGGCTGCCCAAAATAACTAATTTAACAGTCAACACTTAAATTTTCTCTTTTTTTAAAATTATTTTTTTATTTTTTATTTTTATGTGTGTTAGTGTTTTTGCCTGCATGTATGGCTATGTGAGGGTGTTGGATCCCCTGGAATTAGAGTTACAGACAGTTGTGAGCTGTCATGTGGGTGCTGGGAATTGAACCTGGGTCCTCTGGGAAAGTAGTCAGTGCTCTTAACTACTGAGCCATTTTTCTAGCCCCTTAAATTTTCTCTTGAGATATTAACAATACAGGGCTGTCAATGCAGCTCAGTAGTGGTGTGTTAGGTAGTTCAGAGGGCATGAGGCCCTGAGTTCAATCCTTAGTACTAGGGGGCAGGGAGAGAGAAGGAAAAAGCAAAACATTAGTTATATATCTCTTCCAACCAGGTAACTTTCTATAGTGTGTCATTTTCCCTGGAAGTACAGTACATTGATCATAATTCTTTCAAATTGATTTTGATATTAACAATGTCTTTAATATTTAAGGACAACTAGACTAGAATTTTGGTCACCTGCAGGAATTTCCATTTGGACTCAACAAAAAGTGGTCCATGCATTTCACTCTTCAGAGGTCACCTCTAGACCTGAAGGATGCTTCATCCTTTTCTCCAAAAGTGTAAGCGGCTCACAAGTTCTCTGAGTTTCAAAACTAAAGAGAAGTTGCCCACGTTGTCCTTCCAGCTTCCATAACCCCTCCGAAATCTGTCAAAATAACTTTCTTTGGTCAAGTTGAAATCTGGTTTGGTTGTTTTTAAACAATCGTCCTTTTTCCATCTTTCTCTCCAGGAATCTTTGAATTTTTCAAAATAACTTTCTTTTTCAGATTCTTCCTTCCATATTCCTTCTCCTTTCTTTAAGGCTGTCAATTCAGCTTTAAGTAAGTTTCTGTGGACTTCCCAGTGGGTTTTTGAGTCATAATTTAGCCCTTCAACAAGAACGGTTTTGCCCAAGCCTCTTCTCAAAATTTCCTCATTCAGATTCACATTAAAATATCCACCCTGAATAAAAAGAAAGAAACCAATTATTTAATAAAATTGTTATTATACCCATAATATCTTATTTGCCTTAAAATTCAGCAATTTTATCATTTTAGAGAACAGCAAAAAATGTATAACACAAAGGCCTTCAGGTTGAAGAGGATTATATTAGTGGCACATGCTTGTAATTTGAGCATTTATGGGGCTGAGGCAGGAGGATTACTTTCTTACTCAAGGCCAGACTGAATTACAAAATGGGACACTGTCTCAAACAAAAGAGTAACAACAATAAAACGGGCTTGGAGATACGCAGCATCCATACAAAGACTCATAACCCCAGTGCTGGGGAGGCAGAGACAGGGGATACCTGGAGCTCACTGGCCAGCCAGCCTGGCTGAGTAGACGATCTCTAGGTCCAGGAAGAGAAGATAAGATGCATGGGAACTGAGGAAGATACCTGACATGAACCTCTGGCCTCCACACATGCACACACAAGTGTCAACACCTATATACACAGATGAACCACACATGCAAAACAACAAAACAAACCAACAAAACAACAGAGGGGTTGAAGAGCCTAAAACAGCTATTGCTAAATTGAAGAATTTTATTTTTTGATATAATACACACGCAAGACTTGCTCAAAGTCAACTGACTCTCATTGGCCTCTAGCCCAAAGAAGCACTGAAAATGGTAAACTATAAAATGTGCTATTCACTCTCTTGGCTGTGTAGAGGGAAAACAGAACACAAGATTTGTACAATGAGAGCCCACAGCAAAACAAAGAAAACTGTAACTAACAGGTAAACAAGTCACAAGGAACTGAACAGCATTACATTGTTAAGTTAAAAGCCACAGGGTTTGGGGGGCTCTGGAACGTAGTTTTGTTTGTTTGTTTGTTTGTTTTTAATGTGCACGGGTGTTTTGCCCTTATGTGTATGCCTGTGCATCACTCTCATGCCTAGTGCCTGCAAAGGCCAGAGGAGGACACTGGGTCCCCTGGAACTAGAGTTACAGTCCTAAGCCACTATTTGAGTGCTGGGTCCTCTAGGACAGTAGCCATTGCTCTTAACTGTTGAACAATTTCTCTAAACCCAGCTGTGTACATTTTAAAAACACCTAGTCCCAAATAATCTTTGACTACATTGAAACTTTCATTTCTGGAATATTCCATTTGTAATGAAATCCATAAATGACCCTCTCTATAGGGTCATTTATTTTGTGTGTGTGGTTCATATGTTCATTTTATCATAGGAATAAAGCAGACACTGTTTTAATCTAACAAAAATAATTAAAAGCAAGTATTAATAGCTTCATTTTGAAGTAAATCACACACACACACACACACACACACAAATCTTAAGCAGACACATGAACAAGCACAAACACACATTCACACACATATTCATATACACCTTTTCAAAAAGTAAATCGCAATTAATGTGAAATTAATCTAAAAATGTTAAAATTCCAGGCTTAAATAAGGAAATATTTCTTAAGAGTCTATAAAACAAAGTAATCTTTTTTAAAAAAGGCTTTGAAACAAAATTAAAGATGAAACATTCTTTCTCTGGGTACAGTAAATTTTGGTTCATGAAAGGTTTATTATATTTGTCTCAGTTTAAAACATGTGATAAGTTCATTTTCTTGAACTAAACCAAAACAACTAAATTTCAGTCTCACACATTAGTAGAATTTAAGCAGGAGAAGCAACTGAATCACACACTGTATACAGCATAGTTTGTTCACCTAGAAAACAATGTCAGGACAAGGAACGAAGGTGTTTTTGGGTCAGGACAAACTCTTCCTGTGGTTAGTCTAGTTAAGGCAACTATCATCCTTTATAGTCCCACCTGTAATGAGAACAGCAAGCCCAGGGGGTGGTTTTCTGTATGCATGAAGTAACATGACCACGACATTTACTTTTACAGCTTCTGAGTGTGAACACACAGGATATTGGAGCAGATGGAGCAATATTTACCTTTAGAAAACATCCTTGTTTGTTGTAACCTCTAGATGCCAAGCCTCACTCCCCAAATGATTTCTAGTAACAATGTAATATAATATATTCATGCATATGTAAATGTATAGGGATAATCCTCTATTTAGTAATAGCCAAGATCATTAATAATTTTAAATTTTTTCCTTTCTTTATAACTTTATTTTTATATCTTTATTATTATTATTATTATTTTTATTATTATTATTTTTTGGTCTTTTTGAAACAGGGTTTCTCTGTGTAACAGCCTTGGCTGTCCTGGAACTTACTATGTAGACCAAGCTGGCCTTGAACTCACAGAGATCTACCTGCTTCTCCCTCCTGAGTGCTGGGATTACAGGCATATACTACCACCTCCTGGCCATTTTTATTATTTTATAAACATTTATTTTTATTTTATGTGTACAAATGTTTGCCTACATGTATGTACATGATCCTCATTTGTGTCTGGTGCCTTCATAAGCCAAAGGATGACACAGGATCCCTGGAACTCCATTTATAGATCTTTGTGAGTTGCCATGTGGGTGCTGGGAACCAAACATAAGTCTTCTACAAGAGCAGTAAGTGTTCTTTACCACAGAGTCTTCCCTCCAGACCCACATTTTTATTCATTTAATTTAAAAATATGTATTTTTATTACTTCTGTTTATGTATATGTGTGCATGTGCCTGTGGATCCTGATCCTCCAGAGCTGGAGTTACAGGTGCTTGTCATCAGCTTGATTTGGGTGCCAGGAATCATGTCCTTTGCAAGAGCAATATGAGCTCTTAACCACTCAGCCATCTCTCCAGCCTTCTCCAGGCCTTAGGTTTTTATTTTTTAAATTATGTGTATATGTATGTGTCTGTGCTCATGAGTGCAGTGCCCAGGGAGACTAGAAGAGAGGATTGGATCCCCTGGAACTGAAGTTATAGGTGGTTGTGAACTGCCTAAAGCGGGTGCTGGGAACTGAACCCAGAGCCTCTGGAAGAGCAGCAAGAGCTCTTAATTGCTTGAGCCATATCTCCAACCCCTTTAGATCCTATTTGATATAAACATCCACAATTTTACAGTGAAACTTATATAGTGCCAGTCAGTGGTGGCACATGCCTTTAATTCCAGCACTTGGGAGGCAGAGGCAGGTAGATCTCTGTGAATTTGAGGATGGCCTGGTCTACAGAGCGAGTTCCAGGATAGGCAGAGCTACATAGAGAAACCCTGTCTTGAAAAACACCCCCCCCCCAAAAAAAGGAAGAAATTTATATATGAAACACCTTGTTCTTTACACATAACATGATTAGCAGTTTGAAAAGTTCGTTATATATTCAAAATGCTAACTAAATAAGTGTTTGCTTATAAGAATACAACATGGTCAGTTATTTCTTCACACTGTTTACCTTGTTCACTAAAAGGTAGCAGAAGAGTGCCGAATTCTCCTTTCCAAGAAGCTGGAACCACAACAGCTGGGAAGGTTTGAGCTCGTTCTGTAACCAGATCTTACCGGTTTCAGTGAGTTCTACTCCAGCCAGCTTAACCAGCAAAAGCCCACGTGGCTCCTCTAAGAAAGCAATGTAGAAAGCAGTTTAGCTTCAAGGTAGACTGCAAAGCCAAGTCCAAAGTCACTTGCCTTCAGCCTCTAACACACGTTATTTATAAATACTTATTTATAAATACACAAGCTGGTAAATTTAAGACCACTTATTTTTATTAAATTTTCTTTTAAAATAATACAAGTATAAGCCAGATGTGGTAGCCTTTAGTCCCAATACTCAGAAAGCAGAGCCAGGTGGATCTCTGTGAGTTCAAGGCCAGCTGGGTCTACATAAGGACCAGCCAGGATTGTCGGTCTTCAAACAAAGAAAGAAAGAAAACAAATTGTTTTAGTTAGGGTTATATTGCTGTGAAGAGACACCATAACCACCGCAACTCTTATAAAGAAAACATTTAACTGGGGCTGGCTTTCAGAGGTCCATTTTTGTCATGTCAGGAAGCATGGTGATACACAGGCAGAAATGGTGCTGGAGAGGTAGCTGAGAGCTATACTTCCGGACTGACAGGCAGCAGAAGAGAACGGAGACACACTGAGACCTCAAAGCCTACTTCCTAGTAACACACTTCCTCCAACCAAGCCACACCTACTTCAACAAGGCCACATCTGGACCTATGGGGCCATTTTTTATTCAAACCATCGCACAAATAAACACCAACCTGTTTTTGCCTCCTGAGTGCTGAGATGAAAGACATGTGCCACCAGGCCCAACTTGTAATTTGTTTATGACTTTACAGGTCACAATTAAAAGATGACTGAAGTCTTAGAAGAGACTTTGAATTTATGAACTATTAAAAACTGTTGCATCATGAAATAGTCATAAGCCCAAGAGGGCCAGTGGTGGAATGCTATGGTTTGGACATGAAATGTCTCCCATAGGCTCATGTGTTTGAAGACTTGATGACAGTTGTGGAACCTTTAGTGGGTAGAGACTTGCTGGAAGACTAGGAGAGGGCCTGGAGGCTTGTTTGTCGGAGACAGGGTCTCTTCTCTCTATGTAGTCCTGACCATCCTGGAACTCAATGGGTAGACCAGGCTGGCCTCAAACTCACAGAGATCCACCTGCTTCTGCTGCTGAGTGCTAAGATTAAAGGCATGTGCCACCAAGACCAGTTGGGCCTTGAGGTTTTAAAGCTGGGTCTCACTTTTTGATAGCTGATGCAACGTGACTGGCTAGTGTCATGCCTCGGCTGCCGTGCCTTCCCCATCATGATGGACTATATCCCATTGGACCCTTAAGCCAAAATAAACCCTTCTCCTCTAAGTTTCTTTGTTGTGGTATTTTTGTTTCAAAAACACGTAAAGCAACTAAGACAGCAGGCCATGAGTCTGACGACCTGAGTTCTGTTTTCAGAACCAGCCAGGCGGTGCCAACACATGCCTTTAGTCCCAGCACTCAAGAGACAGAGGCAGACAGATATCTAAGAGTTTAAGGCCAGCCTGGTCTACAGAGTGAGTTCCAGGACAGCCAGGACTACACAGAAAAACCCTGTCTCAACAAACAAACAAACAAACAAAGAGAAGAAGAAAGGAAGGAAGGAAGGGAGGGAGGGAGGGAGGGAGGGAGGGAGGGAGGGAGGGAGGGAGGGAGGGAGGGAGGAAAAAAGGAAAGAGTGATCCAACCCTTGAAAGTTGTCTTCTTACTTCCACATGTACTCTGTGGTACATGCTTGCCCAGACTCACATGCACACATCACACACACACACACACACACACACACACACACACACACACACACACACACACATACACACACACACACAATTTAAAAACATATTTTTCTTTTATAATTTACTTATTTTTATTTTATGTGCATTAGTGTTTTGCCTGCATGTACGTCTGTGTGAGGGTGTCAGATCTTGGAGTTACAGGCAGTTGTTAGCTGCCATGTGGGTGCTGGGAATTAAACCTGGGTCCTCTGGAAGAGCAGTCAGTGCTCTTTAACCACTGAGCAATCTCTCCAGCCCCTTAAAAACATTTTTTTAGACAAGGTCTCACTGTGTAGCTCTGGCCACCCTTGACCCCTCTATGTAGAATATGCTGGCCTCAAACTTAAAGAGATTCTCCTGCATCTGGTTCCTAAGTGCTGGGATTAAAGGCATGCATCACTACACCTGGCAATGAGGTGTTGTTGTTTTTATTAAAAAGTATTCTAAAACTTGGTTAGGCTGATAACAGTAAACATTCTCCTTCAGACTTGGGTTTCTTAAAAACTGTCCCTGGGTTTCAGGCAGAGAAGCATCAGTAAGTAGGAGGATTGTGCCCTTAATAAAAATTGTATAATACAGCTAATATGCAATTAGATTAAGACAGAACACACAACACAGGTTAGAATGTAGCACAAGCCTATAATCCTAAAACTCATAAGGCAGAGCCAAGAGTATCACCAGTTAAAGGCCAGCCTGGGATATATGGCAAGACTTTGTCTCAAAAACCTTAAGTTTTAAGAATTAGATGACTGTATGCCATTGGCATACCAATAAATTCTGAGGTCTGTTCTAATGTCTGAATGTTGCCAGTACCAACAATCTTCCATAAAAGCTTATCTAGTCTATAAGACCAAAGATGAAGTAACTAAAAACTTCAACTGGATAGTCTGAATCTAATTCAACACTATCAACTTTAGTATTAATGTCCCAATTTTTCACAGAATAAAGGCCAATGGGTTGTTTTTAAAATGGGGAAATTTCCTATTGAACACTCAAAGTAATATATGGTCAATAAGAATAAAGTCATTATGCTTTAATAAACCACCCATAACTAATGCATGAGTAAGAGAAAATCATAGATTTTCACCAAAACCTTTGACTATTCTTGGAATGCAAATGCTACTTTCAAACTGTGTTATTGTGATTTCTGGCTGGATATGGTGGTCCACTGCCTACAACGCAGCACTGGGGAAGTAGAGGCAGGATTGTCACAAGTTCCAGTTCACCTTGGTGTACATAATAATTTCAAGACCAGCCAGGCCTATATAGTAAAAACTTGTCTCAAAACAAGAACAAAAAACATATTATTTCTAAATTTAAAAAATTATTACATGTATCTCTAGTGTGTGTGAGCATGTATTTACATTGCCACAGCACACATGTAGACATGAGAGGACAACATGTGGGAGTCAATTCTTTCCCTCTGTCATGTGATCTCAGGGATGAAAGTCAGGTCTTCCGTCTTGGTGGCAAATACCTTTACATGTTGAGTTAACTTGCCAGCCCTCAACTATCTGGTTATTATATTTATTTTACTTTCATATGCGTTTATATGTGTACAGAAACATGGAGTCCATGTACATGGTGGTCAGAGGATAACGTGTGGAGTTGCTTCTCTCCTACTATGCGGGTCCTTGATGGCACTCGACTAATCAGGCTTGGTAGCAAGCAGCTTAACCTGCTGAGCCATCTTGCCTGCCCATGACTTCAAATCTCTATTTTTAGCTCTGTTTCTGTGATATGAAACTTTGTGCCTTTCTAGTTATTCAATAAATCTTTTTAAAAATTAAGATTTATCTTATTTTATATGTGTGAATATTTTGCCTGCATGTATGTCTGTGCACTTACCCTTGGAGTTCAGAAGAGGGAACTGGATCCCCTGGAACTGGAGTTATATATGGTTGTGAACCATCATTACAAGTGCTAGGAATAAATCACTAAGTCATCTATTTAGTTCCCTTCTATAAATCTTGTATGACATGTCGTAAAAGTTATGTAACTTTGTTATGACTTTATAGGTATTATAGCTGTGTTCTGACATAATAGTCATAATAGCCATTTTATGCCATAAGGGTCTTGATAGCTGTTATAACTTAATGGTAATGATAGCTGTGTTATGATATAATAACATGACAGCTGTTATGTATAATAGTCATATTAGCTGTTATGACAATAGTGCTGGGAATGGAGCCCAGGTCTTCTGTAAGAGCAACAAGTGTTCTAAACCACCAAGTCTTCTCTCCAGTCCCCTTCAATAATCTTGCACAGAAACATTTTTTCAAGTCCAATCCACATCGAATGGGACAACACAGAGATGCTAGAAGGTAGCAGGAAAGAGTACCATAGCTCTAGGGAGCAGGCTAAGCGTACTCTCTCAGGAAGGTAGGATGTGGGTTTACAGTGAACACAGGATCAGGAAAAGGAAAAAGTGTGTTAAACGAGGGAAAGAATGTGGACAGCTGGAGAAATCAGAGAATGAACTCTTCTTTGTTGTTGTTTGTTTTGAAATAGCCTCACCCTATGTAGCCCTGGCTGGCCCAGAGACTTGCTCTGTAGACGGAGAAGCTGGCCTCAAACTCACAGAAACCCTCTTCACTCTGCCTGCTGAATGCTGGAGTTAAGTCATTGTGCCCACCAGGAATACACAGTTTTAAAGGTTTTGGAAAGCATATGATAAACACACTAATATCTGTGAACAAACTTATTTGTTATAATAGTTATAATAGCTATGTTATGATATAATAGATAGAACAGTTATAACATAATAGTATATAGCTGTGTTATAATAGTGGCAATAGGGGCTGGAGAGATGGCTCAGAGGTTAAGAGCACTGACTGTCCTTCCAGAGGTCCTGAGTTCAGTTCCCAGAAACCAAATGGTGGCTCACAACCATCTGTAATGAGATCTGGCGCCATCTTCTGGCCTGCAGGCATACATGCAGACAGAACACTGTATACATAATAAATAAATAAATCTTTTTTTAAAAAAGTGGCAATAGCCATATTAATATGACAAGAAGTCCTGATAGCTGTGCTGTGACATAATAGTTATAATATCCATGTTATAACATAATAGTCATGAAAATCAGACATAATAGTCATGATAGCTCTTATGGTATAAGAGGTGTGATAGCTGTGTTATGACATAATAGTGTACAGCTGTGTGCTTACTGTACTTACATGCTTGCTCCTTGTGGGCCTTTTCACCCTGCTTCTTTTTTTTTTTTTTTTTTTGGTTTTTTCGAGACAGGGTTTCTCTGTGTAGCTTTGCGCCTTTCCTGGAACTCACTTGGTAGCCCAGGCTGGCCTCGAACTCACAGAGATCCGCCTGGCTCTGCCTCCCGAGTGCTGGGACTAAAGGCGTGCGCCACCACCGCCCGGCTCACCCTGCTTCTTATAGAACCCAAGACCACCAGTCCAGGTATGGCACCACCCACAATGGGCTGGGCCCTCCCCCATCAATTACTAATTAAGAAAATTCCCTACAGCTGGATCTTATGGAGGCATTTTTCTCAATTGAGGTTCCCTCCTTTCAGATGACTCTAGCTTGTGTCAAGTTGACATGAAACTATCCAGCACATGATGACAGCCATGTCATAGCATGAGAGTCATGACAGCTGTGCTAGGGCATTGTAGTCATGAGAGCTGTGTTATGATATAATAGGTGTGAAAGCTGTGTTATTACATAATAGTCATGATATCTGTGTTGTAAATAAAACAATAGTTATGTTCTTTTATAATAGTTCTAATACTTCAAGGAAATTCATGCCAATAGACAACATGCTAAGACAGGAGGAATACCTTGGAATATATAATTTGTCAAAAATATTAGTGTTTCAGCATCAGAAATAAAAAAAAAAGGATTAGGATAGTTTTCTTGCAACACTACAAGTTCTGTGACTATTACAGGCATATGTCTATTTCAAAGGTCACTATATGTTATAAGACTGTAGCAAAAGAACAGGCATTCACTAAATCACTGTTGAAAATGTGAAGGGTTCTAAATATTTCATTTCATAATTTTTTTTTTTCAAGACAGGGTTTCTATGTGTAGCTCTGGCTGTCCTGGAACTTGGTAGACAAGGCTGGCCTCAAACTCATAGAGATCTACCTGCTTCTGCCTCCGAGTACTGGGATTAAAGGTGTGCACTACCATGCCCAGCCATTTCATAATTTTTTAAAGTTGTGTATGCATATGCATGGGTGTGCTTATACCTTCGCATCTATATACACCAAAAATCAGGAGGGGTGTCACAGATGTCATGAGGAAGGAGTTTTGGAAATTTGTGCTCTTTTTTGATATAGGTAAGTACCATGGACCAGAACCAGAAACAAAGTGTAGTTCTTCATACTATGATGTCCCACTGCACAGGCATCCTCAACTACGACTGTGGTGGTTTGAATCAGAATGGTCCCCAGAGACTCATATATTTGAATGCTTGGTCCCCAGTTAGTGGAACTGTTTGGGAGGGGCCTTGTCAGAGTGAGTGTGGCCTTGTTGGAGGAAGTGTGTCACTGGGGATGGGCTTTGAGGTTTCAAAAGCCCATGCCAGGTCCAGCCTTGCTCTCTCGCTCTGCCTAAAACTTAAGAATCAGATGTGAGGGCTGGAGAGATGGCTCAGCTGTTAAAGGCTAGGCTCACAACCAAAAACATAAGAATCAGATGTGAGCTCTCAACTACTGCTCTAGCATCATGCCTGCCTGCTGCAACATGACATTCCATGGCAACAATGGACTAAAGCTCTGAAACTGTAAGCAACCCTCCAATTGAATGCTTCCTTTTATAAGTTGTCTTGGTCACAGTGTCCCCTCACAGCAATAGAACAGTTAACTGACACAATGACCAACAGTCATTTGGACCAAACTTTTTGGGTAAAGAATAGTAAAAAAAATTGGGTAAAAAAAACTCAATTTTTTTTTGATCTATATATTAGTTCTATGGATAAAAAACACAAAGGTCTAGTTGTATTTCATAGACCAGATAGTAAGAGTGGAGAAGGGAACATGAGTGGCTGTTTTTACAGTATGGGAAGGAAACCCAGGGCCTCACATTCACTAAGCAAGCACACTCTTCTACTGTGCTGTGCCTCCAGCACCAAGCACACTGACTTAATAACTACCTTCAAATGAAAAAGATTATGTTCGACTGTGTTACTACCTCACTGAAAAAAGTGCTTAGGACTGGACGGCGGTGGCGCATGCCTTTAATCCCAGCACTTGGGAGGCAGAGGCAGGCGGATCTCAGAGAGTTCAAGACCAGCCTGGTCTACAAAGCCAGTTCCAGAAAAAAGGAAAAAAGAAAATAGTGCTTAGGTAGTTAGTAACTTTCTACCTTCCCAAACCAGTTTTAGGTAGAAGTTTTTTTGTTGTTGCTGTTGCTGTTTTGTTTTGTTTTTTTTAACTTCTGAAAATATAAAATTATCTCTTTTCCAAGAGCAATTTATGTCAGTCACAAAGTATTCACACCATCATCTCCTCTGTAGTGGCCGCCATCTGTTGAATGACACACATCAGGTTTCTTTCACTTATGCATTTCTTCATGGAGTTCTGGACTGAACAGCAAAGCAAAACAAAATAAAAAAACAAAAAAAAAAAAAACAAAGCAAAACCCAAAAACTACTTTCTAGCTATACCCTAGTGGCTCCACTGGATAGGGAAAGAGCTTATAAAACAAAACACACAAAAACCAACAACAACAACAACAAACTAAATCAATTCATCCTACCCAAACTCTCTCGACTGGTCAGCATTTTTCTATAGACTGTGAGCATCAAATTTGGGGGGCAATATTCATGTCTATCACTTATACTTTAGTGGAGAAGATAAAAACATAAATACATAATATGCACAGGAAGTTAAAAGGAAAACGGGCAGCTTATAGCTTTGGAAGATGGACAGCAAATTTTCAAAAGCAATGAATACTATAATTGCAGTGCATTAAATAACTATGTGCTTAATTCTTCACAGGAGGGTTAAGGAAGTTTCACAAAAAAAGACAATTGAGCTGGATCTCAAAGAATGATTTTAAGTTGTCTGAGCAAAGAACCAGACCCGGGGTTATGAGGTTGTATCTACAGGAGAAAGGTGTGTGTGTGTGTGTCTGGGCTCTTTGATATGAAGCAAAGATAACTGATAAGTAGTGAAATGACGTGGGTCCTAATTCTCCTCTGGTCTCCTTTGAGTCCTCTCAACATTTCTCCCCTGTGTCTCAGCTACAGGAGCCTTCAGACAAACTGTCAAAAGATGCAAGCTCACTCCTACCTATGTTGTTCCTGGCTAGCCCACCCAAACGCTCAGGTCTGATTATATAACAACTCCTCAACAATACCTTCTCTGACTACTGATAGGTGTAGATTTCCTTAACCCCACCCAACATGGATAGTTACCTATCCTAGGACTCTGTTCCTTGTTTTCATCAATATTAAAACAAATTTCCACATGTATATTGTCTATCTTCCACCAAGATTGTAAGAGTTAGAAGGGCCGTGTTTGTTTCAGTCAGCATTGTACAGTTATCTTAGGTCCGGGGCCATAGCAAATTGTCACCACTTGTGGGATGAGCAGTCAAATGAGCAGTCAAAGCTGGGCGGTGGTGGCGCACGCCTTTAATCCCAGCACTCGGGAGGCAGAGGCAGGTGGGTCTCAGTGAGTTTGAGGCCAGCCTAGGCTACAGAGAAAGTTCCAGGACAGCCAGGGTTGTTACACAGAGAAACCCTGTCTTGAAAAACCAAAAGACTAGACAGTCAACTAAACAAAAGAGAGAAGGAAGACAAGAACTCTAAAGCCAAACTGAATAATTTCGTGTTAATAAGGCCATGGTTCAGACTTTTCACAGACTATGGAAAGTCATCAGAAATTAGTATATTTTTGCTACTTTATAGAGGATCTAGTTATTAAATACCACAATAACTATCTAGTTTTACAATTCTTGCATCTTACTTACTTTTCCACGAAGATATAAAAGGTAAAGCAATAGGAATATGTTCAATTTCTAGACCACACTCAGTTATCCGGTGTAATCGGCCACGTAGTTTAACTTTCTTTCTTATAAATTCTACTGGAATATCTGAAGAGGTTGTAAATTTTGATGTCTGTTGATTTACAAAGAAAAACATGTGTTTTTACTTAAAATGAAAATAAAATGTGAACATATCTAAGCATTTAGCAAGTAGACATAGCCATTGAAAAGTTTTAACTCCAATACTTTACTATTTAATAAAAGTTCTAACATTAACACTTTAATATTTAATAAAAAGTATTTATAGAGTCTGGAGAGATGGCTCAGCAGTTAAGGGCACTTGATGTCCCTGCTGTGGATGTGGGTTCAGTTTCCAGCACCCAGTTCCAGGAGAACTGACACCCTCTTCTGGCATCTGGTATACATAAACTCACATGCACAAATATGTATACATAAAAATAGTAAATAACTTAAAAATGCTTATAGGGAGTTAAAGCTTACTACTCATTCATTTATATTTCAAGCTACTATATAAGAGATGTTAAATGTAAATCCTAAGCAAAGCTGTGTTTAATTAAATTAGACTTCTAACTGGCAAGACTTTTTTTAAAATTTTTTTAAAAAAATCATTTAGGAGAGAAAGCAAATCTTTAAAAAGAAATGAAGGGGGTAGGGCAACATTGAAAATTTACTTCTACCCCCAACTCCTACTTAGTGCCTAAGGTTATCAACTATTTTATGCGACAAGCAAAAAATAGTTGATAACATATGATCACATATCATCATAGCTAGCTCAGAACCTTACCTAACACTGTACATCTTTGTTTTACCAGGAAAGAATATTTCATGCTGTGGCATATTTTCTCTGCAAGGGAGAAGAGCTTTATCTAAATGCTGGGGAAATTCCCAGTTATGACTCAACAAGGACTTCATTTTTAAAATTTCTATTTAGTGTGTATGTTTGTGTATATGCTACATTGTATACATGGGGGCCAGAGGAAAACTTTGTGGAGTATGTTCTCTTTCCACCTTCCTAGAGGTTCTAGGGATCAAACTCAGGTCTCCAGGGCGTATGCAAGAGCATTTAACCACAGAGCCATCTCAAAGTCCCAGGACTTACTTTTAACTTGGATTCAGAAAGACCACTCTGGAGTTTTTGTTTGTGTGGGCATACATAAAGAACTTATGTAAGTTTGTTTTCAGATATTCATCAAAGTGAAAGCCATAAATGATAATTAGCATTATTGAGATTCTGTCACTCTATGCTATCTAAGAAGCCATCCCAGGTTAAACTGGAAAGTTGTAACCCTTCAAATTAAATAGATGATTCTATAATCTGACCATTTAGGTTCGATAACTAAAAAACAGCCACATCAGAGTTTATATTTCTAACTAAATAAAATAGTTTATTTGCAAAACACCCAAGAAGCAGTTTTGCCTAAAAGACAAGATTTCATCAGTACCAACAACTCCCTAGGCAGACAAGGAAAATCGACAAATCCTAGTTTTGTTTTGAGACAAGGTCTCCCTCTGTAGCCCAGGCCAGGCCAATCTGGAACTCACCAGTAGACCAGGCTGGCTATGAACTTCCTAAGCTGCCAGGAATATAGGCGTGCGTCACCACACCAAACGAAACCCTATTTTGTTTATAGAAAACTGAGATCTGTTTACTGAAAGGTTATGGTCTGTGGAGCAGCCAAAGCAGCTCATGGGATCATAATCATGTGATTAGAGATGACTGCAATTTAGGACCTGCGAGCATAAATGCATACATAAAATTTACAAGTTATTAACCTGCTTGCTTTTTCTTTACTCCAATTCATTCCTTACATGTAGGCTCGACAATTTTAGCATTTAGGTTAGCGGTTCAGTAGAAGTCAGAAAAATAACTCTGAACTATTCAGAATGTTATCCAATTGTTATTGTCTCTTATAAGCAATATTTTCAAAAAGTAAACCAAAAACAGTTGAGATATACCACAGTACCTGAAATGCAAGTTTAGTGACTATACTATTCTAACAAACTAAATCTTTTATGGAATCTTTCTTTTTTTTTTCATTCTAAAAATAGGATTATGTCAATAGTCTATAGAATTAAGTAAGTATACAATTCGACTCGTTTTTATGACTCTAAAATACATTCACTGCTCTAAATCTTAGCCAAGATCTTAAAATATGTTTATTATCCTAAAATACAATTTAAAGTCTTGCAGTATGAGTGCAAGCTGCCTGAAATGGAAGTAACCAAATCGCCTGTTGCCTCTCCCACTTTGACTCACCAGTCGAACACTTCTCATTAGAATCATGATTCCAACTACGGCCATTCCAGTGCTGATGTTCTACAGAAAGAGACTTAGGGATTAGTTCTCACCCATTATCATTTGCAACAGTGA
This sequence comes from Peromyscus maniculatus bairdii, assembly GCF_049852395.1. Taxonomy (NCBI): domain Eukaryota; kingdom Metazoa; phylum Chordata; class Mammalia; order Rodentia; family Cricetidae; genus Peromyscus; species Peromyscus maniculatus. The sequence continues at coordinate 45,979,303 of NC_134857.1, forward strand.
ACGTACTAACTTAAAAGGGGGAAGGAGACTGTTCTCAGGATCACTAATAGTTCAAAGAATGCCGAGGCCTCAGAGGGAAGCTCAGTTCGTCCAAGCGCTTTGCTGTGTCTCCACTTGTAGAACTGAGTTTTCACTCCTACAGTATTCCTTCCTAGTTCTTCCTTAGCACTCTGGTCTGCACGGGGATTTGAGTGGATTTTACCTTGTCTATGAATTCCTTCGATGCAGCCCTGACCTAACATTTATAACTTCGCATCCATGGTGAATTATGTATTTGGTAGAAAACCTTAAAATACAGCACCATGGCAAGTATATTGGGTAAACGGTGGAACACTAACATAGTAATAATACAGGTATTTATGTGGCACTCATTAATACTACATGGCAGATACTGGACTACTCTAAGGATGGAGCTACAGTGGCATGTGAAGCAGGCACGGCCTTGGACCTCATGCTGACTAGCTGCAAAGCATTTACAAAGCTCAACCTCCTCAAATTCTCAGCAGAATTTTGAAAAGTTGTTGTTCCTGCCAAATTCACTCCCCTCCTGTCTTCCCTAACGCTCTCTCAGCCTTTGTTTCTACCTCCTTCGGCTCCCCAGAGAATCCCGCAGGCCTCATTTCCAGTCTTCTGTAGCTGTCTGTAGTTGTGCCAAGATGTCGGTGAAGTCCAGGGCTCTACCCACTCTGCCAGGTTTATGCAGCTCGCGTATGTCCAGTTCTGATTTCCCTCGAACACTGAACTAGGCCCGGGTGCCTCAAACAGCATCTACCTACAGCTGTGCTTTGCGGTCTCACGACCACCTTCGAGGTCACAGTCTCCACGTTTGCAGGTCCAAGAGCTCCACAGCTTTTCCTAATAAATCATTTACTGCGACTCCTCCATGACAAGAACCATCACCGCCATCAACCCGGGGGGCACCTCGCTCTTGGTCCACATCACCACCAGGACCTTATTGGCAGTGCTTTCTCTAGCATTAGTCTGGCCGTCTAGGTACCTCTTCTTTGATTGAATTTCGGTGACTTCTCATTTCATTTTAAAAATAAAACAAAACAGGACTGGGGATATAGTTCAGTGGTAAGCACTGGAGTGTTTACGGATAGTTCGAATCCCAGCCCTGGAAGAAAGGCTCCGTGAGGGCCTAGGGGGCTCCCCTGCTCTTCCTGGGTCTCCTGCCGGCGGCACTGAACCAGGAGCTACCCCAGGACCGACCACCCCTGTGCTGTCCCCAGCCCCGGTGCCGGCCTCGCAGTAAGGAAGCAGGCCTGGCCCATGTCGCCTCCCTGCCGGTCCTCCTCGTGGCCCGCCGCGAGCACCCGCTCAGGCTAGCCCACCCCGCCGGGCCGTGGCACCTGGACAAGGCGCAGGTGGTTGTCCGCCCACTGCGACACTCGCGTCACCACGTTGGCCTCCCTGCGGTCCCCGTCGGGCGCCGGCGACCCGAGGCTCGCCGGCGGCCGCGCCATGTTCCCGAGTCCAGCCAGCCGAGCTCGTTTCTCCCGCGGGCGGCAGGAGGCGCTGCGCGGCGCTGCGCGTCCCACGATCCCCTCCCCTCCCCGGCGCCTGCACCCCTCCTTCCCCCCAACCCCCGTGTGCATGAAGTGTGTGCTACCACGCCAGCCAGGGCAACAGAACACCCAAAACAACAAAAACAGGGGAAGATATTAAGAGTTAGGAAATCTGGGCGAACATACATGATCCTTTTATTCTTGCTGCATTTTCCATAAGCTTTCATTTTTTATTTATATTTTTGCTTTTTGAGACAGGGTTTCTCTATGTATCCCCGGCTGTCCTGGAACTAACACTGCAGATCAGGCTGGACTCAAACTCAGAGATCCACCTGCCATACATATTTTATGGTGCTGGAGAGCAAACCCAGGACCTTCTACACATCGGGCTGACTCTCTACCACAGTGTTCCACCCTTCTATGGAGCGGAGGCTGGCCTCTGCGCACTAACCCTCCTTTCTCAGCTTCTCCTATGCAGAGGCTACTGATGTGTTTCACTGTGCCTGGCTTTCTAAATATTTTTAATGAAGAAAATCGTAAAGACAGATGGAGATAGACCCATTGGCTAAGCTGAAACATGTATTGTGCTAATAAATTTAACTTTGGCCCAAAGAAAGATCTGGCCTTTCCCCCTGCACCTGGTAATTTCTAAAATACCTTACCCGATTAAACTATCTTTTACCCCAGAGCTTTTGAGCCTGTAAGAACGTCTAACATTCCACTTATGGTGGAGGCTTTGAGTCTCTGGGTATCAGCTGGTCTTCCAGAAGGACAAGAGGCGTGCAGTAAGAACTGTACACACAGATGTGGGGGTGCCTCCCTGGCTGCACTGCTCCATGCTTTCTCACACGTGGTCACTGAGTCAGTGTTCTTCATGACTTCATGGGTGGACACTTTTTTTTTTCTGTTTTTAAGCAAATTACTACACCTGAGAGTGTCCTGGACGCTTCCAAACTCTACAGTTGATGTTAGGAGTATTGGAACCTTGGTATTACTGTTTAACTCTGCATGGGTTCAATATATTATCATCTCTATTTAAATATGTTTAAAACATTACAGCAGAATTTTCCTACCATGTGAAGCCCTGGGCTGGGTCCCTAGCACTGCAAAAATATAAAATAAAAAGACAAAAAAGTCTAATAAACTTACCTTACAGAAATCAAATATATGTTGTGAATCAGCGTTTCCCATTTCTATGAATGACATTGGCATACTACACTCACTCGTGAAGTCTGTGTTACTTGCTCGGATGATGTGCACACACACAGGTACTTGTGTCAGCATACCAAAAGGAACTGAGAAACATTTCTAAGAAAAGGAAGCTATTATCCTATATCATTGTGAATGGACAACAGTAAAACAGTCCCCTAGAGATTAGAAGTATCTAGTGATGCTTTCTCATTGCGGACCGAGTCATCATATTTAAGTCTCCCTTGAGTTCCAAGGACTGCTTGGAAAGTTAGAAAACAAAGCTGGCCAATCTCATCTCAAAAGCACAGCACTAACCACTCACATTAGCTCTCATATCCAGTGGAATCCCGGCCCTCTGTCCCTACCTCAGGCTCTGCCTTTTCAGTCAAACCTTGCTGCCCTCACTCTCCTCCCTTCCTTTGTGTTAGGGATCTGTCCCAGGAGCCCTTGCTAGCTAGGCAAGCTTCTCCTACCACTCAACCACACACACACACACACACACACACACACACACACACACACACCATTCCTTTACTTTCAATTTACTTAGATCAAAACTCAAAATTTGATTTTTAAAAATACTTGTAAAAATTTTAGATCATCGTCTGTATGTGAACGTGTGCCTTAGAGCAGACACATGTGGAGGTCAGGGATTCCACTGGAGCTAGTTACTGGCGGCTATCTGATATGGGCATTGGGAACTGATTGCGGGCTCGCTACAAGTACAGTATGTGTTCTTAACTACTTCAGTGTCCAGTTTTGACCTCTTCTCCCCATTAACATTTTATTAAATTTCCTCATACTTTCTAAGTTCAAAAGATGATGTCTCTTTTAGGTAGAATTCATCCTTGATAAATAATTTGATTTAAAATTCACCCTTGCGGCTGGAGTTGTTAGCTCAGTAGAGTGCTTGGGCAGCAGGCCCAAAGTGCTAGGTTCACTCTCCAGCACCACATAAACCAGGTATGTGCCTGTAATCTTGGCACATGAGAGGTGGGAGTTCACTTCTACGGGACTACTTTAAGTGCAGGATAAGGTTATGAACCAAAGGATACAAACTGGTATACTAGATTGGTATACTGGTCTAAGAATGAGAGATGCAATGTGAAGCTTGTCATTGTTTAAGAGCTAATTTAGATGGTGCAAAGGAACTATGGTGTGGGACAGATGAGGAGCTGGTAATCAGAGAGCAACAGCAGCAGCTCAGTAGCTTCACAGTGGGGACCACAGTTGGAACTGACTCTACTAGCAACCTGTCTTTAGAAAAATCACTTATTTCTGCTGGGAGTGGTGATGCATGCCTTCAGTCCCAGGATTCAGGAGGCAGAGGCATGCGGATCAACATGCATTTGAGGCTAGCTTGGCATACGAATTAAGTTTCAGGACAGCTAGGACTACACAGAGAAACCTTGTCTGGAAAAAAAATGGGGGGGGGGGAGAAAGCAAAGAAAAATCACTTACCTTCTCCTGGGCCTCTGTTTTTTGTGTAAAACAGGAATTACCAAACACCTACCTTTAAAAATAATGGATCCTCTTGATTAATTTATATGAGGACTTTTGAATGATATCTTGAATCAAGTACTAAGTTTTGGCTGCTACAACTAATAGTTCAGGAACCTGTAATGATGACCACAGTGGACAGGTGTAGCGCTCCAAGGAAGAGCCTTTCCTTGTTTTCTTCTATTTAACTTTTTGCAGTACTGGGCCAAGGCAGTAATCAGAAGTTGTTAATTTTTTAAGATTTCTTTATTTTTATGTGTATTGGTGTTTTATCTGAGCACATGGATATGCACCGAGTGCATATATTAGCCAGAAGAGAACAACAGATGTGCTGAGACTAGAGTCACAGAAGATTGTGACCCACCGTGTGGGTGATGGGATGGAACTGGAGTCCTTTGGAACAGCAGTCAGTACTCCTAACTGCTGAGCCACCTCTCCAGCTCCCACTGCAGATTTTAAAGGAAAAATACCCATAGGACATTTTCTTTAGTTTAACTTGAAAACAAAGCACTTCTTCAACCTGGGATTCTCATAGCCGGTCCTAGGCAGAATTATGATGTATAGGATTTGCTGGAATATGTGGCTTAGATAATGGAGAAGAATAATTTCATCACTCGGGAGATACCAATTGTCCTAAAGAAAGAAGTTTTTATTTTCTAATTATACTTTACAAGAAATCTATACTTGTAATGAAGAATATAGATAAAAGATGGAAGAGCTGAGAAAAAGGAAGAAATGTCACATGGCTGTTGCCCAACTCTAGATTGAGGGGCAATTAGCAAAATTACTTTGATACTGATCCTGAAGAATTAACATTTAATTCTTGTTTTCATAAAAGACAAAATAACGAAGTTGATCAATTAACTTTTACAACAATAAATATTAAAATATACTATCTTCTTGGAGCTGGAGATTTGGCTCAGTAGTTAACAGCATTTGCTACTCTTATAGAGGACCTGGGTTCAAGTCCCAAAACCAACATGGCAGCCCACACCTGTCTGTAACTCCAGTCCAGTTACAATACCTGGGGATATTGGGGATCCAACAACCTCTGTTAGCTTCCCTGGGAACCAGGCATGCATGTAGTATACCTACATACATATATGGAGGAAAAAACTTACATACGTGAAACAATAAATAATCTTAAAAATAAAATATTAAAACTATATATACTACATTCTTTATTCTTCTGTCTCTAGAGTTTACCCTACAAATTGCTCCCTTTCTCCTGTACATCCTGTGCCTTTATTTCCACTAAATTTAAGACAATGCTCAGTTTCAACTACTTAGAAAAACATTTGTTTGGGAACAAGTCCCTAGTCCCACTCATACGGGCATCAGTCTTGCTTCCTAGAGGTAACAAACTCCTTATAATTCATCTTCACAATTTCTGGACTCCATGTTTTCTTTTCCTTTTTTTTTTTTTTTTGCTTCTGTGGTTCTGCTTCTTCCTCCAGATCACATTGGTGATCTGGTCCACGAGGTGCATTGGTCCACGAGGTGCATTGGTCCACGAGGGAGGAGAGAGCAGAATCAGAGAACAGGGTTTGAATGGCTGTCAGGACAACCAGGAGGCAGCCTTCCAGGAGATGACTTCCATGAATCGGCTAAACTTTATTCTAGAGTATAGGGAATATATAGGATTGGGGTGCCTGGGGACAAACCCTAATTTGCATTAAGCGGCACACTCCCTATCATAAGGCTTTGTATGTTGCAGCTGGGTCTGTAACAGAGCTCCTAATACAAGTCTTGATTACCATATGTGCAGCATGGGAAAGGCGTCTAGCAGGGAACTGTGCCAAGCAAGGGTCATGCTAAAGACAGCTCAGACAATCAGGCTTAGAGACCACTTTCAGATAATGTCAGTCTTCCTGGCTCAGGGACATTCTCCAGATAAGGGCAGGGACAGAGCAGGAAGTCTCCCTGGGGGGTAGCATGTGTGTGGGGGGCCTCATGTTACTAAGCTCTGGAGAAAGCTGCCAGGCCATGATAGACTGCACCCTCTGACCAGGAAGGCCTTCCAACAACTACCATTCTAGTTTACTTCTTGTCTGGTATTCTCTTTAAGAGTTTGTAGCAGCACATGCCTGTAATCTCAGTACGTGGGAGATCACAACAGGAGGACTAAGGCAAATTTGAGGCCATCCTGGGCCACATAAAAGACATTATTTCAAAAACAAACAAACAAACAAACCCTAAGGGTTAGGGTTGTAGTTTAAGGGTAGAAGGCAACTCCTTGGCCTTTTCTCATCAAAAGTTACAAACTTAGGCTGGGACAGTGGTGACGCACGTCTTTAACTCCAGCACTCATGAGACAGAGGCAGGTGGATCACTGTGAGTTTGAGGGCAGCATGGTCTACAAAGGGAGTTCCAGGACAGCCAAGGCTACACAGAGAAACCCTGTCTTGGGGAGAAAAAAAGAAGTTAACATATTCAATTCATATTTGAAATTTCGCAGATACTGTGGACTTGATTCAACAGTAATGCTATTTCTTTGGTAGCCACACAGTTGTAAAATAGTTCCCAAAAAAAGCAAGTGTTTTAAGAAACAGAAATACCTGGGTGCTGGAGAGATGGCTCAGAGGTTAAGAGCACTAACTGCTCTTCCAGAGGTCCTGAGTTCAATTCCCAGCAACCACGTGATGGCTCACAACCATCTATAATGAGATCTGGTACCCTCTTTGGGCATGCAGGCATACATGCAGGCAGAACACTGTATATATAACAAATAAATAAATCTTAAAAAAAAGAAAAAGAAACAGAAGTACCATTCCTGATTTGGCACAAAGTAATAAAGTGCTCAGTTAAGATTAAGAAATCATCTCCCACAGGGTTATTGTCAAAAGCATAAAATCTCTCTCTTTAAAACAGTAGCTTTAAGATTTATGGTGTTAACGCATTGAAATTTTATTTAATTGTAAGTTTACATTTTCTTCTCACAGTAATTAAAAAAACTACATAAGTTTTTATTTTTACAGCTCAGCCACAAACACACACACCACATACTTGATCCCCTCACTGGCTGTCTGTGTGCCATGACGCACTGTGACAAAAATCATACCGTAAAATAGGGCAAGAGCTAACAAGAAATCAAAATAGCTTCCCCAAAAGGAAGGGATAGGGAAATCAATAAATTAAAAACCATAGCTTTCATTTATAAAAAAATAGTTGAATAATCTTTTTATAAATCTTTCATGCTTACAAAAGCAAAAATTACATTTAAAATAGTTATTTTTAACAGATTCATTTGTACAATGTGGTTATGGTCAGAAAAACAACTCAATGTTTTAATAGTCTACATTTTCTTTGCATCAGATTCCACATAAATTTTTACAAATTTACAATTTAAAGTGAGAATTAACTTCCAATAAAGTCAAACTAGTTAGTTAGTACCTGAATATTAAGCTTTGTCCCACTTGATACATTGTACCAAAATGTTAAATACAACTCAATGACAGGTACTAACAACAATACTTGGCAGCATGGTGACCGCCCACGACTTTTCCATTGCAGCTTAAAATATGCTTTGGTCAGTAAATTAACAGAAACCAAGTAATACAACCGAAAGAGTTGTTTCCTGGCCTTAAGTAAACGTTAAATACATTAATAAGGCAAGGAAAATATGATCAAACATACAAAGAAATTTCTATTTTTCAACTATTTGACACTTTAAGTTAAAATTAAACAATATTTTATACTCCTATACAATGATTATCATAGCTTTCTCAGTAAAACTAAAAACTACAATTACCTTCTAAAATGTCCAGTAATGTTGGCATTAATTGTTCCTTTTGCACTTCCATGAAGATGGTCCTTCATCCTGTAACTTTTTAAATTTTGGACCAAGAAAGAACCACCAACTAAATCCAATGAAAACACAGATAATGGATTCCACATAATAACCATCCAGAGCCGTCACACACGAGCCTCCAAGTTTTTTGCAGAGCTATAAAAATAAAAGTATAACAGTGTAACAAATACGCTATAACTTTTTCTTTCTTTCTTTCTTTTTTTTGTTTTGCTTTATAGAGACAAGGTCTAAGACAGCTTAGTTTCAAACTATGTACACCTAAGGATAACCTGAACTTCTGAATCTCTTCCTTACAACTCTCTAGTGCTGGGATTATAGACATATATCGCTAAGTTTGGTTTTATGTGTAAAATGCAGAACTTGGCACGAGGCAAGCAATATACCAACTGAGCTATATCTTGGACCCATATTCTGTGATTTCATTATGGAAGTATTCAATAATTAATGTTTCTACTTTGTAACTAAGGAGAATAATCATATACATTTTTAAGAAAAGACTTCATTCAATGTTTCACTTATTTCAAATGGTAAGCTATACTGATGTCTGTTTATTGTGATTCTTTGGTTTTAGAGAAGATTAGGCTTATGTGGAAAACAGACTGGCCTCAAATTCACAATTCTCCTGCTGCAGGCTCCCAAGTGCCAGAATGATAAGCATATGTCATGGTGTCTGGCTATGTTCATTAAGTTTATTTCATTTCTTCAACCCTATTAACAGGAATAAAAACAACTTTGAGCACTTACTGCAAATAATACTGATTTTCAAAATGGAATTTTCATATTTAAAAATGTGGAGAAATTTCCAATGAATTTATTCTAAAAGTAGACAAAATTAATTCGGTTTGAGACAAACAGGGTCTCATGATGTAGTCCCCGCTGGTCTAGAACTCCTTATGTAGACCAGGCTGGTCTGGAGCTCATGGAGACCTGCCTACCTCTGCCTCACCACGCCTGGCCCACAAGGAATATTACTTTGAAGTAATTTACCACCGAAACACTCACCATTCGGCTTTAGCTACAGCAGCAGTGTATGAAGGGCCAGTAGTGCCCGTTCTCAGCACTGTGAAAGGCAGTTCAGCAACCTCAGAATGGGAGAGACGGCTCTCTTGCTGAGAAGGACCTTTAGCTGAGCTGGTCTTACTGATACAGATTTGTACTCTTACTTATGATAGAGCTAAAATATGTACATTTCCATACTAAAAGCTATAGGGATATATGATTTTAGACACAGTGAACACATCTCAAAACTTGTTCATTGTTATCTGAAACTAAAACACACTTACTTCGATGGCATCGGGTGTTCGACAATTCTGGTTTGATGCTCCTACACACTCCTTCACTGTGAGAGGATCTACGAGCCAGAGAGCTACTGTAGACGGCCAGTTTCCTCCGAGGTTGGACACAGTATTTAAAAGGGTCATGTATGTTCCTCCAATAAGAGGGTCACTGACCTTGGCATTGAAAGCCATTATCGACACATACATGCTGTACAGCGTGACCTGTGAGAAGAAGGGAACATTGGAATGGTGGAAGGAGGTTTTCTTCTTTTTTTCCTTTTCTGCTTTTGTTTTTTGTGTGGAGGGTATTTGGGAATGAGTATGGGGCACCAAGCAAGAAGCATAAACTATGGAGCCCAGTTTTTTGACGTCTATGGTCAGACTTACAAACCATGTCTTAAATTAGGAACATTGAAATCATAAAACGCAAAATTAATTTTTCATAATTTTTACTGAATTCAATTCAACAAACATACTACAAGAACATGATGGTATAAAGATGAATTTAAAAACGCTACTATTCCCTTGAATAGATTATATACTGGAGAAACAGGAAATGAAGAATTAAGATAAAACATACTGGAAGTGCACACACTGTGCTCCTAGGCCAAAGATAAAGACTTGTTCCACCATAAACAGTCAGAGACTGAAGGGAGGGACAGGTCAGGTGGTAGTGAGCCACACAAAGTTCCTGTGTGTACTGCACCCACATACATCCCAGATGCGTACATACAGTTCTACATCTACAGTAGAGAAGTGGACAGCAAAACATGGACATGTAGTATGCTCCAAAAATAGGGATAAATTATATTGACGAATACCATCTTGAAATTTATAAGACAATCTAGAAAGAAAAAAACCTTAGGAGATAAAAACTGAGAGACAGGAATATAGACATACATCTTTAGTCCTAGTACTTAGGAAGATTTCAAGTGTAAGGCCAGTTCAGACAAACAGTGTCTCAAACATAACCAGAAAGGGGCAAAAATTAATTAACCCTTCATTAGAAAGATAGAAACTATTTCCAAGACAGTACTCCTCTGAGCAGTGCTCCGTGTTTATAAACAATGGAATTCCCAAGGGAATACAGAGGCGGTGGAGGCAGCTCAGTGGTGGAGCAAAGCCACATTAGACTGAAGACCTTGCATTCCGTGACAGCGAGGAGGTGCCTTTCATGGTAAGCTTCCTGACATCCTTCATACATAAATTCCGGAAATGACAAAGATTTTGGCTTGACTGACTCAGTCACATTCAACACTCAGGACAGCTGCTGGCACACAGCACAAGCTCACTTGACACATCAGAAATGGTGACACTGATGCCACACATCATAGATCATACATCATTCCTCCTAAGAGGCCTTGAATCTCTTTCTCCCTGAAGGCCTGTGTGGTTGTCTAAGCGTCTCTGACTACGCTTTGAGAAGTTCTCCAAGAAACACAGCCTTTGGGATATAATGACATAGTTAGTCCATACACTTTGTTCCCTAGGTGGACAGAGAGCCACTGACTGAACCAAATGCTTCCTTTTAATGTCTATTATGTGCCGGGCACGAACTTTGTTAAAACAGAAGTAAGTATTTCACATACTGGCCCCAATGCCTTTACAAGCTTATGGTGGGTTAGATATGATCCACTATGGGATTCATTATTGACTGACTGATGGATTGTTTGTTTGTTTGTGAGACACAGTACCATGTAGCCCAGGTTAGGCCCCAATACACTATGTTGCCAAGACTGCCCTTGATCTTCAGATCTTCCTGCCCCCACCTCTAAAATGCTGGCATTACAGGTGTGGAATTACCACACCTGGATCCTAAATTATTTAATTGTACAGAAAAAAAAAACAAAACAAAACGAAAAACTATTGAGAATATTAAGGTTTCAGTCAAAAATCAAGAAGTTAGTATATATCTTACTTTCAAAACATTAGACTAGGTTTTACTAAGAAATTCAGTGACTCTTTAATCTACATCGGCGATAATTACAGCTGAATATCCAACCTTAGTGCTGGGCCTCTGCCACCTCCTAAGTCACTTCTACTCAGAACCAAACCCTCACTCGGAAAGAGCGACTCCAGTGAGGCTAAAGCAGAGGAGAGCGCACGTCCTCTGGGGGGCCGGCACACAGAACACACACAGGCAGTTTATCACACTGCCGAACACTCAGAGTAAATCTGTTAATCCAAAATCTAAGTCTAAGATGACTTCAATCTGTCTCGCCAGCTTAAGAACAGACAACAGAAATTAAAGAACGAATCCAAAACTGAGCCAGGCAGAGCATTTGGAAGACTGAGATGACCAGGAAAATCAATGGGAGTTCCAGTTTCAGACCAGTGTGAGCTACATAGTAAGTTTAAACCTAGGCCTGGTTATCTGGGAAGACCCTGTCTCAAAAATAAACACAAACACCTTCCCCTACACGTAAGAATAAACCAAGGTATACTTACTAAGAGTAAACTTAGCACTGAAATATAATAAATTCTTGATAAATGAACAATTTAAAGAAAAATGAATGGATAAACTCCTTTTTCATGACTAACGCTCATTAAGTTAAAAGACTTCAATTCACCACCAAATTACTTCATTGTCAGATTCACATGGAAACCTTCAACTTCATTAAAGTAGCTGTGAAAATTTTTCCTCAGGGTCTGAAAGATGACGCAATACATAAGAAACTTCCTCTATAACTATGGGGACTTGAGTTCACATGCGCACCCGTGAATGAGTGAGTGCCTGGAACTCATTCCAGCTTGTGGAGCAGAACAGGCAGATCACCAGCCAGCTTAGGCAAAAGGGCAAGTTTCCGGTTTAGTGAGAAACCCCGTTGTAAGACATTACAGAAAGTGATAGAGTAAGACACCTAACATCCTGCTCTGGCCTTTACATGTGTGTCCAAGGGTCCACATACTTCCATAATCCTGTGCCTATAACACACACACACACACACACACACACACACACACACACACACACACACACACACACACACACACACACTTCCCTCTCAGCTTACCTGATGTAAGGCATAACTCAGCAGCACTATAATATAGTAGTAGATGGGGAATCCTCCTTGATGCTCTACTTTAGGAGTCCACCAAACAAGCAGGGCATATTCTAATCCAAGTAATAATCTACAAAAAAAAAGAAAAGAAACACCGAGATGACACCCATTTTACGTTAAAGAATAACCTGTATTAAAAATAGCTAGAGCCAGGCATGGAGGCACATGTTTTTAATCTCAGACTCAGGAGAAAGAGGCAAATGGATCCCTGAGTTTGAGGTCAGCCTGGTCTACACTGTAAGTCCCAGAACAGCCAGGGCGACATAGTGAGACACTGCTTCAAAATAACAGTAACAAAACAAAAACACTGCCTGTCCCCCAACAACAAAAGGACATGCTAGCATCTGAAAAGAGAAAAGTCACCTAAAAGACACTGACATCAAGGCTGCATCATGCCTCCCCCAGTCCCACCCATACGCTCTCCCCCAAGGTGCACGCACAATCCTGAACACAACCTTTGTTATTTGGCAGGCTCTGTCATTACCTGTAGGGCATGGCTTTGTAAAATATGTTCAGTGGCTGGGGCCCTGCAGTGTACTTGCTGATGATCAGTGGCAGGATTATCTGCAGAGGGACCATCGGAACGGCCAGTAAGGCCAGGTGCTCTTTAGGCACTCCCTCTTCGACCAGTTTCAGGCCTGTCACGGCATCTGCTGCTGAAAAGCCAATCTGCAACATACAAACAGAAGTGGTTTAGCTCCTGACACATGTGGTGCCTGTGTCGAAACACACATAGTGCTACACAACCTTCAGTCGCATCACTGACCCGTCAGTCACAAGTACAGAGTTGTCAAGTTATAGAAGGTATACTTTGCACTATGGTTTACCACTATTATGTGGTGAAAACAATGGAAAATGCAATATTGGTAGAACTGTAGATAGTTTTAATTACAACGAAATTTCCACTTTGAAAAAGTTCAACCAAGGCCTTTCATCCTAGCCTTTAGGAGGCAGCAGCACCAGGCAGACTGCTGTGAGTTCTAAGCCATCCTGGTCTGTATGAAGAGTTTCAGGCTAGCTGGGGCTACACAGTGAGACTGTCTCAAAAAGTAAAAACCAGTTGGTTGAAGTGGCACGACTTTAAACCTAAAACTCACGAAGCAAAGGCAGGCATTTCTCTGAGAATTCGAGCCAGCCTGGTCTACACAGAGAGCTCCAGGACAGCCAGGGCAATGCAGACAGCCTCCTCTCAAAAATCAAACAAACCAAAACAAAAAACAAACACCTGCTCAATCTTTTATAAGTTTAAAATTCTACTTACTGCTTTGTGTATCATAAATTTAAAAGAAAAGTTTCTGGTTAACTATATATAAATTTGATTCAAATGAAGAAGCACTGCCACATTATTTTTTGACAATTTTTCATAAATTAAAATAAAAATTTCCAAGTGCATCTAACATTTCAAAATCAATTCTAAGAAAACAGTATACTGGAAAGGTTGAATAAAATATGGAAAAAGAGCCTGGCATGGTGGCACAGGCCTTTAGTACCAGCACTTGGGAGGCAGAGGCAGGTAGTTCAAGGCCAGCCTCCTCTACAGAGTCAGTTCCAGGACAGTCAGGGTTACAAAAAGAAACTCTGTTTTAGTGAGGGGAAAAGGGGGGTGGGGTGGAAAAAGAAAACATATACTTAATTAGATTAATTCTTACAGACATCAATAAATAGTAAGGATGATAAAAGCAGCAGGCAAAGTTTGAAATAAGACAGCTATATAGTCTCAGGGATCTCCTTATAAGTTGGTTTAGTTACAAAAGGAAAAACTAACTTCGAAGTCTCCACAAAGTCATTAAAGTTACAAAACAACAGGGATTAGAGCATGATACGGATCCCATGTAATTCCCCGAAGACACAGAAACATTACTTCTGTGAGGTTCCTACTAACCTATGGATAACCTGAACCTAACATTACCTAACTGAAACACAAACAGAAGGTCATTCTATAGAAATCTGGTCTTTCTTTTTATTTTTTGGTGGGGTTTTGGTTTATTTGGTCTTTTTGTTTTGTTTTCTTTTGAAACAGAGTCTCTCTTGTAGCACAGACTGACTTGGAGTTCACTATGTAACTCAGAACGGCCTCATAGCCATGGAACTTAGAGTAACTCTCCTGCCTCAAACTCCTGAAGACTGAGGTTAGACATGAGAGCCACCATGCCTCACTCTAAACAGTTCTATATTATTTAGTCAGGCGACAGTGATGCACACCTTTAATCCCAGCACTCGGGAGGCAGAACCAGGTGGATCTCTGTGAGTTCAAGGCCAGCCTGGTCTACAGAGCAAGATCCAGGCCAAGCACCAAAACTACACATAGAAGCCCTATCTCAAAAAACCAAAATAAATAAACAAATGAATAAATAAATAAAACAGTTCTGCATTCTTAAAAATAATAGTAATTTTGGGGGCTGGAGAGGCGCCTCAGCGGTTAAGAACACTGACTGTTCTTCCAGGGGACCTGGGTACAATTCCCAGCACCCACATGGCAGCTCACAACTGCCTGTAACTCCAGTTCCAAAAGACCAGACACCCATGGCAAAATATCAATGTACATAAAATAAAAATAAATAACTCTTAAAAAATCTCTAAAAAAAAAAAAGAAGTAATAATAATTTCAAAGTTGTAGTCAAACTTTACCCTACAGCATGCTGAAGTAGATCCTGAATTGGATCACGGTCAGGAAACATGGACTGAGAAAGACTGTTACCTGATCAACTGGGAAAACTAAGAGATAAGCTATGGTTCATTTGGTGGTTTGAATGGAAATAACCCCTATAGGTTGATAAGAAGTGGCACTATTAGGGGGTGTGGCCTTGTAGGAGTGGGTGTGGCTTTGCTGGAAGAGGTGTGTCACTGGGGTTGGGCTTTGAGGTTCCAGATGCTCAAGCCAGGCCCAGTGTGTCACCATCTCTTCCTCCTGCCTGTGGATCTAAGTGCAGAACTCTCAGTTCCTTCTCCAGCCTCATGTCTGCCTGCGTGCCACCAGGCTTTCTACCATGATGATAATGGACTAAACCTCTAACCCTTTAAAAGTTAACCCCAGTTAAACGCTTTCCTTTATAAGAGTTGCTGTGGTCACAGTGTCTCTTCATAGCAATAAATTCTAACTAAGACAGGTAGGTTACTATATCAACTTAAAAGGTTTTAACTATTCACTAGACTATACCGAATCTGATTTGTGTTTTGAAATGGTTCTATGTAGCCAAGGACCTCAACTATAAAGCTGAAGATGATCCTGAACTCTTTCTGATCTCTGTACTGGGATTACAAGTGTTCTCCCACACCCAACTGTGAGCTACGATTTTTCTTAAGGATGTTTTGTTCTCAGGAAATATACATTTAAGTTATTTAGGGGAGCTTGTGATATGCACAAGTTACTCTGAACACACACACACACACACACACACACACACATACACACACACACACACACACACACACACACACACACACACACACACACACGGGGTGGAGAGATGGCTCAGCTATTAAAAGTGCTTACTGTCTTCCAAAGAACCCAAGTTCAGTTCCCAGCATCCATATTGGGCAGTTCATAACTGCCTGTAGCCATCAGCTCTAGGGGATCTGATATCCTCTTTCTAGTCTCTGTGGTACCCACATGCACATATACACAAATACATTTAAGTAAAAATAAAAATAAATGTTAAGGAAAGAACAAGTCATCTGGGCATAGTGGCACATGTCTTTAATCCTAGCACTTGGGAAGTAAAGGCTGAGAATTCAAGGACAACCTGGTCTACATAGCAAGTTCCAGGATAACCAGGGCTACATAGTGAGACCCTATCTCAACAAGCCACTCCCCAACAAAAAGGAAGTCAGAAGTGATGAGACACACCTATAATCCCAGCACTAGTGAAGTGAAGGTGGAGGCAGAAAGTCAAGAGTTCAATGCCAGTCTTAGCTACAAGACATACAAAAAAATAAAAAGAACAACAAAATCATAATATAGAACAACAAACCTACAGATCAAAGTAGAGCAGAGTTAAATGTTATCAATTAAAGAATCTCAAAAAAGAGTTATTTAGATTTTACTGCTAGTAAAGTTTCAGAAAGAAGACAATTATATCACATGAATTGAGTTTGAGGCCAGTGTAGGATATATGAGACCCTGTGTCAATAAAAATTTAAAGATCAGAGCTGGAGAGATGGCTCGATGGTTCAGAGCACTGGCTACTCTTCCAGAGGACCTGGGTGCAATTCCCAGCACCCACATGTGGTTCATAACCACCATCTCCAGTTCCAAGGCATCTGATGCCCTCTTCTGACCTCCAGTCACTAGGCACACATGTGGTGCACAGACATACATTCAGGCAAAACACCAATACACATAAAAGAAAAAAAAAAAACACAAAAAAAGGTCAATGATTAAGTTAACTGTAATAAGTGCATAATTTTCATTTGCATTATATTCACTCTGTATGACAGATATATAAAGTAACTAAACATATCCTCTTAAAAGGTTTATTAAGATAGGAATATTTGTAATACATATATCTAACAAAACAATATGCCCAGTGTGTGTAACACACACACACACACACACACACACACACACACACACACACACACACACACACACACTTTTTATAATTTAAAGATAAACACAATTTTGGATAGTCAAATAGCCAATAACAACATGAAAGATGCTCTACTTCCTTAACCCTCTAGCAAATACAAATTATAAACATAACAAGGTGCCACTACATACTCAATAGAATTACAAAAATTAAATTGTATGTTTTCAAGGATGTGAAACAATCTACTCACACTGTTGGAAGTAGGAAGCTGAAACCGGGGACAGAAAGGGAAAACTAACAGGACATGGAAAGGGAAAGAATCCCCTTACCCCAGAGTCTGTTGAGAGTGCAGCCCAGCTGGGCATAGCGTTGTAAGCCTTCAATCCAGGGGAGGCAGAGGAAGGTGAGTTTGAGGCCATTTGGTCTACACAGGGAGTTCTACCTCAGCCAGAACTACATAGTGAGATCCTGCCAGAAAAACAAAACAAAACAAAAGAAAAAGAAAAAAACCAAAACACTCGGCACAAGAACTGACCCAGACGCCTTCCCGAGGGCTGGCTCTCAGAGTATCAGACAGTGCCATGCAAACTGCCAAGGGAGAGGGGCAATTGTCCTACCCCACTGTAAAGCCTATGAACCACAGCAGTAACTGGACTGGCAAGATATCTTCAACAGTGCAATAGCGTTGCAGCCTGCCGACAGTCAGATGGGTAGCTGGGTAGAGGCGTGCGGTTTGAAGAGACAAAGAAGAAGACAGAAAAGAGTCGAGAGGCCTGCCGGTCAATGCCGGACGGTCCTGAGTTTATTTCACAGCCAGCTTATATACAGTCTTGAAGGACAGAGGTAGAACAATGCACAGCACAGGCATTCAACCGTTATCTATCCCGTCCTTGAGTCAAGGAGCAGGCTGTTTCCTCTTGTATCTCGATGTACCTCTAGCTGGCGTCAGCAGCGTGTGTCTAGATAGATAGTATGTTCCTTCCTATGGGCTAATCAGGACTTTCTCACAGCCCTGGAGCAAGCAAGCTTGAACTCTACTGACTCAGATTCAAACTGGGAAACTTAGTCAGTTGTGGCTCCCATACAATAGCGGCACTCTTATTTAGCAGGTAATAAGCAGCTATCTCATTGGACTTAAGGCTCACTCAACAGTAGGAAATACACACCTGGGACTGTAAACCTAGCCAACTATCTATGAATGGAGAGACCACGGAACTAAAACCTGAGAGGAAAACCTACTACTGCCATTTTCCTAAGTCAATATAATTTCTAACTATATTCTGAATATGGCTCCTCATACCTACAGATAAGTGTAGTTCTCACCCCTCATCAACTAAGTTTCTCTTTGCAACAGACCGAGACTAAGAGAGAGATCCACAACTAGTCAAAATGCAGAGAACAACCCCAACTGATGCATCTTACTTACGAGTAAGGCTCAGGGTAAACTGAGGGCGAGGAGGGGGAAAGAACCTAAGATTCAAAATAACAGCATCTGCTGTGAAAGAGTTCGATGTATGACAGGGAAACTGTCAAAAATATAGTTGCCTAGGGGCTGGAGAGATGGCTCAGTGGTTAAGAGCACTGACTGCTCTTCCAGAGGACCCAGGTTCAGTTCCCAGCACCTACATGGCAGCTCACAACTGTAACTCCAGTTCCAGGGAACCCGACACCCATGGCAAAACACCAATGCACATAAAATGAAAATAAAACAGGAAAAAATACAGTTGCCTAAATAAGATTAGCATAATAACAACACAAGTTAACACGACAGCACAGACACGGGGAATCCCACAAGGCCCCACTCCTAGATGAAGAGCTACAGGTAGTCAACGGCTGCTGAGAGGGAGAATTAGTTTCCTCCCAGGACAACTTCCCACACAGGTTGTCCAATCCTAAGTGCTCAGCCCTGGACACACGTACACGGAAGTAAAGCTAAATGGACTCAGTAGATTATATACACATGTGTGCATATATATATATACCTGTTACAATCATAAAGAAGGTGTCATGAAGTCAGGCAGTGGTGGCACAAACCTTTCATCCCGACACTTGGGAGGCAGAGGAAGGATGATCTCTGTGAGTTCGAGACCAGCCTGGTCTACTACAGAGTGAGATCCAGGACAGTCAGGGCTAGACGACACAGTGGAACCCTGTTTTGAAAGGAAGAAGGAAGAAGGAAGAAAAGGAGAAAGCAGGAGAAGATGACGATGAAGAAATCATGAATTTGGAAGTGGGAACTTGGGAAGCTTTGAAGGAGCTGGGTTAGGAGTAATGCAGATTCAGACTCACTTTTAAAGTTCTCAAAAGAAAATATTAATTAAGAGGGAAAAAAAGAATCGCTATGCAATTAACACAATTAACAATACTTGCTGTGAAGACTCCCTACACAGAGCAAATACTCCTTTTATGCAATGATTTTGAAATAAGAATGTCAAGATACAATGAACCATGCATAACGACTAATCTCTAATACCGTCCAGCACAGCCCCACTCCTTTCCTAGATATTCCTGGGAATCTCACAAGACTACTGACTTTTGTTTATTGTAAAACATCTTGACCCCCACCGCAAACCTTGGGACTAGGTTGTTACCTTATCAGCTTTACTTCTCTCCACTGCATCTCAGGTATCACGCTATGATCTCATTTCTGTTCCTTTACAACCTTCCAGATGTAGCTTCAGAAGCAAAATCATATATGGCTATTATAGAGACCCTTGAGAAGCCTATGTCCCCATATGAGCATGTATTCTCATTTCCCTAAGCACCTCCCATTTTTCAACTCTGTTTTATATTGACTTACCCTGAAAAAAACAAAAACAAAAAAATTTTTTTTCCAGCTTCACCTGAATCAACAGGTCTCTGGAAAGAAACTCCTCAGGCTGCTACAGGTAGAAGCAGAGAGGTGTCTCTCTGGCCCTACCTCACTATCCTAACAGAGCCACTATTTAAAAAAAAAAAAAAAAAAAAACAACTGCCTAGAAGTATATACTGTGTAATTCCTATAACCTGGTGATTTAACTCATCAATATTTACCTATCAGTAATAAGAATAAATGTTCACACACACACACACACACAAAAAAAAAAACATCCACATGAATATTTACAGAAGCACTATTCCCAATAAACCACAACCACCTAAACATGTCTTAAAAAAAAAAAATATATATATATATATATATATATATATATATATATATACTGGCATATTCATAAAATGGGATTTAGGGTAATGAGATGAACAAACTCGCTATAAATAAAACATAAGTTAGACGTGATGCACATCATAGTCCTAACACGTGGGAGATGGAGGCAGGGAGCTGAAACATTCAACACTGAGCTTGGAAGAAGGCTAAGCTGCTAAGAGCCCCTAATTGCTCTTCCAGAGGACAAGGGCTCAGTCCCAGCACCCACATGGCAGGCAGCTCACAATCATCTGTAACTCTAGTTCCAGAGGATCCAATGCACTCTTCTGGCCACCACAGGCACTGCATACATGCGGTACAGACATACATGCAAGCCAAACACCCATATACATAAAATAAAAATAAATAAATCTTTTAAAAACCATTCAACATCAACATCAGCTACATACTAAGTTTGAAGCTAGCCCCTAGGCACATGATATTGTCTCATTAAAAAATCCATAGCAAATTTACATATTATGACTATTAATGTAGGTATTAAAACATAATTAAAATACTGAATGATACAGGAATATGTCTGGAATAAGACAAAAAGAACTATAAAATTATATATAATATGATTCAATTCTACTTTTAAACTGTTGTGTAAACACATACATCAAGTATGTATATATACAGTTACATGCACACATATAACAGAGAAAAGGAGCTTAAAAAAGAATAAGCCAGCACTCCAAAGGCAGAGAGAGGCAGGAAGATCTCTGTGAGTTCAAGGCCAGCCTGGTCTACATATTGAGTTATAGGCAGGCAAGGGTTGTAGAGTGAGACCCTATCTCAAAAACAATAGAAAACAAAGGAATGTGCCCAAAAAATGTTCATTTCTAAATGACGTGACTGAATACAATGTTATCTTCCCTGAACCTTTCTTCTAACTACTTCTCCATCATCATTAAAGAGGAGTAACTCATTATTAAAATGAAAGAAATAAAGCTACAGCATTTACTCTAGGCCTCTTATAAGACCGCTGTAGTGTATGCATGTAGATGAATTTTAAAAAATACTGTAAGTTTAGACTTTGGGAACATGCTACATCCTATTATAACAAAATATACTTGCTTACCTTGCTTCTATCATAATATCTTCAAAAGTTTTAGAGCTACAGAACTGAGACTTGTTTTGTTTTTTGAGACGGGGTCTTACACTATAACCCAGATGTTCCTGCCCCAACTTCCGCTGTACTGAAACTAAAGGCATTAGCCACAACATCTGGCTAAGCAGAGACTTTTGGGGTGAGTGGGTGTGGGGGAGGTTTAAGAAGAGAGTTTCTTTGTGTAGCCTTGGCTGTCCTGGAACTTGCTCTGTAGACCAGGCTGCCCTTGAACTCAGAGATCTCCCTGCCTCTGCCTCCTGAGTGCTGGAATTAAAGGCTTACGCCGCCGCCGCCGCCGCCACCACCCCCTGGCTAAGCAAAGATATCTTAATGAAAAATATAAATTATCAGTAATCCCAATTGTTTCACGGTAATTTCCTTTCAGTATTTTAAAAAATAATTCAATGGATTTTTAAATATTCATACACGCTGGGCGGTGGTGGCGCACGCCTTTAATCCCAGCACTTGGGAGGCAGAGCCAGGCGGATCTCTGTGAGTTCGAGGCCAGCCTGGGCTACCAAGTGAGTTCCAGGAAAGGCGCAAAGCTACACAGAGAAACCCTGTCTCGAAAAACCAAAAAAAAAAAAAAAAAAATATTCATACACTTCCTTATCTTTGTAAGCCACATTCTCAGTAAATGACTTTACTACCCCAATATTAAGGGCATGTTCCTTACAATAGTAGAAAGCTCTGTCACTTCAAGGTGTACATCTCATTCCAACCATTACTATTGTTAACAGTATCTACATATGGACATAACTTCAAGATCCCAAGACGTATAGCTTACTTAGAAGTGATATTTGATAACATCACTTAAAAATATATTTAATAGGCAGGAAATATTGCTTTTCATTGTTAAATCCTATGGTATTAGAAGGGGACTTATGGGAAGTCATTGAAAGTATTCCATCATAATGATAAATTTGTTTAAAAATCTCTTACCTTTGAAGTTAGAATCAGAAGGCAAAATGTCAGAACTGCTGGCATTTTTACAATTTCAAACAGCAGCTTGTAAGTATCTGTGATCCCTTGTGTTTCTTCTTTTACTATTGACACTTCCTTGTTTTCTTTTTTCAGAAGAGCTACTAATGTCGTTGTTATTAAAAACACAGTTCCCCAGAAAAAAAGAAAATCTGAAATTAAGAATGTTTTAGTCTATAATTAATTTTTGAAATGTAACTTCATTGAAACTAAATAAAATACAACTTTCCTTAACCTAAAAAAAATAAACTTTTATGCTATAAATTTTGTTTGAGACACAGAAGATGAATAAAAAAAGTCCTGACTCTTTAAACATATAGACACAAAATTGACTGATACTTACCTTGGGGGGGGGGTACAGATGTAATTAAAATGTTTTAGGTAGGGGAAGGAAGTGATTTTCAGACCACATAAGGTTCATTAGTTATACTTAGAGACCCAAACATTCCCTGTGCTAAACTATGACAGTCTAGGTGACCAAGAATGTGCGACTGAACCAAGCACGGCGGCGCACACCTGTACTCCCAGCACTCGGGAGGCTGACAAGAGTGTCTGAGGCTAACTGGGGCTACAAAGTTAATCCAAGGCCAGCCAGAGATACAGAGCCAGGGGTGCTGGAACATCCCTGTAATCCCAGCCCTTGGGAGGCAGAGCCAGAAGGACCAACAGTTAAGGCCATCCTTCACTAGACAGTGAGTTCGAAGCCACTATGTGTAGCCCTGTTTTTAAATAAAAAAAACTAAACTCTCCATCCCAAACCAACCACATGATTATTTGCTTTAGATCCCCTGCCCCCTGAGTGTGAGTGTGTGGGGGTGTGTGTAATACATATGTGTCAGAATGCAGATGCAAGTTCATGTAGAAATCAAGGGACCCTGGGGAGGCCACTTCCACTGTGGGTTCTAGGAATTGAACTTGGATGGTCAGGTGTGCATGGCAAGTACCCACTGAACTCTTTGCCAGCTCACATTTAATAGTTTTTATTTCTAAACTTTTTACCAGGGTTAATCTCTTTGAGATGAACCTCTCTGCAGTATCTGTAGATGATAAATGAAGACATGATGTGCTGTCTGTACTGTTTCATGGAAAGAGATTTAACAAATGTGTAGGGGGGGGGAGAGTAATGACCTAGAAGAATCTTCCTAAGAGCCAGAAGGAACAGCAATAATAGAGCACATACCACATGATATAAATGTACAAAGCATTTTTACACAAGCCCCTGTGTAATGCACATTATATAATAAACTGCCAAATGCTGTTTGAGCTCACTAAGAAACTGGCTTTGGAGCTACCCCTCGATTCAGACCCAAGCACATCTGTCTCAAAGTGTTCCCAGTACTCACACCTAGTGGCCTGTAACTCCAGCTCCAGTGTGCCTCTGGCCTCTATGGATACTTGTATTCACATGTATATACTCACCCACCCCCACATACACAATTAAAAATAATAAAAATTAATCTTTTATAAAGATTTATTTATTATGTATATAATATTCTTTTTGCATATATTTCTGCAGGCCAGAAGAGGGAGCCAGATCTCATTACAGATGGTTGTGAGCCACCATATGGGTGCTGGGAACTGAACTCAGGACCTCTGGAAGGACAGTCAGTGCTCTTAACCTCTGAGCCATCTCTCCAGCCCAAAAAAAATGAATCTTAAAATGAGATGAATGATGATTTGTTTAGAGAGTTTCACTTACAGCAGTATTTTCATTAAGAAAGCTTTTATTGGTGGTTTATAAGGGCTGCCAACAGAAATTCCAATTAAAAGGTTGGTTTTTTTTGTTTGTTTGTTTGTTTTGGTAAGAAACTTGTCTTGGGAAAAAAAACCACAAAAACAAATGAACAAAAAAAGAATTAAATAAAAGTATAGATCCTTCAGTTATATATTAGGTTTAGATCTTCATTTCTCAAGAAAAAATAATTTTGCTTAGTACATCTTAATGATTTTAATGAAAAAAATTATCATCTAGAATTTAAATTTCTTAATGCCAATGCCAACAGAAGGATGTTATATGCACAGGTAAGTCTATTTCTGATTTCCCTGTGTTTTGGGAGAAAAATAACAGCATGAACCATAGGAAGTAGTCACAATGGGACACTCAGAGCCAGAATTCAGTCTCTGAACCTCACATGTACAGAAGAGTGAAAAGCCAAGAGCTCAGAAATAAAGGCTTAATCCCTGCTTCAGCATAACCATTAAACACACTGCCCATGCCTGTTGGTTATTAACATCACTTCCAGAGTACAGTGTACCAATCTCTGTGAAAGTACACATCAGCTCTCCAGCATGATGCATATTAATGCACAACCAAGATGACAAAGCTCATGTCCAACCTTCACACACATGAGCTTTGACTAAATATTCTGAGTGCCTACAAGAACTTGCCTAATGCACCCATGAATGCAGATATTAAGAGCATGTAGCAATTTACCATTGATGAATAAAAATGTAAAGAGTGGCAAGGCAGTGGTGGCATATGCGTTTCATTCTAGCACTCAGGAGGCAGAGGCAGGTGCATCTATGAGTTCTAGGCCAGCCTGGACTAAAGAGGAAGTTCCAGTGCTATGCGGAGAAAGCCTGTCTCAGAAAAAAAAAAAAAGAAAGAAAAAAATGTATACACATACACACCATATAAATGCTGGCACACTGATATCCATTATAAGCTCAGGAGAAAAGCAGTATAGCTCATTTGAAGCTCAAAGTTAGGGACCTGGCAAGATGGTCCAAGCAGTAATAGTACTTGCTGCACAAGCCTTACCACTTGAGTTCAATCTCTGGAACCCACATAAAGGTTACTGTCCATAAAGCTGTCCTCTGACTTCCACAGATACATATACATAAGTGTGTATATATACATACACACATAAATAAAGAAACAATATTATCAATCTTAAAATTTTTTAGAAGATGCCGGGCGGTGGTGGCGCACGCCTTTAATCCCAGCACTCGGGAGGCAGAGCCAGGCGGATCTCTGTGAGTTCGAGGCCAGCCTGGTCTCCAAAGCGAGTTCCAGGAAAGGCGCAAAGCTACACAGAGAAACCCTGTCTCAAAAAACAAAAAAAAAAAAAAAAAAATTTAGAAGAATTCATCTTATATATCCTAATATATAGTGTCATTGTGGAGTTCATGGTGTATTTTTATAGTGGCTGGTACTTTATGGTATAGATAGTCTCCAACATCAATCTTAGGGACAAATAGCTTAGTAAGAAATATTGGGTTGGGGATTTAGCTCAGTGGTAGAGCGCTTGCTTAGCAAGCGCAAGGCCCTGGGTTTGGTCCTCAGCTCCGACAAAAAACAAAAAACAAAACAACAACAACAAAAAATCAAACAAACAAACAAACAATAATGACTGGAGTGGCAGGCGGATCTTTGTGAGTTCGAGGCCAGCCTGGTCTACGGATCGAGATCCAGGAAAGGCACAAAGCAACACAGAGAAACCCTGTCTCGAAAAAACCAAAAAAAAAAAAAAAAAGAAAGAAAGAAATATTGTGACCAAGCACAGTAGCACATACCTTTAATCTCAATATGAGGGAGGCAGAGGAAGAGGCAGGTGGATTTTTCTGGATTTGAAGCCAGCCTGGTCTACACAGCTACTTCCAAACGAGCCAGGACTGTCTAAGACTCTGTTTCAAAAACCAAAACCAAAACAGCACATCAGATTCAAATAGTCCTTTATAATTTATACTATTCTGTGAAACAAATAGACTATGAAACTATTAAAGTAACTAAAATGAGAAACAGCAAGAGTACCAAGTGCTGGCAAGCACAGAGAGAAAATGGGTTATTCATTGGGGGCTAGTACAGAAATAAAATGGCACGGACAGTACCAGTGTGGTGTGCACTTGAGAGGCTAGCGGAGGAGAGGGGGCGTCTCTGGTCTAACAATTATAAAGATCAAAAGCAAGCCCAGCTCACAGCTAACACTTATAATCCTAGCATTTTTAAGGCTGAGGCAGGAGGACTACTACAAGTTCAAATTCAGCCAGGGTTATGTAATGACTCTAGGATAGCCAGAGAGTTGGGCTAGAGTGAGGTGCTGTCTGTCCTCCCATTAAAAAAAAATAAATAAATAAAAATAAATAAATAAATAAAAAAGCAGACTGAGGCTAAGAGAGACATGATAATAACAGAAAGGAATCTTGAGGTCAGTCATGATTGTCATGTTAGTTACAAAAAGCTACATATACATGGAGTAAAATTGCATGGAAACACATACACATTCACATATACACCCTCTCCCACATGGTTAACTAGTGAAATCTGTTATAGGTTATATCCACACCACTTTCTTAGTGTGGTATTTAGTTATTCATGTGCATGTATGTGTATGTGGGTGGTGGTGGTCGGAGGACTACTTGTGAGAGATAGTTTTCTTTCTCTACCACGTGGGTCACAGGGATTGAAACTCAGGTCATCAGGCTTGGCAGCAGGCACCCCAGACAGAGTCATCTTGTTCGTCTTAATATTTTAACATAGAGAACACTTTAATATTATACTAGTCCCTAGTAGTACAAAAAACCCTTACCATTCCCCAAGGGTCACCTAACTTCTCCCCACACAAATGAATGAAGGGTAATATTCTGTTTATTATTGCTCTTACGATTGTGTACATGCACGTGCACAGGCACACATGTCACAGAGTACATGTGAAGGTCAGAGGGCAACTTTTGGGAGTTGGTTCTCTCCTCCCACTGTGGGTTCCAGGAATCAAAATCAGCCTCAAGAGAGAAACTTCCTTTTTATTAACGCCTTATATACCTTTCCGTGCCCTGCCACCTTCCTTCCTTCCTAGTGTTGGAATTAAAGGCGTTGCCACCATGCCTGGCTGTTCCCAATGTGGCCTTGAACTCTCAGAGATCAGGATGGCTCTCTGTCTCCCGAATGCTAGGATTAAAGGTGTGTGCTGCCTGACCTCTAAGTTTAATATAGTGGTTGGCTTTGTCCTCTGATCCCAGGCAAGCTTTATTGGGGTGCACAATATATCACCACATCTAAGCTCTAAGTACGTGTCTCTAGTCCTTTGACAGCAGTTTCCTCATCATAAACATGAAGAAACAAATGCATCATCTTTTTGCCCTTCTGGATTTCTCATCCCTTGCTGCTTAAAGAGTCTCTCTTTGTTCAGGTTCTTGGGAAACAAAGGGTTTAAGAAGAGAAAAGGCCTACTTCTGAGATCAGGACTGTCCTGAAGCTATGAAAGAGCCACTCCGTAGGACCAAGGTTTTGTTTCCTGGAGATTTTATCTCATCTCATCATTCCTGCTCTCAATATGCTGCCTAGATTACCGCTTTCTAAATGTCCAAACTGTTCTTTCTCGGTATATTCCTTCTGCAGTGCCTGTAATTAATCAGAGAATTTTTTAAAAAATGAAAGGTTTGTTTTCTTCCATGTATATTAGTGTTTTTCTGTATGTGTGTAAGTGCACTTTGTGTTCTGGTATCCATGAAGGCCAGAAAGTATTGTATGCCCTGAAACTGGAGTTACAGAGGGTTGTAAGTCACCACGTGGGTGCTAAGAACCAAACTCAGGACCCCTGCAAGAGTATCAAGAACTCTTAACCGGAGTCATCTCTCAAGCCCTTGGCTGTTTGGTTTGTTTTTACGTTACAGATTCTAATACGCAGAGTTTCTAGACAGTATGCTTATCTCCTCTTTATTTACCTAGGCAATGGTATTGCCTTCATATGATTTCATGTTCTTTAAATTCCTCAAAACCACTAGCTAGTTAAACTGCGCATGGTGGTGCATAATTTAAGTATGTGGATCCTGAGAAGTATGGAGGTTTGATACCAGTTTAGCCTCCTTTCAGAAACTAAGGACTAGACAAAGGTCAATAGTAGAACCCTAGCACTGAGAGAGAAAACTCCCACTGGTTAATGAGGTTGGGACTTAGCACAGTGGAAAACAGTTTGCCTTTTATGCAGGAGAACTGGGTTCATTTCCCAGCACCAGGGACACACAAACAGAAACAGAATCCAGAGAATATAGTTTCATTATTACCAAGTTACAGAAACCTCAAAATTAGTAATATGACATACGTTAGCATTAAAATTAAAAACTCTTTAGCTGGAGAGATGGCTCAGAGGTTAAGAGCACCGACTGCTCTTCCAGAGGTCCTGAGTTCAATTCCCAGCACCCACATGATGGCCCACAACCATCTGTAATGAGATCTGGCACCCTCTTCTGTGTACATAATAAATAAATAAATGTAAAAAAAAAAAGAAAATTCTAAAAAAAAAAAACCAAAAAACAAAAAACTCTTTAACACACCTTTAATCCCAGCACTTGGAAGGCAGAGGCAGGCAGATCTCTGTGAGTTCAAGGCCAGCATGGTCTACAAAGCGAGTTCCAGGAAAGGCGCAGAGAAACCTTGTCTTGAAAAAAAAAAAAAAAATTTAAACAAAATCAAAAGTCCACTACAGATAGAAAAGTTAAATTTTAAAGTAAGCTATTTTAGAATCTTCTGGAGAACAAAGTTCACATTCCAGTTACTCAAAGAGCTATTCAGAAAACCAGCATCAGCCTAAGTAAGGATCCAACCAGGAATAATATCAACTGTTATCTCTACCACAGTCTACCAATGGCTGGCTATTCTGGGCCTCTCCAATGTTCATCTCTACTGTTCCCAGTTGGCAGGTATTCTTTTATTTGCAGGAGGCCCTTAGAATCCTGTCACTTAGCCAACGTCAGAAAGCTTATATTAACCACCCGAGCCATTCAACAGATTGCTAGATAAGGACTATTCGTGAAACAATAAAGGTGGGAAAAGATGAGAAAGCAAGAGACTAGAAATCTCAATCCACCAAATCACGAAAGAGAAATATGCACCATGTTTAAAATGTGAGTATTTTTAAAATGTGCACTTGTGCATCAAGCAAATGCCCATGGATCTTTAACTCGGGGTTCTGTTGTCTTACCAGTTGTTTTCCCCCTTCACTGAAGAGTACTGATCAATATGACTGTGCTAATGTCAGGGACTGGCCTTTAGTGATACTTGAAAGAAGCACATTTTAACAAAAACAGAAAACATACTTAAGTCATCTACCATATAGATTCCTGGTAAATTTAAGGAAGCCAGATCTAGTGGCACATGCTTGTGATCTCAGCACTCAGGAGGCTGAAGCTGGACCGAGTTTGAGGTTGGCTATGCAGACCCTTAAAAAAAAATCCAGTAAACAGAATTCAGAAATAATTCAAACCCATATGGACAAATGTCACCTGGTTTCTCTCCTACAAAGAATCTAAAAGGAAAAAAAAGTGTATGTGAACTATTTGAAGGAAGAGGGCTAGGAGGGAGAAGAACAAGGGTGTGTTATGGAAGAGAGCATGAGCAAAGTACGTGTGTGTGTGTGTGTGTGTGTGTGTATGAAAATCTCATAATGAAAGCCAATATTGTGTGTATTAATTTCAGAGAAATGAAATAAAATATTTTGTGCATCATTAAAAAAATTAAATGCAAGCAAAAGAGAGATCCCATCAAAAGTTTGTCAAAAGCATTCACAAGCATAAAATAAACTAACAGTATAATAGTTTAAGTATAGTACCTGAAAGGGTAACGATTCCTCTGGGTTGAGGCTGAAACCGCAAATATTTGTTACAAAAATCAGCAGATTCAAGAGCCAAAAACAAAACATTGCCCAAAAAATAGCCTGCTGTTTGGCCCACAGAATTGCACGTGGAAGCATAGCCCACATTTTCCCGGGATAACATAGTTAACGCCCAACCATCCACAGCGATGTCCTGTGTGGCGGCCAGGAATTCAAACAAAAAGAATGTCACAGTGAGAGCAACCACATCAGGTGTTCTGCCATCAGTATTTCCGAGCATATGGTCCACCTGAGTGGATAAATATATCATGAAGATTCCTAGTATATACTGAGTAGGGACAAGCCAGGACTTGCGACGACCGAAGTTCTTAAAGTAGACAGCGTCCACCAAGGGCGCCCAGAGCAACTTAAGGCTGAAAGGCCAGAAGACAAAACTGAAGAAAGCCTGGTCTGTATAGCTAACATTTTTGCTCTGCAAAATGAGTGGGATGCTCCCCGCCAGCCCCAAGGGGATGCCCTGAAGCACGTAAAGAAAGAGCAGTAACAAAATGCTACTTAGTTCGGCTCTGTAGCTCCGCGGGGCTTTTGGGATGTCACCAGGGCCGGCATCTCCAAGAAGAGCTTCTCGGTCCCCCTCCCCGCCCACCAAGTCCGAGTGACTCTCATCCCAGCCGCCCGGCGGCAGCGGGCCACTCTTCATATCCAGAGCGTGGCTGAACATGCCTGGCCGCCGCTGCCGACTGCTGTCCTTGTGGGAGATGGTCGGTGACATATCAGAGACGACGCAGAGCCCGGTCTGTGGTGGCCTGAGGCTGGCGTTTTTGGATCAGTCTAGTCCCAGGTCCAAGGCAACCGCTCTGGACCAGGGTCTCGGAGGCTCACCGCCAGGAGGGCGGACGCGGGGAGACTAGTTGTTCTGCAGCACGGAGCCAGATCCCCGGCCGGTGACCCAGGCAAAGCCTGGGTCGCTGCCCGGAGGAGCAACTTCAGGGAGCTGGCAGGAGCACTCCCGGCGGGCGCGCCGGGTTCGAGGCTGGCGGAGCGGGCCGTGGCGCTGCGACGGTGGCGGGTCGCAAGTGCGGCGGGACCCGAGAGCCCGCCTGCCTACCCGCTGCCAGGAGGTCTCCGCGGCCACGGCAGCCGGCACCCGGCTCAGCCCGCACAGAGGCACAGGATGACTTCCTGCCTCGCGCTTCGGGAAGTGGTTCCCTTCCCAAATAAGTCCCCTGCCCGCCTCCAGGCCGCGGCAACCAATCAGGACAAGCTCCGGTGGCTGGGTCGGCAAACAACGTTTGCTAGGAACCATTAATTCCCTCGTTCCTGACGCCCAGGGAGGAATAACCCCTGCGTACCGTGCGTCCTGGATGAAGCGACGCAAATGCCTGGGTTCCGTCTGCGCGTGCGCTTGCCTGGAACTCGTGGGCCTAGGCCATTGGGCCCTCGTCGCCACGTGAGCACGGCTTTTTTTTTTTTTTTTTTTCGGACTGACCCATTCCTTGGTAATAATATTGTGCAGGGTTGGAGGCTGCAGTGACTGTAGCAGAGTTT
Source organism: Peromyscus maniculatus bairdii (assembly GCF_049852395.1). Lineage (NCBI taxonomy): Eukaryota > Metazoa > Chordata > Mammalia > Rodentia > Cricetidae > Peromyscus > Peromyscus maniculatus. Next base: position 46,010,555 of record NC_134857.1, read on the forward strand.
GCCTTATTTATTGAATTCAGTGCATAACTTCCCGCTGGCACTTGCGTAACGCTTCTGCTTTGTGGGCCCGCCGGAGAGGTTACGAAGCTTTAGGATCAGGATGCAGCTGGCTTTGTACCCGACTAAATTGGAAACCCCGGTACCTTCTACACAGAACGAATGAGGCGGTCCAGTTTCCCAAACGTGATGGAATGAGTGTACGGGACCGCTAGGTGCACAGGGTGACTGAGATAAATTTCAGTCCGCTGCAGCATATTTTTATGCCCCTGGAAACTTCTAGAAGCCACCATTCTTGGCATCCAGGGTTATGCATTTTAAGTGGCCTTCCTTTCCTGTTATTTTTTTTTTTTTTAACGAATCCTTGGAAGCTCTTGGAGGTGGAAATGTTGAGATAATAGGTTTAGTATTTTCAGTGATGCCAAAGAAAAAGGTTTTCCAAAATTTTTATGAATCCGTAATTGGCCAGTTTTTAAACATCACTGCAAACATAATAATACATGCTTTCTTCAGTTTAAAGTGCTTTAAATTTTGTTGTGCATTTCTGCCTTTACATTTTCTCTTCTTTTCACAGCTTATTAACCACTTAGCTGACTCCTCATATTCTGTCTCCCTCCCTCCTTCTTCCTGTCCCCCTTCTTCCCCGTGTGAGTGTGTGTACATATGAGAGAGAGAGTACTTTGGGGCTGGAGTTATGTTGGTGAAGACGCAGTAAGCACTCACCTACTGAACCATCTCTCCAGCCCTTGCACCTGCACAGGAATTTGAGATTATTATTATTATTATTATTATTATTATTATTATTAATCTTTTTTGTTGTTTTGAGACTGGGTCCTCCATCACACTGTAGCTCATAGTGGCCCATATAACCCAGGCTGCTCTCAAATTTATGGCCATCCTCCTGCCTTAATCTCCCGAGTCCTGGGTTTGTATAAACGAGCCACCACACCTAGTTTAATATATTTAAATAACAGAAAATGGCAACCGTGACGTCTTTTAATCTTTGTTAAAGAGAAGAATAGAGCTGGATGTGGTGGTGCATGCTTGTAATCCAAACTAGTCTATAAACGAAGTTCCTGGCCATCCATAACTACATAGCAAAACTTTGTCTCAAAAATTGGAAGAGTAGGGGGGAAGCCGGCTGAGCGGCCTTGGCATACATCTTTAATTCCAGTACTCAGGAGGTAGAGGCAGGCTGTATCTCTGAATTTAAAGTCAACTTGGTCTACAGAGCGAGTTCCAGGACAGTCAGGGCTACACAGAGAAACCCTGTCTCAAAAAACAAACAAAAAATAGGAAGAAAAAACAGTTTACAGTGTTATTATCTAAGTAAGACCAAAGGTCTCAATTTATTTATTTTTCTTTATTTTTGCAACAAGGTCTTACTGTGTGGTCCTAACTGGCCTGAAACTCACCTTATAGACCAAGCTGGACTTGAACCCAACAGAGATCCACCGTCCTCTGACCTGAGGGCCTGGGATTAAGGCATGGGCCACTCTGCCTGGCCCGCCTTTTTTGTTTTTTGTTTTGTTTTGTTTTGTTTTGTTTTGAGGAGGGATCTCATGTAGCCCATGCCAGCATTGAGCTTGATACATTCCTGTTAGGATGGTTTTGAACTCCTGATGCTTCTGCTTCCATTTCCCAGGTTCTAGCATTACTGGCATGTGCTGTCATTCCTGTAAAAGTCTCAATTTCATTGAATACAGAATAAGGTTTATCACATCCACTTTTGCATTGCAAGGGTTTCAGGAAGTAGCCTACAAGTCTGTGTTGGTTTGAATGGGAAAGGCCCCCACAGGCTCATAGATTTGAATACTTAGTCATCGATAAGTGGGACTGCTTAGGATTAGGAAGTGTGCCTTTGTTGAAGTAAGTGTTGCCTTCACGGAGGAAGTGTGTCACTGGGGGTGCACTTTGAGGTTTCACCAGTGCCTCTCTCTCTTCCTGCTGCCTATAGATCTGGATGTATAGAACTCTCAGCTCCTTCTCCATCACCTGTGTGCTGTGTTCCTGTGTGGCACCATGCTATCTGGCATACTGATAATGGACTAAAGTTCTGAAACTGTAAGCCAGCCCCAATTAAATGCTTTTCTTTATAAGAGTTGCTGTGGTCATGGTGACTCTTCACACCAATAGAACTTTGACTAAGACAAAAGCTGTGCATTGGTCAGGTTTTTGGTTTCTTTGTTTGAGGGGAAAATAAGTTTGCATTTCTATTTTTTTTCCTTTTACTTTGAGATTGAACCTTGAGCCCCACACATACTAGGCAAGAATTCTACAGCATTGAGCTAATCTTGTGTTGGGGGTATACTTGTATGTGAATGTGCTCATGAATGCATGTACATATAAAGACCAGAAGACAGCCTAGGGTGTTGTTCCTCAGGAGCTGTCCACTTCTCTCCTCCTACCCCATTTTGAGACAGAGTCATATTGGCCTGATATTCACCAAGTAGGCAAGCAATTTCATTGAGTTTTGTAAGATAATACATAAATACTAAAAACATAGGAAGTAGATGCCTATAAGTAGCTTCTAGACTAATAGCCAGTCTTATTTAGATCTCACTTTTTCACATGTACTAGTGGTGTGTGTGTGTGTGTGTGTGTGTGTGTGTGTGTGTGTGTGTGTACTGTGTTTACTTTTAAGTGCTATTCCTGTTTGATATCATACCTTTACAGTTTCACTGACTCTCTCTCCTCATTCTCTGGAGTTCCTAATGTTTTCCTGACTATATTTATGTCATTTGAAAAATTGTAAAGTAGAATCATATAATATGTGACCTTTGGGATCAGGTTCTCCACCTCCCAGCATTATTATCCTTGAAACCCAAATAAGATGTTTATATATCAATAGATATATCATGTGTCATCTGTAGATATAAGATGTTTATAAATCAGTATCATCTGTAGATATTATATTTGTTCTTTTTTAATTATAACATTCATTCTTTTTTCTTTCCTTTTTTTTTTTTGGTTTTTTGAGACAGGGTGTCTCTGTGTAGTTTTGGTGCCTGTCCTGGATCTTGCTCTGTAGATCAGGCTCGTCTCAAACAGAGATCTGTCTGGCTCTGCCTCCCAAGTGCTGGGATTAAAGGTGTGCACCACCACTGCCTAGCCAATAATCATTCATTTTATGGGCGCCACATCAGTGGAGTTTTTGTTTGAATTGTTTTGAGACAGAGTTTCACTGTGTAGCCCAGACTGACCTCCGAAATGGTAGAGTCAAATGAACAAGATAATTTATTCTAATTTTTTTTATTCTTTAACAATACCTTACATGTATATAATGTATCTTGATCATATCACACTTTCCCCACTGGAACTTCCTCCCACCTTTTTATCTTCCCTTTTTTAGAGCTCACTGATTCCGGCTAGTGTTGTTACCTGCATGTGCATGGCTTTGGGGCTAACCACTGGACATGGGCAATCTACCAGCAGCCATACTCTGGAGGAAAAGTGACTCTTCTCCCAGCAGCCGACACCTGTCAACAACTCCTAAGTTAGAGGTGGAACCTTCTGAGTCTCTCGCCCATCCATGCTGTAACGTTGACTGGGTTGACCTTGTTCAGGTAACCATAGCTGCCGTGAGTTCATGAGTGTAATGGTGGCATGTTCAGGAGACAGCGTTTCTACCATCCCCCAGCTCTTACATGGGACCTGAGTCTCGTTGGGGTGGCAGGCAATGGTTAGTATGAATGTCTCAGTCAGGGTTGAGCACCCAACAATCACGTGTTTTCAGCACTTTGATCAGTTGGGTCTGTGTATGGACTGCTGTCCACTGTAGAAAGAAGGTTCTGGGACTGAGGTTGAGGGTAGCACTAATCTATGGAAATAATCATAAATATTAAGAAAGTAGTTTGACATGTCCATTTAACAAAACAACAGTAATGAGTTTCCCCTCCCAGGACCTCTGATCTCTCCAATGATGGGCTTTTGACTAGGCTTTCAATAGTAGGCATGAATTTCCTTTTATGGAGTAGACAGCGAATTTAATCAGTAAGTAGCTGGTTAGCCTATTTATTTATTTACTTTTTTGTTGTTTAGACAAGACCTTATTTATTTTAGAAAGGGACTCATATAGCCCTCAAACTCACCGTGTAGTCAAGGATGGCCTTCAACTACCAAGTTCTGGGATTACAGATGTGCCATTATGCCTGGCTTTTATCAGTGTCTTAAATAATTTCTTCCAAATTGTAACTGGAGTTTTCTCCAGTCCTGCCTGGGCCTTCAGCCACTCAGACCCACATAAACACACAGAGATGCTCCTATTAATTAAAACTATTTGGCGTAATGGCTCAGGCTTCTTGCTAGCTAGATCTTACACATAAATTAACCCATAATTCTGATTTATGTTTAGCCACGTGTCTTGCTACCTTTTCCCAGTTTTGCCTTCACATCTTGCTTCCTCTGTGTCTGGCTGGTGACTCCTGACTCAGCCTTCCTCTTTCCAGCATTCTCCTCTCTGCTTATCCCACCTATACTATACTTCCTGCCTGGCTACTGGCCAATCAGCATTTTATTTATCAACCAAATCAGAGCAACATATTCACAGCATACAGGCTGATATCCATAGCACCAAATATTATTCCTTAGCTATAGTACTGATTTCTCTTTAGTGGTTATGTTGTGGGAATCTCTCTTGAATAAGTACTCAGATACCAGTAAGAGTAGAAAAAAGATGTCACCAAAGCCAGGACAGTTTCTGAAAGCCCTTGGTATGGGGTCCAGTTTGCATTTTCATTTTATATACATTTTATATTCTAAAACCACAAGGTGAAGTGAGCAAGCAATCGAGATTTCGCAGGAGCCTGCTTGGCACTCAGCTTGTTGTTTCCTAAAGACATATATTAGAGTTGACAGGTGTAAGCTTTTGTGGTCAGGTTGTTAAAGGTAATGACCTATTGTGTTTTAGCTGTTTCTCCAGGTTCTTCTGCTCCAGGTGTCAAAGTGAAGCACACAAGCAGTGCTAATAATTGGCCTTCTCTGCCTTATTTTACTTCAGTTAAATTATCATTCTATTGAATGTTAATTTTCTGTACCCTACTAAACAAAAATACAAACAACAGGGGAAAATTACTAGTGCAATATTTTAGGTAAAAGTTTTGTATTTATCTAATTCCATGTTTGTATGCATAATGTTTTGTATATAATTTTGTTTTTCAATGGACAGTGATAATATAAAACAAACAAAAAAAAAAACAACCTTCTAATTAAAAAAGCCTACAGCCAGATGTGGTGACACATACGTTGTAATCACAGCACTGAAGAGACTAAGGCAAGAGGTTCATAAAATGCAGGCTAGCCTGAGCTACATAGTGAGTTCTGAGATTACAGGCCTGCATCACTATACCCAACTCAGTCGTTTCTATAAAGGCATTAATTCCTTTCCTGGAAGCTCCATTTCATGACCTAGTCACTTCCCAAAGGCTCTACATTCAAAGATAAGGGGTTAAGTTTAAGGGTATTAATATGGGGTATCATAATCATTCTACTTCTGCTTCCTCAGTTCATCTCCTTCTCACATACAAAATATACTCATTACATTCCAGTTACCCGCCCCCTCCCATCCTACTTTTTATGGCATCAACTGTAAATACAAAACCTCATCTAAATATCTTTTAAATCAGATATGGGTAATGTGGTAAATATTGATTGTCAGCTTGACAGAATCTAGAGTAACTAAAGAGGCACGCCTCTGAGCACACCTGTAAGGGATTCTCTTATAAAGCTAGTAGCTCCTGGGCATGCCTGTGAAGGATTATTTTGATTAGATTTCTTGAAGTAGAAAGCTGGATGAGCACCAGCATGCATCTCTTTCTGCTTCCTGACTGTAGATGCAACGTCACACCTGCTCAAGCTTCTAACACCAGGACTCCCCTCTTACGATTGATGCACCCTTGAACTGTGACCCAAAACAAGTCCTCTCTCCCTTAAGTTGCTTTTGTCAGGGTATTTTATCACAGCACCAGGTGATAAAGTTATATATATATATCATTAATTTTGAGGGAAATTGTTCCCCAGTTGTGAACCTATGAGATACATACTATAGATTTTCAAAATTCAGTTATGGAGCCCAACATGATGACTCATGCCTGTTGTCCCATAACTGGAGTTCCAGGACAGCCTTGACTACTGAGTAAGATCCAGTCTCAAGAAAAAAAATGAGTACAGTTATAGAGCAGGAATAGAGCAAATATCTCATATCTATAGAAATAGGAAAGAAAAAGATGGCAAGTCTAAGATAAGTACAAATTGCAAGGCACATTATATGAAATCTTGAAATCTTAAGGCTTGAGAATAATCCTTGTCTTGGTCACTGTTCTAGAGCTGTGAAGAGACACCATGACCATGGCAACTCTTATGAAAGAAAACATTTAACTGAGGCTGGCTTATAGCTTCAGAGGTTTAGTCTATTATCATCATGGCTTGAAACATGGCAGCATGTAGGCAGACACAGTGCTGGAGAGGAGCTGAGAGTTGTACATCTAAATGCAGGCAGCACAAAGAGAGAGACTCTGGGTTTGGAATGGGCTTTTGAAATCTCAAAGCCAACCCCCAGTGACATACTTCCTCCAACAAGGTCATACCTCCTGATCCTTTCAAACAGTGCCTCTCCCTGGTGACCAGGCATTCAAACCTGTGAGCCTATGGGAACTATTCTCATTCAAACCACCACACTCCTCTTGGCCTTTGGATTGTCCGTGGTGGAGTTCCTGCCCTTGCAGATCTACCTAGCAGAGACTTTTCCCCAGTGCTGTGCCAGGCAGCCTGGCCCTGCAACTTTGTGTGGAGGCTGTTTGTAGTCCAGGCTGGCCCTCAACATACTATTTGCTATGTAACTGAGGATAACCTTGAACTTCTTATCCTCCTGTCTTGTGTCCCATGGGCTAGGATTGCAGGCATGTACCACCACACCTAATTTAGGTAGTGCTGGGTATCAAACCCAGAGCTCTGTTCATGTTAAACCAGTATTTTACCGACTGGGTTATAGCCCTAGCAATATTTGGTCTTTTAAAAGAAAGATAAAGCCAAGTGTGGTGGTGGTTTAAGCAAAATATTCCTAAGGTCATAATTCATAAATATCCTGTTTCGTTGGTGGTGATGGTAGTGATAACATTTTTGTTTTGTTTTAAAATAGTATCTCTATGTAGACTTGTTGTATAGACCAGCTGGCCTCAAACTATAACACTTCTCCTGCCTCTGCCTTCTGAGTGCATACATTACAGCCATATACTAGCATGCCTGGCTCATAAATATCCAATTGCATTGCTGCTCACAATTTCCACGTTTTGCAGAACACTACACCTGATTGCTCTTTGCCAGTTTACTGCAAGGTTTGCCTCTTCTGGTAGTAATGGTTTTCGTTTCCATCGGAGACTTGCTCAGAATGCCCTTTGCTATATTTACACCAGCATTTTCTTCAGAATCATTGAAGTATTCTGTGGAAAGACTGACCCACTCTCTATAGCTCTTCTTCCTTTCTTTTTAAAATTATTTTTCATGTATGTGTATGTTTGTGTGTGTTTGATTGTCTGGGTGTGTGCCACATGTGTGTAGGTGTCCTCAGAGGCCAGAAGGTGGTATTAGATCCCCCAAACAGGAATTACGGGCCATTCAACCAATGTGGGAGTGAAAACAGACCCTTTCTGTAAGGGCAGCATAGGCTCCTATGCCCAGCCATCTCCCTGGCCCATCTGTGAGTGACAGATGGATAGCTGTCCTATAGAACTTGTGTATCCACTGACCTCTCACCCAAGACTGTCAGTTTCTAGGGAACTCTTGGTGGATGGACCTGTTTCCACTGAGAGTGCTAGCATCTCTTTGTGTGCACCTCGCAGCCTGAGCCAGCCTCCTGATAACCTGCACTCTGCTTGTCAGCGCTGGCCTTCCTGCTCACCACAGCTGTCTCTCTAGGCCTTCCTTACTCAGAGGCCAAACTGAGGCTCCCAAACTTATGAATGTTCCCTGATCTCAGGACTCAGACAGCTCAGCTTTTAAAGAATGCATCTCTTAAGTGAAATAACACGACAAGACGCCATTTCTCTCTGCTGCTGCCCTGTCTATAGGAGGGATCACTGTCTCACCAGATCTACAGCTGAATTTGAGACTTTCTCAGGGCTGTGTGGCTTCTCCTCGGGGGAGAGCTGCAGGGCTTTCATTTGGCTAGCCTCTTGCCTGCTTTGGGAAGCAGCTCCCCAGTCTCCTTTCTGTCCAGGGAGCTCTTTGGTTGTGTTTAGCTTACTTCTCTGCTTGTGCAATGTTACTTTTACTCTTAACTGTGTTTTCTTACTTCTTCTGTAGCTTTCTATGTAGCACAGGCTGATCTGGAACTCATGGCAACCTTCTCAGTTTCCCAAGTGCTGGGAATCTAGGCATGAGTCACCATGCTCAAACACTGGGCATTATCTTGTATTTAATTTTCTAGTCATCCTTTGCCTAACCAGAATAAACCTCAAGGATCAGTTTGGTCAGTTTAATTAACCAAGTGGCTTTTACCAAAATATTGATTACTCCACTTTTTTTTTTTTTTTTTTTTTTTTTTGTGATCACTGACATGTTTGATATGATACAGACTCCCTTGGCCAGTCTATAAATAACCAAAGGCAAATGGGTTATTTTGGACTATTTTAAAGAGCACATTGGGATGTATTAACTTCTTTTGTTATTTTTCTTGTAATCAGGGTGATTATGTTTCAGTTTAAAAAGTTCCTAATATTTCTTGAATTTAGAGGGAAATGTTAAAACAATGTTTGTTTTTTTTTTCCTCCCATTTATTAGCTACTAGAAATCCCAATAAGCTTTTATTTAGTTTACTGGAGAATTTTAACAGAAATATATATGTGGCTTCCTATGGCTTCTGAAAGGCTAGGGCACTTGGCTTAGAGAAAACATAGAAACCAAGGTCATTGAAATTCTAAATAGCAAGAAGTTGCAGCTGTGGGTTGCAGAATATTTTTCAAAAGCACAGAGTGTTTTATTGCCAGGCTTGTGGCCTCTGGTTTCTTTTTCCTGGGCTCCATTTCAGAAATTAATTCCACCATCTAGTGGCTTCTTCCTGTAATTTCCTGTTTGTGGATTTCTTTTCAGTAGTTCGCTATCATGTGAACTATAACTCAATATAGTATTTGGATTTTTAAAACTTAGTTTAGCAGGGCAGTATCATTTATTTAGGGTACCTCAGATAAAGGGGAAGGAGGCTTGGTATGATGGCATTTCCACTCGGGAAAAGCATCTAAGCCAATAGCAGTCTTTAGAGAAAGCAGGGTCATAATGCTCCCTTCTAGGCAACTCTTTGTATGTTCTGGATATTAAACCTCTGTCAGATGAACAGCTGGTAAAAGCACTGTCTCATTCTGTGGGCTTTTCTCTTCACCCAGTTGGTTGGGTTTTTGTTTGTTTTTTGTTTTTGTTGTTTTATTTTTGAGACAGGGTTTCTCTGCGCCTTTCCTGGAACTCACTCTGTAGTTCAGGCTGGCCTCAAACTCACAGAGATCCACCTGCCTCTCCCTCCCGAGTGCTGAGATTAAAGGCGTGCGCCACCCAGCTTTAGTTGGTTGTTTCTTCAGCTTCATTTCAAGAAGTCCCACTTGTCAGCAGGGCAGTGGTGGCACACACCTTTAATTTCAGCAGTCAGGAGCCAAGTGGATCTCTATGAGTTCACGGCCAGCCTGGTCTACAGAACGAGATCCAGGACAGGCACCAAAACAACATAGGGAAACCCTGTCTTGAAAAAAGAAGTCCCACGTGTCAATTGTTGGCCTTAATTTTCGGACAAATGAGGTCCTATCAGGAAGTCCTTTCCTACACCAATATCTTGTATGGTTCTGCCTGTGTTTTCTTCTAGCAGTTTTGGTGTTTCAGGTTCAAGTTTAGGTCTTTCATCCAATTGGAATTAGTTTTTGTGCAAGGTAATAAATAGGTAGGGGTCTAATTTCATTTTTCTTACATATGCACATCTGGTTTTCCCAGCACCATTTGTCTTTTCTCCAGTATGTTTTTGGCATCTTTGTTAAATATCAGATGGCTGTAGTTATGTGTACTCATGTTTGGGTCTTTGATTTTGTTTCATTGTCTACATGTCTATGTTAGTGCCAGTACCATACTGTTTTTTATTACTGTGACTCTAAAATATTTCTTGAGGTCTGGGATGGCAATCCCTCCAGCATTGGTATTTTTGCTCAGGATTGTTTTGGCTGCCTAGGGTCTTACATGGTTCCATTAACCATATAGTTTTTAAAGCACTGAGAAATTAGTCTGGGCTAGGATTATGGGTCATCCAATGAATAAATAGCAGAGAAACAATTCTGTGTGCAATCTCAGGCTAGATTGGAAGCGGCCACATAGGGACTCAGTGTAGTGTTTGCTCACGAAACCCTGGACTTCATCCTTGGTTTGCTAACAGAGAAGGAAATCAGACGAGACTATACAGCTTCTACCAGGAGTACTCTCCTGGGAATTCTGACCTAGTGCGGAGGAAATCTAGCTATCCTTAAGCAGTTTGAGAGAGAGGCCACAGAGAGGTGGCAATGCCCTGAGGGTCAGAGTGTTCCAGCCCTCAGGGGATGTTTCCAGAGCACAGGTATCAAAGGGGGGAGTGAGAAAGCCTTAGAATAGGTTATTCTAAGCCCCAGCCCTTGGGCCCCTTTATCTCAGGCCTAGTAGATAGCAGCCTTTAGACTGCTCTGATTGATACAATAAAGCAGAGAAAAGCTATTCACGATGAATAAACTAACTGCAGAAAAATTTCCCTTTAGTGACCAGGTTTAGGGGTATTGTTTTCATAAAGAAATAAATAACTGGATGCAATCACAGGCCAGTTATTTTGTGGAATGTGCCTGCATTTGATTCCCATTTCTTTCATTCATTTTGGACATCACTATTGTCACATTATGCTCATCTTACTTAGACCATCAAGTGACACATGGTACTGACTTATTGTGGGGGTGGGGGTGGATGTTTATACAAGTTGAAACTGTTCTATCGTTAACTACACTCTGGATTGTTCATACAGACCCACCAAGAAAACCCAGTATCATGGCATTGGAAAATTCAACTGTTCATTTTTCCAACCAAAAACAAAAACAAAAAACAAAAAGGTAAGTGAAACAGGGCTACTTGAGTGGCAAATTATTTACCGTGTCTTATTTTCTGGTTTGTAAAAGATGTGACAAGAACAATCCTTCTTCTCTATTCTCAACACACCGACCGTTAGAGTAATTTCTGGTGGTTCCAGTTTGCTCGATGCCACTGCCCATAACCTGAACCAGAGCCTGACAGCAGAGCGTGGCAATGTTAGTGTTTTATAATAGGTGGATAGTTGTTGAAAGGCTTTACTAGAAATGATCATTCCTTGTTTTTTTTTTGAGACAAAGTGTTGGGGACGCAAACTCGTGGCGATTCTCTTGTCTCAGCTTCCCTGGTGCTGGTATTCAGGAGTGAGCCAGGACACTTTGCTACACGTTGTTATTGTTTTCCTCAACCCTGATTCAGGCTTTCAGATAACCACTTCAAAGTAATACTAATCCTGATGGGTGCCAAGGGGCTAGCTGGAGGAACTACAGTTCCTTCCCTGAAAACAATTCTAATGAAAGCACTGTTTGCTATACTGAGCTCCAGGACCAGCCGGCTGGCGCAGCTGCCAATCAGGGCTGCTCTCAAACTCCCTTCTTTTACGAAATCCGGCAGGCGCTGCAGATCTGATGAACCTAAACCTTTGCCTCTCCAATGTCCTGCAACTGTGTCCTGGCTACCCAAAAGGCCCCTGGAGGCCTGCTCCCCTGTGCCACCAGCTGCCACTGAAGTCAGGTGGCCCTTCAGCGGAAGGGGCCTCCCGACTGGAGTTTTTCTTGTGGTGGCCTTGGTGACAAAGCCACGCTACGCCGAAGGCTCCTCCTAGCAGCAAGGCGATCGAGGCCGCAGCCGCGTGGCGAACGCTTTCCATTCCTGTAGGCTAGAGGCTCCCTTCCTCGGGCGACGGCGAGGGCGGGGCTTGGTTGGCCCCGCCTCCGTAGGCGGGCCGGTTGGCGGCGGCCGGACGGAAGCCGGAGGCGGGAGCAGAGCTCGCTCCGGCTGTGTTCTGGAGCTGCGGCGGCGTTCCGTGCTGCTGCTGTGCTGCACGCTTACCACAGTTAGCTGGTCCAGGCGCAGTGCTGCTCGCGTCCAGGCCTCGCTAGCGTCTCCGCCCGCGGCACCGATTCTTCCGGCGCCCTCCCGCCGCGACTGCCCAGATGGCTCTGTGCAACGGAGATTCCAAGGTCAGTCTGTGCTTGGGGTCCCTGCCGCCCTCAGGCAGCGTGAGCGAGACCTGGGAGACCGTCCGCGTCCCTTGGCCGGGGCAGCGGCGCTCGGCGAGTCGCAGCCTGGCCTGCGGCGCGGCTTCCCGGTATCGGAGGCACCTTTTTGGCTTTGCTAGTGTGAGAGATACGGGTGGCGGGAGCGACCCCCGCGGTCGCGGTCGCCGAGTTCCAGCTCAGAGGCGACCGGGCCTTGGGCCCCGGTTCTTGGGGATGCCGAGGCCCTTAAGCCGCAGGGCAGGATCGGAGCCTCGCGTGCGGCGGTCGCGCTGGGCGGCCTGTGGTCTTCTCACCCGCCTGGGTGAGGGCCTCGCTGTTTCCCGCCGCGGTGGGCCCTAGCGAGCCCCGCTGACCGCAGCCTCTCTTCCTGGTCCCAGATGTGCTCCGTCGCCCGGTTCTCCCGCCATCCTCGGAGGGGAAGGGTGTGTGGCCAGGTTCCGTTCCTGCGCACCCTGCCTCGTGTTTCACGTGCTAGTTTTGGGAGACCCGTTTTCCCGCTTCTGGGGACTCTGGCTGCGAGCCGAGGTCTCCCCGGGTGCTGGAAAAGTTGACTAACTGTGTGAGCCAAAACGCGAGAGCGTTGGGCCGTTGATAGGCTTCCCGTCGCCTCCAACTCCCAGCCTTATTCGACCTCTTTCTCGCCCAGCCTCCGAATTGGCCTCCTTTCCCTGCCGAGTTAAAGTCGTCTTTGGTCCGGAGGTCTTTAATGACCTTCACAAAAGCCAGTTTTGTCAGCGGGAAACTGCAGTGTTGAAATGCTATTTACTTGAGCGAGGTGTACAGTCACCCTCTGCGTTGTTGTGGCCTAAAACTGGTTAAATTTCTCTTCGGGTGTATGAAACGCCAAACTTTGGAGTGGGGCTCGGTGTTCTACAGCCAGGCGTAATTTCAATACTGTTACAAAGATGGAGCTTAAGTGTCACGACTTCGTGAATGGCTGTTAATACTTAGAAATCGTTCAAAACCTGCATTGAACAAATGAATAAACATTGTGAGGTAGCTCCTGTATTCCCAAACCCAGCACCTGACATGCTCTGAAGAGTTAATCTCATATATCTATGTACAGTTGTCTTTAATTTTGAACCTTACAACTCAGGGGAAGAATACATTTTTATGGCTCATGAATCAGACCGAGGTATTAGAAGAACACAAGCCTGCTTTACAAGCTATGAAAAATACATTCTGCAATCGAGAAGAGTATTTTCACAAAATACTCACATCAGAAAGTTAAAATTTCAATTTTCAAATGATCTCAACAGTATAAGCATAATTTTATAACTTTTTTAAGAGGAGATTTTGATCATTGTGGGTTTTTTTTTGTTTGTTTGTTTGTTTTTGTCCCCCCCCCCGCCCCCCCCCCCGGTTTTCCGAGACAGGGTTTCTCTGTGACTTTGGAGCCTGTCCTAGAACGCGATTTGTAGACCAGGCTGGCTTTGAACTCACAGAGATCCGCCTGCCTCTGCCTTCCAAGTGCTGGGATTAAAGGTGTGCACTACCACTACCCAGCTCACAAGATATATTTGAGTGTGAGGTGAATTAGCTAAATATTATTTCAAGGTCATGGGAAGGGGCGGGGAGCAGCTTACAGCTTGTCTATAACTCTAGTTCCAGATGATTCAATGTCCTCTTCTGGGTCCCCTATGGACACTGCATGCACATGGCACAGACATTACATGCAGGCAAAACACCCTCCTTATACAAATTTAAAAATAAAGTGAAAAAAACAAAACAAAAACTAATTCTTAAGCTGGGCAATTAGAATTAACCATCACAGATGTTATCCCAGCACCTTCAAGGCAGAAACAAGATTATCAGCCGAAGACCAGCCTCCTCTACATGCACAAACTTTTAAATTTTGTTCAAAAAATGTTTAGGAGTGTTTTGTCTGCATGTGTGTGCCTGTGTGGAGGCCAGAAAAGGACACCAGATCCCCTTGGACTGGAATTACAGACAGTTTTGAGCTGCCATGTGGATGCTGAAAATTGAATCCGGGTCCTCTGGAAGGGCAGCTAGTGCTCTTAACCACTGAGCCATCATCTCTCCAGCCCCTGTTTTTAGAACTTTAAAAAATTCTGTTAATTTATGTAAATGGGTTTTCTGGTTGGCTTTTTGTTATCTGGGAAGGTGGAACTCCAGCTGAGAAAATTACCCCCCACCCCCCATTGCCTTTGGGCAGGTCTGTAGTGTAGTGTATTTTTTTTTTTTTTTGTTAATGTGTAGGAGAGCCCAGCCTTGTGCACAGTACAGCCCTGGAGCAAGTGGTCCTTGATTTGTAAGACAGCATGGGGAGCAAGCAGTGTTCCTCTGTGGTTCTGTTTCAGTTCCAGACTCCATGTTCTTTCCTGCCTTGAGTTCCTCCCTGACTTCCCTGATGATGGACTACCCTCGTAAGCTGAAATAAACCCTTTCCTTTCCAAGTTGCTTCTGGTCATAGTACTTTCTTACATACAGCATTAAAAAGCTAAGGAACCGATGTTTTGTTTGTATGTATGTTGTTTGCACTCCCATTACTTACTTAGATGTTTGCCAGTGGAGGCTAGAACAGGGTATCGTATCCTCGGAACTAGAATTATAGATGGTTGTGAGCCACAATGTGGGTTCTGGGAACTGAGCCTGGATCTTCTGCAAGAGCAGCCAATGCGATTCTTAGTGGCCGAGACATCTCTCCAGCCCCAGTGTATAAGGTTTTGGAAACAGGGTTTCACACTATAGTCCAGGCTTGCTTGGAAATCATGGCAATCCTCCAGCCCCAGTTTCTTTTTTCCTATTTTGGTTTTTCAAGACAGAGTTTTGTGCCTTTCCTGGAACTCTTGTAGACCAGGCTGGCCTCAAACTCACAGAGATCCGCCTGGCTCTGCCTCCTGAGTGCCCGGATTAAAGGCGTGTGCCACCACTGCCTGGCCAGTTCCAGTTTCTTGAATGCTGGGCTGGGATTAGGAGTGTAAGCCACAACACTCAGTTAACCTTTTAAAACTTTTTAATATACTTGCTACAGACAAAAAAAATGTAGTATGGGCTTAGTTTCCAAAAAGGCCTGTATGAACCAAATGAGAGTGCCTTTGGAGTGGGCCAAATTTTCACCAAAAAAAGTCTCTTTTGTATCTGTGCTCCCATACAATCATAATTCAATAGGATTTTTTTCTAATCCATGTAGTTTTTTTTTAAATCATAATGGGAGAGGAACTCAAAGCCTTGAATATGTTGGCTTTTCTTCCCCTTTTCTTTCATCCCCAACCCCTTTGTTTTTTGAGACAGCATTTCACTATGTAGCACTAGCTGTCCTGGAACTCAACTCTGTAGATCAGGCTGGCCACAAAGTCAGAGATCCGCCTGCCTCTGGCAGTGCTGGCATTAAAGGTGTGGGCCACCGCCTGGCTGCTTTTCATTTTTTTTGCTTGCTTACATTTAAGTTTCTCTTATCTTGTATTAATTGTGGAGACTTTGTACTATTGGGGACTACGGGGTCCAGCCCCTCAGTAGTCCCCTCCCAGGGTCCGGAAAGAATCTACAACCAGCTGATAATTAATCTTTGATGAAAAGAAATGAATCTATGTACACAAAACTCCTTAGTCCATATACTTTATTATTTTGTGTGAGTTCTTTATCTACACAGCTTCAGTTCTGTTCTTGTGCCTAGCTCCCCCTTACATGATTTCTCTCTGTATTCATCTACTGCTCCCTCTAAGTTCTATTTTAATTCTCTTGTCTTAAATTCTGCTTCACCTAGGTCCTTTTCATCTCGTTCTTACCCAGCTAGTTCTTTCCTATCTGACTCTTCCTCATTCATCTTCCATCTCGTCCACACGTACTCGATGGTCAAAATCCTCCTTATTCCTCCCTGTTCTCCATCTCTCTGTCCTCCCCAAGTCTCTCCAGTGTCCACTTATAAACCCAAGCAATAGCAATCCCCTGGTCGAGCCGGGTCACCAGGCTTGAATTCTACGGGGTCATAAAGGTAGGTAAGAATTTTCCTCAGGCAGTGACCACCAGGCTTCCAGGGTCAAATGGAGGGGTGTTAAGAATCACATAAAGGGACATTAATTGTTAATCATTATTTGCAACCCAAAAGGGAAGTGACCAATGGGGAAATGAGTTAACTAAAGGCTAAATTCAGGTAATATCTAAGAAGAGGGTGCTCCACTATAGTTTTAAATGTGATTGGTAGAAAATGTTAAGAATCTGTAAATTGCTAGGTCAATGGGAGAAAATAAAACTGCTCTCTTTTTTCCTGTGGCTCCTATCTGTCCAAGCTATCTGCCGTTTTTTTTCCTGCAGGGTGAGGGAAAGTGTGCTCAGTTGCTAGGCAACCTGTGTACAGCTAGATGCCTCTGGTGATAGTTAAAGGGAGATCTGGAACTAGAGGTAAGATTTGGGAAAGGAAGAAGTTAAGCTTAATTGGCACATCCACCAGGCCTTCTTAAACAGGGAGTCTGGATGCTTAAGTCTTTTCATAGAGAGTATGGAGGTATCTCTGATAAGGTACTTTCCTCCAACTGGGGATGGACCTGACCGGATGCTGCCAATGATGATAATTACAGGGAGACTTGAACTGGCTCAGGGTTCTGGCTGAGCATAGCTGTCAGAGCAGAAGGTTATCTAACTATTCCTAGAAGTGGTTAGGTAAGGAGTTAGAGGTCTATAAAGTTAGTAAGGCTGTAAGAAAGGAGGGTCCGAGCAAAATTGTGTAAAGCTATTACTTAAGGTCCACCTGACCTAGGCAGTGTCTCCTTGTGGAATTTACCTTAAATCAGGAGACTAGCATGTGGACTGTTATTACTACTAGTCCTTGAAAGTGGCTAGGGGAGATATCTGATTCCAGAGGAAGCTTTTCCTGAGGCTGTTCTTTCAAATACCTTGAATATGTCCAGAGAGTGATCAGTCCACACTGTTAGCCCTTCTTAGGGAAAAATCAATTGGGAAACCTATAATGACACACGATTTTCATAACAGAATATAGCTGATATATAACAAGCCAAGTAACACCAAAAGCTCCTTGGGATTTGGCTTCCTCTGAAGGAATTCCTTGATCCCTCCAGGTAGTGACTTTGCCATAACCAGCTGAGCTCTTATGATATATTCCTGTGGGCCACAGCATTTTACTTTAGAGAGACTGAAGGGGTGTGAAGGGAGAGGTCTCATGTATCTTAGGTTGTCCTTAACTTCCTCCTGCCTTCACTTCCTGAGGGTTGGAATTGCAAATCTGTGAACCCACCCCCAATTGGTTTTTCACTTCTTGGATAATTGTTCTAGGTGCTCTCCCCACCATAGTGAATTGTGTGAGACCAGCTCCCACATTTATTTCCCCCAGGGACTCTTGAGGAGTGAGGGGTAAGAGATTTAGAAATTTAGAGTGGAGAGAAACAACAGATAGAAACACAGGATAGCCTTGGGTGGGCCTGGATCCTTATCCACCAACCCAGAATATTATTTAAAAGGGCTTTTTATAACAATGCCAAGGGGAGGAGCCAAAGACCTCCCCCTTGCTAGTTAAAGCCAAGTGTAGACTCTTCCAAACACCTGGTACTCAGGCCTTTGGTCCAATCATCCTCTTATGCAGTCCTGCTGGGTATAGCCACTAGGAAACCTAGGTGGACTCCAACAGTAGATGCAGTCTTTAAAAACATGTTTGAATTAATTTGTTATTTATATACAGCAGTGCTGATTTTACCCAGGTAACAATGCCTGGCCACAGGTGTTCAGCAAATGATTGATGAAATGTTATATTTTTTACTGTGTGTGTATATGCTAGACCAATAAAAGGCGCCTCACATTCCAGACAATCTACTGAACTACGTCTTCCACTTTGTTCCCCTTGCTTCTTGTCTTCCTTTCTCCCGGCCCCTTCTTGTGATCCTCTCTAACCCCAGGTCTTGAACATGCTAGTCAGGTACAATCTTAGCTCAGCATTGTGATTTTGTAGCAAGCAAACTGGCTCTTAGATTTGAATATTGGCTCTCTTAAATGACTCTGGTATAGAGTTTCACTATCTAATACCATTGAAGATTGAGGGTGAGTTATTCATTGTGACAGCATCTTTTGGTTTGTGGAGATAGGTGATAGTTTGGAATTTTTTTAATTTAAAATTTTATTAAGATTATATGTATTATGTAGTAACCTGTACAGATCTTCAAGTATATAGGTTGAATTTTGATAGTAAATGTCCTCACCAACCACCCCAGTAGTTGTATATAAACATTTCTATCACTCCGGAAGTTCCTGCACACTCTGACAATAATCTGTAGTGTTGCCTATATAGTCGTATATTGGTTGCAGATGTCCTCACCCAGTGCAGTGCATTGTTAAATGTGGTGATGTATATGCCAGTGGTTTGTTTTTTAAGTTTTACTTTATATGTATGGGTGTTTTGCCTGCATGAGTATCTGCACTGCATGTGTGCCTGGTAGTCATGGCGGCCAGAAGAGGGTGTTGATCCCCTGAAACTAGAGTTGGAGCTGATTGTGAGTTGCCATGTAGGTACTGGGAATTGAACCTGGGTTCTGTGGAGGGACAGTCAGTGCTCTTAACTACTGATTCATCTCTTTAGCCTTTATTCTCTTTATTATTGTGGTTTTTACAATATATGTATATCTCAGGATTTGTCTTGTCCATTCATAATTTGATAGCCATTTGATTTTTCTGCTTAATTTGAACTGCTTCGACAGGATAGCTTTGAGTAGGTGTTGATGCTTCCCATTTCTCGGGTTGGGATATATAGGTTCCAGTGCTTAACAGATGCACATCCTGGCACCTGTAGCCATCCAGTGTTGGTTGGTTGGTTTTTGAGGCTGAGTCTCACGAGCATGGACTGGATTTGTAGTTGAGGATAGCTTCGAACTGCTGTTCTTCTTGCCTACACCTCCCAAGTGCTAGGATTATTTATAGATGTGTACTACTACACCAGGCTAAAACAAGATTTAAAGACAACAAAAACCTTTGAAGCTAGGCGTGGTGATGACCATGCAGATAATCTCAGCATGTAGACTGGATTTAATAAGGTTGGAATTTTATTTTGTTTTTATTTTGAAACAAGGTTTAATGTAGCCTAGGCTAGATGCCTGCTATATAGCTGAGGATGACCTTGAAGGACCGAGCCATTTGCTTTCCATCACTCTTCATCACAAAGTTCTGTTTATGCCACACTGGGGATTGTGTTGTACTGGAGATTAAACCCAAGGATTCTGCATTCCAGGCAAGAGATCTATCAACTAAGCCTCATCCCTAGCACCTAAGTTGGATTTTCTTTTTTAAGTGAAATAAAAGCTGTTTTCAGTTATTTAATGTGACATGTTCTCAGTTTATCTGCTGAGCTTATTACCCTGTGGAGTGTAGGATATTCTGGCTTACCTCTAGAAGTTCTAGTTCCTCTAGGTGATTCCTCCTCCTGCTTGATGTCTTTCTTTCCTGAGTTAGCCTCTTTTTTTTTTTTTTTTTTTTCTGAGTCAGCCTCTTATTAAGAGAGAAAGAAACTAAAGTCTGCATTACATTTTAATGTCCAAAGCTAAAGAGTCTGTGTGTAGTGGGGCTGGAGAGATGGCTCAGCTCTGAAGAGCTTTTCCTGGCTGCTTCTAGAGGACCCACGTTCTACTCCCAGTATCCACATGGCAGTTCACAACTGGCTAAAATCCATCCTCTTCTGACCTTCTCAGGCACCAGGCGTGCACATGGTGTACATACATTTATGCAGGCAACACTCTCATACAAATTTAAAAAAAATTGAAAGGGAAAAAAGAGGAATTCAGTGTGATGTATATCATAAGGACCAGGTTACAAAGCCACATCCAAAGTCTCACCAACATGACTAACTAAACAAGACCTGAACAATGAACAAGGAAAACACCAATAGACATGCTAACTCACAATGCCTGAATCTCAGACAAAGAACTACAGGCAACTAAGGAATTCTGAAAGCAGGTGAAATAGTCTTCCTTAGGAAAGAACACAGACATTGGCCTTGAAAACATAATAAATACAAATTACATTATATGGACTAATCAGATTGTACTCATATATTTAGGGGGGGGGACTCGCTCTCTCTCTAGGGGTCTCTCTCTCTCTCTCTCTCTCTCTCTCTCTCACACACACACACACACACACACACACACACACACACACACCAAGAAAAAGACCATTAACTTGAAAGAGAGCAAGGGTTGGACACATGGGAGGGTTTGGAAGGGAAGGGGGAAATGATATAATCTTAAATTATTTTTTATTTTTATTTCATGTGCATTCATGTTTTGCGAATGTATATAAGTGTGAAGGTTTTGGATACCCTGAAACTAGAGTTACATACAGGTGTGAGCCGCCATGTGGGTGCTGGGAATTGAACTCAGGTCCTCTGGAAGAGCAGACACTGAACTACTTAACCACCGAACCATCTCTCCAGCCCCTTAAAAATAAATTATTAAAAAAGACAAGGTTACAGAGCTAACTATAAACATTTTTTACAGTTTTGATTAAACTGTATATTTCTGGTATATACGATTATGAAAAACAGAATCAAAATTTCAGAAAGGCATTTGATACTTTTTTTTTAAACAATGCTATGGATCAAACCAAGGGCTTCATATGTGCTAGGCAAAGTGCTACACCACTACGCTCTATAGTGATTTTTCTTTTTCTTTTTTTTTTTTGGTTTTTCGAGACAGGGTTTCTCTGCGTAGCTTTGCGCCTTTCCTGGAGCTCACTTGGTAGCTCAGGCTGGCCTCGAACTCACAGAGATCCACCTGGCTCTGCCTCCCGAGTGCTGGGATTAAAGGCGTGCGCCACCACCGCCCGGCTAGTGATTTTTCTTTAAATGTTACTATGACATATCAGTTAGCTATAGTCACAGGAATGGTAATTAATAGTCACAAAAATAAGGAACTTGAAACTATCATTATTCCTCGTTCAGAAATTTGTGGGCCACCTTTCCTTGTCTAGCCCCACTTTATCTTGTCTACTCCAATGCTAGTAAGCTCTTCATGTTCTCTTAATGGTGGCAAAAGTATAAGAGCCAATTGTGGACATTTAAGACTCAGCACAGTGTTGTTTCTGCTCTCAAGACATTGGCTCAAACAATCCTCATGCTTAGTGCCAAAGGTAAGAAAATATCAAGAAGAGGTCTGACTGAGGTCAAGTGCCAGGTGGCATACATAACAGGGAATGGTTTAGAATGAGGACCAGAATGAGTCTGGGAAATTATAAACAAAAGCACACGTGAAGAACCTAATGAACCCTTGGGTCCCTCACATCTGGGTCCTCTGGCAGAGCAGCAGACACTGTTAACTACCGAGCCACCTCTAGCCCCTCCTTTGTTTTCCTGTAACTAAAAACATATGTTTTGGGTTGGAGATGGCTCAGTGGGAAAAATGCTTGCCACCCAAGTATGAGACTCCCACAAGTTGTCCTCTGACCTTCACGTGTGCATGTGTGCACACCTACACACAGAATAAATACAAGAATGTGAAAAAAAGTGATTCATTAAAATAGTTGTAATAGAAATTCATGCATTAGGTACTGTGATAAAGGAGGCAGAGATAATGATCTCAGATCCTGTGTAATGCACTACTTACTGTACTTGGATGTCTGACTTCTGGTACCAACACCATTTCCTAAAGCTACTCCATGCATTATGTAAGATGAGCTGTGTTGCCGTCAACTACAGTTAGAATCATATGAATAAACTAAAACACACCAGGGCAGAATATAATCCTTTAAATAGATCCAGAAAGGTTTGTTTAGACAGACTTTTGTGTGGATATGTCCCAGTCCATCCTCAGACTCCCTTCAAACTCAGTGTGTAGCTGAGGATGACCTTGAAACTAATGATCTGCTATTACAAAGTACTGGCATTATAGATTTGCTGTGTGTATGCAGAGTACTGGAATTAAAGACCTGAGCCACCATGAATAATTAACTAGAATAGTTTCTGCAATATGTTAAAAGTTTAAAAATCTAATTACTAAACCAAACTTGACTGTGAATAGTACAGACTGAATAGAACAGAGCTTGGAGGGAAAAGAACTTGCTTTCATTACTGGGTGCTGTTTTTTTTTTTTTTTTTTCCATCGATACCTTAGTTGTTGAAAACGGTTGGATAAGAAAGTTGGTAGCCAGCTGTGGTTCAGTTTCTAGCACCTATGTCATATAGTTCACAAGCTGCTACTCCCTCCATTCAGGGGCTCTGATGCCCCTTTTTGGCTGTCTGGGCACCTGCACACAGGTGGCACACACTTATAGTTTTCTGTTGTGCTGGCTTCTGGGGTCTAAACTCAAGTCTTCCTGCTTCTGTAGCGAGTGCTTTGGCCATGGACCCATCTCCCTAGACCAACAGTGAAGTCCTTTTAAAAGACAACTAGAGTACATTGTGTACATTTTACACTCAGTCCCATTAATTAGCACCTTCCTAAGTTTTTACCAAGAGCAAGTAAACAGACTTTTTAACATTACAGGAAGTTTTTGTTTTACATGGTACTGATAAGCAAACCCCCCGCCCCCCACATGGTTTCTCTGTGTAGCCCTGGCTGTCCTGGAACTTGCTCTGTAGACCAGGCTGGCCTCAAAACTCACAGCGATTCAACCACCTGCCTCCACTTCCAGAGTGCTTGGATTAAAAGTGTGTGCTGCTGCTGCTGCTGCTACCAGGCCAGAACAATTTTTTTGATTGGATTTACAAAGAGTTTTAATTAACTGGTTTGGATTTCAGTTATCATATGTTAACTGTGGTTACATAAAGTACAAACTTCATTGTCAGTTAAAAAATGACTGCATAACTGATCATGACCAGTCACATCTTTTCTTTGAGAATCTGCTGAAAGTGGTGAGTAGTTACTGTACACTGTGTTACTTTGTCTCCCGGTGATAAGCCTGTAGGACATTTTTACAAACACAGAGACAGCCAAAAGAGAAGAAAGTGCATCAAGATATAAAAATCCACCCATACTCTGGTTTTTTAGAGTTCATTCTTCTGTGAAGCACTCTTTGAATTTTTAGATAGACTGTATTAAGATGGGGTTGTATTGTTTTCTTTTCCTCCCCCCCCCCTCCCGTTTTGTTTTTCCAAGATAGGGTTTCTCTGTGTGTAGCCCTGGCTTTCCTGAAACTTTCTCGGTAGGCCAGGCTGGCCTCGAACTCAAAAAAATCTGCCTGTCTCAGCCCCCTGAGTTCTAGGATTAAAGGCGTGTGCCATCACTGCTCGGCTGATTGGGCTATATTGTAAATGCAGTCCCTGCATGGATTTCCAGAGCACATGCACATTTAAAAAATATTTCCTTAGGTAAATTTGAAACACACATATAAAAAGAAGAAACCAAGATAATATACTAGATTAAAATAGCACACTGGATTTATCATCCAACTTGATTTTAGAACATGGAAAATTTTGTTGCATCCATGCCTACTCCACCTACTTTTGCATTATTTTCCAGGTGGCTATTTCATAGCACATTTGTTCTTGTTTCCTTCTGTTACTATGATAAGGCATTCTGACCACAAGCAACTTGGTAAGGAATAGGGTTTACGTTCCAGGTCTCAATTCATCATTGAGGGAGTCAAGGCAAGAAGCAGGAGGAAGGCTGCTTCTTTCTCTGGCTTGCTTCTTACTCTCTGACTTCTTTTCAAACTGTGTTTGGCTAGCTTTGTTAGCCCAGGACCACCTGCCTAGTTATGGATGGTATCTTTACTGTGGGCTGGGCCATCCTTAATGAAGTAGTCCTCTGACAATGCCCCAATTGAGAAGCTGACAGACAAAATCAGATACAGGCAGTTGAGGTTCTTTCTTCCCAGGTGACTCTAGGTTATGTTAAGTTGGCTGTAAAAACCAAACAGCATCTCTGTTTTGCTAAATTGCTTTCTAGAAGTGTTAAGATTTTATGCTTGACAGGGATAAAAGTGAAAAACTTAAAAATGTCAGTATTCTAAGTTAGGTATGTCTATTGCGAAAGATTTTAGTTAAAGTGAATTTCCCCATACTTACACTCTAGCAGCACGTTTTAGTCACCTCATTAATATGCTTCACAGAGAATGAATGCTATGCCTATTGGGGCAACATATAGAGGAGGCATAAGTAATAGGAATACCGGCATAACAGGCAGGAATCAGGATTTCTAGCAGGACAGGACTGTTTGCTGTTCCCCTCTGGATCGTTTACATAAAGCACATTAGCAAGAGTGACCACATCAGTCAGTTACTCATCTTCATGTGTCCATGTGTGGGCCTGTACCAACATCTTCCACTCAAAAGAAGTTCTGAATCCATAGCTTGGAAAGGCAACGTAAGTTAACAGGTTGCATTTCTGGGTGGTCTTGGATCTAACAGTGAGTCCCTATTTTTTAAAAGGTGTAATTTAAAAAGAATTACTTTTATTTTGTGTATGTGAGGACACAGTGTACTGGCCTTGAACTAATAAAAACAAAGACCTGCCTGCTTCTGTCTTCTGAGTACTGGGATTAAAGGTGTGCCCCACCACCTCCCAGTCCAGAGGGCAGAAAATTTGTAGGAATTACTTCTCTCCTACTGTGTAGGCCTCAGGGATCAAACTCAGGTCCTCAGGCTTGGCTACAAGTCTTTTCCTGCTGAGCTATCTACCTTACTAGCCCTGAGTAATACAATTTTTATAAGTAAGAATTTCTGTTTGTCTTACTTGTAGCCAGAGAATGCCGGAGGAGACCTCAAGGATGGCTGTCAACACTACGAAGGAGCTGTTGTCATTCTGGATGCTGGGGCTCAGTATGGGAAGATCATCGACCGGAGAGTGCGGGAGCTCTTTGTACAGTCGGAAATCTTCCCCTTGGAAACACCAGCCTTCGCCATAAAGGAACAAGGATTTCGGTAGCCTTTGACTTTAGATTTTGGAATATTTTATGATTAGTTTACTTGAGCGTTGTGGATTTTTCTGTAAAAACCCAATATGGTTTTTAAAGAAGTTCCCTATAGCTTTGATTTGGAATTTAAAAGGAATAATTTATACTTTTAGTCAAAAAGATTACCTTGATGTCTTAATTTTTTTGTTTGTTTCAATGATGCTGGGGAGTTTACTTTGACTTTAATTATACAGCTAGTATGTTGTTTGAGTAGTTTATATTTGATATGATTTGTGTGTGGGTCAGAGTTAGGTGTGGTTCTAGTAGTCATTTGTTCATTGACCCTATAGCATTTAGTCAAAAGAAATATGGACAAATAGTTGGGTAGAGTAGCTGAAAGGGAGGAAGTATTTATATAGGAAGTCCCTTTTGTTTCCAACCCTGAATAACTGGTTGCTAAAGGACAAAACCATTCCTACGTCAAGTTGGGCTAATTCCAGTGGTTCATATCTCTTAACGGTCAAAACAGTCAAGTTAGGTGAGGCTTTTTGGTTCAGCAGCTATCTATCTATGGCTAATGCTCTGTCTTTTCCTGTGGATTAGTGCTAGATAGGTTTTTCCTAGAAGGGACTGCAGTGTCCATCCTTAATTGACTCTCAGACCTTTACAGTAGGTGAATTAAAACAAAGAAATAAAAAGGAAGGACATGACTGCTCTTAGGTATGGTGGGAGAGAAAGTTTATTATAGATACAAGGGAAAGCATAGCCAGAGGCAGAGACATCTGGGAGAGTCCAGAGTGCATATGACCCTGAGCCATGTGAGGAGAGTTGGGAGGGGGAAGAGGAAAGAGGAGCCACTGACCAAGAGGGGCAGCTGGGCCAAGAGAATGGTCAAGAAAGTAAAGAATAGACCAAAAGGGCAGATAATCAAAATGGCTTGGATCATGTAGGGAAGGGGGGAGGGGTAGCACCAACCCAGCCCCTGGGCTAGAGAAGATAGTTGGTTCTTTCCTTGGACTTTGATGACAGAAGGAATTCAGGTCACCAGGCTTGTACGGCAAGTTCTTATGGCCTTCCCAGTAGTCATTTTTCCCCCCATGACAGGGTTTCTCTGTAGACCAGGCTGGTCCAAGAACTCAAATATCCTGCCTGCCTCTGCCTTCAGAGTGCTGGGATTAAAGATGTGTGCCACCACCTATCAAGTTTTTGACAGGAGAAAACTCAGTACTTTTTAAAAAATATAATTCATTTTAATTTTATTTTCACTGGGGTTTTGCCTGCATGCATGTCTGTGAGGGTGTCAGAAGCCCCGGAACTAGTTACATACAGGTATGAGTTGCCATGTGGGTACTGTGAATTGAACCTGGGTCCTCTGGAAGAGCATCCATTGCTCTTAACCACTGTTCCAGCCCCCCAGACTCAGTATTTTTAAGCTACATCCTCAGTGTTGGTCTCTGAGAGTTCTTACTTGATCCCAAGGGCCTTTACCTCATGAACCTCCTGCCTCTTTCTTTAGTGTTGGGGATTCAGGTATATACCACCTTATCTTCATTTACCTGTTTACTACCAATGAACATCCTTTTATTTATTTTATGTGTATGGGTGCTTACCCTGCATGTGTGCACCCACGTGCATCCCTAGTGCTCCTGCATCAGATCCCTTGGGACTGAAGTTACAGATGGTTGTTAGCCATAATGTGGGTGCTGGGAATCAAACCTTGGTCCCTAGAAGAGCAGCCAGTGCTCTTAACTGCTGAGCCATCTCTCAAGTCCTCAGAGCTGCTTGCTTGCTTGCTTGCTTTTTTTTGTATTGAAAATATTTTTTTTCTTATAATAAATTCTGATCACAGTTTCCTCTTTTCCAGGTCCTCCAGCTCTCCCCGCCCCCAACTCCCATACCTTTCTCTTTCTCTCTCTTTAGGAAAAACAAAACATAAAATAATAATAATAATAAAAGAAACATAGAGACACATAGACACAAAAAAACCCTCAAAATCCATAAAAACAAAATTGGAAACTATCATATACAAGCAAAAGACCAGTAAGGTTTTAAAAAACCCAAACAAAGCAATATGAGAATAAAAGAAAAACCAAAAAACAAACAAACAAAAAAACAAACTAAAAATGCCACTGAGTTCATTTTGTACTGGCCATCTACCGCTGGGCTTGGGGCTTGTCCTTAAGTGTGGTTTGAATACCTAGTGAGACTCCAGTGGAGAAACTAAGTTTTCCTGTATAAGCAGTTGACAAATTGGAGGCAGCTTCTTGGCTAGGGGTGAGAGATAATGTCCACTTTCCCTCAGCTCTGGGACCTGAGTGGGCTCTGCGTGCTCTCACAGCCGTTGTGAGTTCATATGTGTGGCAGTCCTGTTGTGTCTGGAAAACAGTTTCCTTGGTGTCATCCATCCCCTCTTGCAATCTTTTTGCTAAGCCTCCTGAGGAGAGGTTTGATGGAGATGGAGATGTCCTGTTTTTGAATAGAGCTGACTTTCTTTTTTTCTTCCTTCCTTCCTTTTTTTTTGTTTGTTTGTAGAAGTGGCATAGATATTTTATTACTGTGACTTTTATTACTTTGATCCTTTCTGCTAGAAGTTCTATTTCACCATTGTTTTGTTCATTTTTAGAGACATAATCTCATTATGTAGCTGTGACTATCCTGGAACTTAGTATGTAAACCATGCTGGCTTTGAAACTTCAGAAATCCACTTGCCTCTCACTGCTGGGATTAAAAACATGTGTCACCACACCCAGCTTGACTGTTCTTTTAGTTAGTTTTGTATCATGAGAAACATGTTGACCACTTTTTGTTTATAACCTGTTATGTGCATGATGCATAAACGTTGTAGCAAGCAAGCAACTTTCAAAATAACAAGGGTATTATAAGACTAAGAAAGTGTGGTTAACTAGAGTTAGTGAAGCTTCTCGTAATTGGTTTAACTACTCCTGGAGTTTATCCTTTCTTGAATCTGTCTCTTTTTAAATTTTTAACATGACCAAGATTCTTACAGCCTGAAGTTGTTTAACAGACTAAAATAGACAAATGAAGGATCCTGGGCACCGTGGTTTTTGTTTTGTTAATAGGGTCTCACTATGCAGCTCTAGTGTTTATCTAATAGAAGTGAATATGGAGCTGGCAGGTTGGCTCAGCAGGTAAAGGTGCTTCCGTTCAGTCCTGATGACCTGAATTCAGTACCTGAATTCAAAATAAGGTGGAAGGAGAGAACTGACTGGGTAGGGCTAGCTTCTGGTTTCCTTAAGTACTGTGGTATTTGTGCCTCCTACCCCTGTCATGCACATGCACAAAATTCAAAAACAAAAATCTAAACATGATTGAGATCCTAGCGACCCTGATTATAAGTGCTTGCTTCCCCTGCCCCTCCTCCTGTTGTGCCAGGACCTTTTATAAGCTGAGCAAGTACTCTGCCACTGGGCAAGCACTACCACTGAGGCATAGCTTAGGCTTTAGGTGTATCTCAGAATTTTAGCTTTGTTAAGAGTTAGGTTACAGGTCTGTTCTCTAATGCTATCCCCAAATTTTTTTCTTCCAACCTTTGTATGTCACCGTACGGAATATTTTTGTATACTCAGTCCCTAAGATTACTTTATACATTTGGTTCATAATGCCCTAGCTTACAGTTTGTTTTCCCCTGCTTCTTCTTAGGTGGTACTCCATAGGCCAGTTTGGCATCCAATCATGATCTTCCTGCATTAGCTTCTCGGGTGCTGGGATTATAGACAAGCACAACTCTGCCTGCTTGTTTCTGATTGTAGCTGTTCAGAGTCATGCAGGAGTAAATGCTTAATGGCTAGCTTCTTGTGGCAGCGTGTGCCTATTATCCCAGCACTCATGAAGTGGGGAGGTGGATGAAGTTCCATGTTGGCCTTGGCAACATAGTGACACTGTCTCAAAAACCCAAATCAAAACAACCCAAATAATAATAATTAAAGTCAGCTTTAGTTTTTTGATTTTTTTCTTCCCTCTAAGGAAATATCTTTAAACATAAATTTCTCGTGATAGTCCCATTAAGTTTTTAGAGTGAACACTGAAGGCCAGATAAGCTGTGTTACTGGCTAGGTGAGGAATGTGGCCTCAGTTTGCACCTTTCCATTACTAATTCCATTCCGAAGTTAATATACTAATGTTTTGTTGCAAATTGTAACTTAGCTAAAGGGTTAACCTTTAAGAACTGGACATATGGGGCAAAATTGGACAGATGTTGAAGATATTAATTAAAGATTTACAGTTACATTCTATACTGACTCCTCTTTCAATCCACAGGGCTATTATCATATCTGGAGGACCTAATTCTGTGTATGCAGAGGATGCTCCCTGGTTTGATCCAGCAATATTTACCATTGGCAAGCCTGTTCTTGGAATTTGCTATGGCATGCAGGTACAGCTGCATTTTGAGTTTGAGAGTTTACTAAATGTTTTATTCTTATGATTTAAACTTTCTTTGTCTCTTTAAGATAATTGGGCATATTAATACAGTGTATTGATTGCTATACTATGGTGGAGTTGACCTTATAAGGAAATCTGTTTATAAGTAACTAAATTACTTAATAAACCACCATCCATCCATCTGCCTGCCTGCCTGTCTATCTATCATCTGAGATAGGGTCTCACAGTTTTACTAAACAAGATCTAAGGGAATAGAAACATAAACCAGATAAAAATTTAAAAGTTCTCCCTATAGTTGTAAGCCAAAAGATTGTCACATTATAGCATTTAAACACTGTCTTACGTGATTGTTTGGAAATAGAGCTAGAAAACATCCCTAAATAATGTATT
Organism: Peromyscus maniculatus bairdii; assembly: GCF_049852395.1. Taxonomy (NCBI): domain Eukaryota; kingdom Metazoa; phylum Chordata; class Mammalia; order Rodentia; family Cricetidae; genus Peromyscus; species Peromyscus maniculatus. The sequence goes on from NC_134857.1 coordinate 46,040,415, forward strand.
ACTATTAGTTGCATATTAGTACATTTTATGAGCCTCCTCTCCTTCCCCTCTCCTCTCCCTTTCTCCTTCTCTATCTTCCTTCCCTCTCTTTCATCTTGCTTAGGTACAGAACTTTTTGCTGCATAGTCCAAACTACCCACAAATGAGTAATCTTACTGAAGCCTATTGAGTACTATAACATTTTCACTTAAAAAAGAATCCCCTCAGGCTGGGTGGCGGTGGTGCACGTCTTTAATCCCAGCACTCGGGAGGCAGAGCCAGGCAGATCTCTGAGTTTGAGGCCAGCCTGGTCTACAGAACGAGATCCAGGACAGGCACCAAAACTACATAGAGAAAGAACCCTGTCTCCAACCCCCCTCCCCCCAAAAAAAGAATCCTCTCATCCTTCCCCCATATTAGTCAGGGTTCTCTAGAGGAACAGAACATATATACATATATAGAGAGAATTTACTAGAGTGGCTTATAGGCTATGGTCCAGCTAATCCAACAATGGCTGTCTCCCAATGGAAAGTGAGAATCCAGTGGTTGTTCAGTCCATGAGGCTGGATGTCTCAGCTGGACTTCAGTATACATCAGAATCCCAAAGGAGTAGGCTCTGACGCCAATGAATCAATAGTAGAGGTGAGCAGGCAAAGGCAGAAGTTTCTTGCTTGTCCTTTATGTTGGGTGCCAGGAGAGGGTGAGGCCCAGATT